>NW_006433024.1:10398817-10407160 GCF_000325575.1 Pteropus alecto | reverse complement strand
TCGGAATTCACTGCTGTGCCATTACCTGGAAGTGACATGGGCCAAGTGGGCACTGCACACTCCACCCAGGGCCTTGTGCACAGGCCACTGCACACTGGTCCCAGCACTAGTAATTTAGAAGACACTGGAACACATGGAACGGTAACACCCTCCTTCAGAGGGACAAGGTGTTCGTTCAACACTGTGACTCTATTCAAAGCCCTGACCTCAGATGCACGTTGCAGGCTGATTTCAAAACTATTAGGAGAGAATGAGATTTAAAACACCTCTGTTCCTCCTCTTCTCTGTTGGTCTCAGTTTCTTCCTCATCTGATTCTGGGCAGGGAGGCATTTCCCCGGGTCTGTCCTCTAGCGATAGTCTCCCCAAGAACTAAATTTTCTCTGGGAGTTTTAACTTTAACCTATATCTACAACATTCTTGAAATCTATAGTGTTAACTTTAACCTCTCTCCTGAGATCCAAGTTTGAATCCCAACCATTTTCCTCACCTCTGCCCTCAATATTCCATCAACACCCCCTCAATATTTTATCAGCAGGGCCTCGATATCCCAACAGCGCCCCTTAATATTGCATTGCTTTAAACTCAGTGTGGCCCAGACCGAATAAATTACCTTCTCCCTTCTAAAAACGCTTCTCTCCAATTCCTTTTCTATTTTCATTAATAATACTCTATTTTTGGAATTATATGGGTTCTTAACCTTTGAATCACCTTTCCTTCCTCATTCCCTCTCTCCTTTAATCCTTCTACCTTGTGGACAAATGAGACATGCAACCACACTTACCAAGTGTTAACACGATTGTACTAAGCCCTTTACATGCCATGATTACTTCATTTAGTCCTCTAAGTAGCTCTATTATGGCTGTGTTGTTTCTCTTATATTACCACTTTAGAGATGAAGAAAATGAAGGTCAGAGAGGGTCATTCATTTGTCTCTGAGCTCCACAGCTAGAAAGTGGAAGAGCAGGGATGTGCATCCAGGTCTGTCTTATTGCAAAGGCTCTGCTCTCAATTTATCTGCTTTGCTGCCTTCCAACCATAGGCCTCCCTGGGGGCCTGGTGGAGGCATTTAGCAAAAGTCAGTCCTTTGCCTTCACAAAAACAGAGCCAGACAATAGCTGGGGCTGGGCGGATGCTCTGCTTCAGGGGTCAAAGAAGACTTCAGAATAGGGAATGTGAGGAATGAATACTCCTGTGTGGCTGAAGCATTAGGTATGAAGGAGAGAAAAGTAAGCGGTATTGCTGGAAAAGGAGGCCGGAGACCAGGTCGGGAAGGGACCTGAACACCTGTTGAGTACCAGTTGTGAAGGGCTTGGCAGACCCATTCTAAGGAGTTTGAATTTTACTTTGTGAACAACAGGGAGTCACCAAATTTTGTTTTAAAGGAGTAAATCCAAGATCAGAATCTGTATGTTAGTATAACGACTCTAATTACAGTGTGGACGGCACATTAAGGGCAAAATGACTGAGGCTGAGTCATCTGGGAAGCACCTGCAAAGTCCAAGAGGAGATAATGATGAAATGGACAACAGGAAATGGATTTGTGAGTTATTACAGAAGGGAACTGAGAGGACCAAGTGGATTTAAAGGAAACAAAGAAGTGAGGGTGAGGAGCAGCAGCTCTGGAACCAGGCAGAACAGGGTCTGGATCCTGGCTCTGAGACATAGTCAAGCCTCTGTTTCCAAAAGGTTCTATGCATCTTCTTTACAATCTCTAAAATCTTCCACTGTTGCCCATCAACCACCATCAGCAAAGTCCCCTTAGCCTCGACTACTTCTCCTGGCACTCCATTCACCTCTTGCTCTAAATAAAGACAGCTCTCTTCTTTCTGCCCCTTCCCAAGTACCACAAGACCTAGAGCAGATGTGAGGAGGCCACAGAACTGAGAGGTCAAAGTAGGGGGTGGACTGGATGTTGAGGAAGAGACAACGAGCCAGGTAAAAATCTCCAGTGCAGGATAAGGGTCATCTGGGGATCCACGGGGGACTGCAGTGAGGATGGAGCAGCTTCAAAGGATCTGGGATTTTGAAAGAATAGAAGAAATGGTTTGGGCATAGCAGCGAAGACCAAGAAGGAGGGAAGCCCTGACAATCTTATGGTATTTATCTCATCAGTCTGATGATTCTCAGTGTGCACCCCTGCTCAGACACCCCTGATATGAACTCATCCTCGACTGTCATCTTCACTTCATTATGCCCCAAGAGCACAGAAACAATCACAGAAAACATCCTCAGGTGTCCATCGACAAATGTGCCGCCTGACTGGCACCCACAGCCCTGCACTCTGCTTCCCTCCTGGTGCAAAAGGATGAGCTGTCCCTGTACCCTGCCGAGTCTGACTCCTCCGCGTGAGCCACACCCCCATCCACTTAAGGGCTTCACGCCTACAGTTCTCATCTCTCTCTTCTACATCATCAATTTCTCCCTCTCTATTACAGTAACCCATCGATATGCAATATCTCCCATGTGCCCCTCCAGCAACTGCTGACAGATGAACCTCCCTAAACAACGGGTAGTTCCTTTGATACTACTCCCCTGTGCAGAAATCTTCAACAGCGCCCACAACCAGTCACATTATGTACAGTCTCCTTCCTGTCACCCAAGGCCCGGCTCTCTCAAGCAACGGACCTCTCTATCCCCATCAACTGCTCCTCGTGTTTCTGCACTCCAGGCGATTTGAACGCCTTGTTTTTTAAGCACACCTGGTACTTTTCGCTTCCATTCTTTTACTCATGTTCCTCCCTCTTTCTGGAATATCCACCTTTCCTCTCCCTCTGCTGAAATCTTAGCACGTAATACAGTTAAGAACACATGTTTAAAATCAGACATTCGATTTCATATCTCAGTGACTTAAGTACTAGTTCTGTAATACTGAGCGAGTTAGTGAAGCTTTCTGAGCCTCGGTTTCCTCATCTGTAATTTGGAGCTGAATAAGGTTCCCCAAATAAGAGGAGAAAGTGAGAAAATCTATGTAAAGTAATGAGCACAGTAGTTTCCCCGGGCCGGGGGGTGAGGGGCGGTTATTCAAAGCAGCAGCTATTATTTTATAATATCCTTTCTCTGTTCACTCTTTCTGGATGCCTCTTCAGACCAAACTCTCCCTCTGCCAACCCCTGCGTTAGCACTTTCCTGCAGTCCACTCCTTTGGTTCTCCATTAACTCCCTCTTTGTTCCTTTAAAGACAAGGACCATCTTGCCCACTTCTGTATATCCTCCAACACCACGCAGAGCTCATACAGGACTCTATAAATGCCTATTGAATCAAATTATCTTTAATTTCCCAGCAGACACATATGATCTTAGCTATGGTGATTTTTATAGCTATTCACTACTATACTGAGGAGGAAGAACAGTCTGGACTTGGGGCAAAGCAATATCATTACCATTATTCTAATATTCCAAACATATCCTTTATCCTAAACCTATTGCTTCAAACAACACAGGAAACAGTTGATTTAAGAACCTTCTAGAACGGATATATATTTAGCTCTGGGTCCACTAACAGGAGTTTGGGGAATCACTTTCATTTGCAGTAAACATTTAATGGCATTAAAAATAATGAATGGAAAGACTATCTCCTTACGGTCAGCTTGCAGAAGGACAACGTGATGCAGGGTCAAGGCCATCCTTTGGGAGTCAATGGTGCTCAGGATCTTGGCAGCTGCGGTCCCCAGCAAAGGCTTCCCGTTGTACAGGGTGTAGTAAGTCAGCTCCGCTGGGTCCTTGGGTCCTGGCACCCGCTGCATCTTTACCATCTTTCAGGAAAAAAGAGGCCATGTTTATAGGGCATCTTGCGTAGTCCCTGCAATCACCTGGGTGATCAGCAGGCTATCTCCTGACTGCTGAAGCCTTCTGTGGCCAAGTAGACCCACAGGGTATATTTTAGACATCAACATTAATGTACTTCCACATCACCAAAACCTCAAGAAGCCCTGATATCGCTGAAGGGAGAGATGGGGAGGAGAAAAAGGTTCTAAAAATATGAACATCTGGAAAGTACAGTTTGAGACTGGAGAGGAAAACACTGAAACGGTGATGTCTTCCAGCCTCCAGAGAACTCTGGCCTCATTTGAAAATAGGCCTTCGCATTAATTCAGGGCATGAATTAGAAACAAAATTTTTCTAATTTCAAATTCCTGCAATTGCCAGAGAGGGAAAAAAATGAACTTGTATGTCTGTAATTCAAAAGATCTCTGATAAAAGCAGTACCTGGAGACTTTTTTCTAAAATCACCTTTGTTGCTTTTTCTCACTGTACAAGTTACATATATTCACTACAGAAAATTTGAAAGTAAAGAAAAGCATCAAGAAATGAAATTAAAAACAATCTATTGAGTTATATGAGTTCTTCATATACTTTAGATATTAGCCCAAATAATAACAATCTATAATCTCTCTACCACAAGCTAATAATGACTATTATCATTTTGGAGTATTTGCTTTTTTCACACAAATCTTTTATTATTTTACAAAATTATTTATCATACTCTGTATAGTATCATATACTGCTATTTTTACTTGTACCCTTAAATGGTCTTAAATATAACAAAAGCAAACATGTTAATTTTTACATTATTTCAACTCACACCTCATAAACTTATTTAGTAAATCCTTTATTCTTAAGCACTTAAATTTTTACTCATTTTTCAGTATTGTAACTAACTACTGATAATCATTATCGATACATAAAACATGAATTTTATTTTTTAATCTTTTATTTTTAATTTTTATTAAGTTTATTAGGGTAACATTGGTTAATACAATTATATAATTTTCAGGTGTACATTATAATTTGACATCTGTATACTCTATTGTGTGATGACCACCCAAAATCCAGTTTCCTTCAGCTACCAAATATTTGATCTCCTTTACCCACTTCGCCCTCCCCCTACCTGTCTATATTTGATCCCCTTTACCCTGTCTACATCTCCCCTCCTCCTTGACCCCCTACCCTCTGGTAACTGCTAGTCCATTGTCCATGTCCCTGAGTCTCTATCTGTCTTGTTCATTTGTTGCTTTTAGGTTTATATCCCACATATAAGTGATATCATGTGCTTTTCTACTTTTTCAGTCTGGCTTATTTCGCTTAGCGTGATTATTTCGAGGTCCATCGATGTTGTTGCAATGGCAGTATTTCATCTATTCTTATGGCTGAGTAATATTCCATTGTATATATGTGCCACAGCTTCTTTAGCCAATCATCTATTGTAGGACATTTCGGTTGCTTCCATGTCCAGGCCACTGTGAATAATGCTGCTATGAACATCGATGTGCAAATATCTTTATGGATAATGGTTTTCAAGTCTTTGGGGTAAATACCCAATAGTAGGATTGCTGAATCATATGGTAGATCAATTCTTAGTTTTTTATAAAACATAAATTTTAATAACGACATAATATTCTATTGTATGTGTGCCTCATACACTTAAGTAACTCTTCATTTTTTAACATTTATGTTGTTAACTTTTCACTACTATAATTAAACATTATAGTATAGTATTTTCTAAAATGTATATTACAGATTATGAGTTTCATGAGATATTGAAAGATATTATAAAAATGTTTATAGCAGCATTGTTCATAATAGCAAGAAAACTGAAAATTTGAAAGTCACTAGCAGTAGAAAGGACAAATGAGTTACAGTATAGTTAGACAATGAAATATCATAAAGTAGTATAAATGAACTATGGCTATTTGTATCAATATGGGCGAATACAAAGGCCTGACATTGAGCAAAAGAAACAAATCAAAGAATGTAAAATTCAAAAACAGGCCAGGCTAAATGATGTCCTGTTTAGAGATACACACACAAATGGGAAAATCTATATGAAAAATACAGGCATGATTTCATACAAAATTCAGAGGCACACTCAACTCTTCCAGAAAGGAAAGAAGCAGATATAATCAAAGAAGCCACATAGAAGGCTCCTGGGGTAAGGTAAGAATAATGTTCTTACCCTTTGGGTTGTGGGTTAGCTCTTCAAACTCTACATATTTTATGCTCCTTTGTATATATGTTACATATGACAATTAAAAATAGATATTCCTACAATACAATAAAAAATCGGTTTACAAACCAATCTGACCAGATACTTCACAAAGGAAGATATCTGAATAGCCAAAAGCATATAAAAATGCTCAATGAGGAAATTCAAGTTTAAAGCACAAGACACCACTATCACCCACTAAAATGGCTAAATAAGAAGGGCCGACAACACCAAGTGCTGATGAGGATGTAAAGTAACTAGCACTCCACATCTGGTTGGTGGGAGTGTAAAATGGTGCACTTTGGGAAAGGATCTGGGAGTTTCTTACAAAACTGACATACACTAACCCTATGAACTAGCAATTCTACTCCTACATACCCAAGAGAAATGAAAGCGTATGGCCATAGAAAGACTTACAGAAGAATGTTCATAGCAGCTTTGTTTGTAATAGCTAAAAACTGGAAAAAAGCCTGGGTGTCCTTCAACAGGAGAATGGATAAACTGTAGAATATTCATACAAAACAATATTATTCAGCAATAAAAAGGAATGAACTGCTAAATAATATAACATGGATGAATCTCAAAAACACTACACTGAGTCGAAAAAGCTTTACACAAAATATACTGTAGAATGCCATTTATATAAAGTTCTAGAACAATCTAAACTGATCTGTGGTAGGAAAATAACATACATTATCAAATATAAAACAGTAAAATAGTACACACTGTTAACTGTAGAACCTATACAGTGACTATCTGTCACTGTACTTTTTTTTTTTTAAACTTTTCTGTGAGAAAATATTCTGAATAAAACGTTGGGGAAATGTAGATATTAAACGCAAGGGTCTCACGGGCTTTGCCATTTAGAAACCATATAATATGTTAAACGAAATTAAGGAGATTTCTTTACTGCAAGTCTTTTTAGAGTCTTTGGTATGCCAATATACCTTGGAAACTGTCGAGAAGGGGCTATGGGATGCAGCCCCATCCAACTGATCTGGCCAAAGGGACACTTGGCCTGAGGGCATCTCACAGGACCATGTTCCAGACACTGTCTAAGAATGACTGCTCTCACCCTTCTGTCTTTGGGTTCACTTCTATTTCTTTGAAATGAATTTTAGGACTAAGTTTGTGGCCATCTAAAAGGTTCTTGTCTAAATTGCTCACTTCCCCTCCAGAAAGGTCCCACCCACTTACTGTATTTCTCTGCATCCTCACCGACATGGGAGAGCATCATTTTACTAGTCTCTGGTATGGGAAAATGGCACCTTGTGGTAATTAAAACTTGCATTATTTTGATGACAAATGGAGGTAAAACATTTAAAAACATTTATTGGTCATATGTATGTATTTCTTCTTTGAACTCAATTTTCAAATATATCCACTAGACATCTTTAAATTCTAGACATCTAAATCTCCATATTCATGAAAGTGGCTCATCTTTTAAAATGATCTGATCCCAAAAGAAAGGCCTCTGTGTGGAAAGATGGTGTAAGCTATGTGGAGTGAAGATTACTTGGAAAATGTGGGCACGTTATTCCTGTCCCTCATGGGAGTGGAGGTGGGGCGAGTGTTACAACCAGGTAGAAGGTGAATGAGCTTTCAAATATCTAAGACTTCAATTTCAATTTATTAGCAGATCTTTCTTACCAAGATTTTTCTGAGGGTAATGCTAAAGATGATTTGGCTATAGCCTCTGTAAATTGGGAATCTGTAGAAATAAACCTCTACTTGCTTTAATCAGACTTTCCTGGCAACTACTGGGGCCAAGCACACTGGATACTCAGAAGGAAAAGGAAGAACATCTCACTGGGCCCTTTTCAACCTGGAGAATGTTGTTAGATTTTTAGCTTTACTCATCACACCAGGATTGTAGGGTAAGTCCTCTCCTCGTCCCTCGGCCAAGGCAAATCCCATTTCACTGTCATCTGAGTGACTTCCTTTTTGTTGCTTGGAGAAATGTGAATTTTAGGGCTCACATGGAACCCACAGAGGGAAAATCACAAACCTGATACATGAAATTAACCATCGCCTTACCTCAGGATGAGGCTGTCACAACCCACAGAGACATTTAGAACCACAGCAACATCCAATAGGACAAGGGACCAAAATCAACCACTATGGTTGAGAGACCTGGAGTAAGGATGCTGACTCAAGCAGGAAAGTGTATTCCAGAAGATGGGTTGTTTGTACTTTGAAGACTACCCAAGGACACAATCTGCAGACAGATTATGGTAATGTCTGTAACTTCCTTTAAAACCTTCCTCTTAGATAGTGTGATACTATGCCTGTGAGTTTAGGTTAAGTTCCATCCTCCATGTGGTCAATTATCAACCAGGAGCTAACACGCCAGGGACAG
>NW_006433024.1:10393095-10398294 GCF_000325575.1 Pteropus alecto | reverse complement strand
GGATTCCAGCAGCTCAAGAGCAGCCCTTCAATAAAGATTGCAAAGAGGCTGCTGAAAGTCCATTGGCATTGATAGAAATGGTGAGGTGATCTGGGCAGAGCACCTGTGGTACCTGCTATGGCTCCCTAGCCTAAATCTCTGTGTCGTCACATGTCTACTATGAACTTGGAGGGCTCTCCAAGTTTTGAAACCGACTAAATAAGGATAACAGAATCTCGTACCCGGAATACCGATTGGTGCATCTGCCACTCACAGCAGTGGTGTCGAGAGGGTTTGGAAGCACCAAGAACTGGGACTTCATCCAGCCTACAGAACAAGTTGGTGAGTAGTTTGTGTCTGTTTACTTACAACTTTGTTGAATAAATATCTGCATGCGTGCAGAATGCGTTCCAAGGCCTCCTTTCTTTACAATCTAGTAGTGACACTGCTGGGGGCGGGTGGCTAACTCTCATCTTCCTTCATGATTTTGACTTATGACCCCCAAACCCTAAGAGCAGCGTTGATTAAGTGGCTTGGTAAGCTTGCGGTGTAGTAATCATGCACACCACGTGATTAGTCTCAGGCAGCACGTTCTCCCACATTTTTCAGAAGACCCCAGTGGCTTTGCGCACACCCACCTGTACAGTGTAGCTTCCCAGGGTGGTGGCCCGTTTAAACCGCCGACCTTGTTGCTGGGACATCATGAACAGCTGGGCCAGGCGCTGCTCCATGACGCGGGCGAAGCTCTGGTTGTGCAGGCCCACCAGCGAATTGTCCACGCCCTGCAGCACTGCAGATGCAGAAGGCAGAGAGGCTGCTCAGAGGACAGACTCCACCACCAGCCCTGCCCCAGCCACGAAGTGCCAGGGGCCCTACCTCGTGTTAGGGCTCGGCCGTCCCATACTTATCTTGCTCACAACAGCCCCAGAAGTTTGAAATCACTCTCCACATGTTATAGATGGTGGGAAGGTTAAGTGACTTGTCTAAGGTCACAGTTAGTAACCAGCCAAGTCAGGGTTCAAATGTGAACCTGTGTAACTGAAGCCTGGACTCTCTCTTCCATGAGCTGTGACATGTCAAATGTTGCTATATTAAATCCAAACCTTACTGAAGATTATGTGTTATAAAGAGTCCGTATGGGAATACAGCCCAGCTACTGGTATGGCTAATTGGATTTTTTTGCTGGTTCCCATCCAGAAGCCCTGGGGCATGGCTACCCTTATTTTATTTTTCCTTTCAACAGCTTTGCCATGGAATCTGAGCTCCACCTGCAACTTAGCCCCTTATACCTGGGCAAACCATCCTGTTCAGTGTCCTCATCCCTCCCCTCTTCTATAGGGTCCTTTTGAGAGCCCCCACGAAAGCTGCTCAAAGCTTCTCAGGCACTTTTCCTGCTTTTGAGAGCAAGACAGAGTAATAGGAAGAGTGGGCTCTTGCTAGTTGGGAAACTTTAGGCAAACTACTGGCTCTCTCTTAATCCAAGTCCTTCTCTGTATAGAGAGAATAAGACAGTCACATCATAGCAAATATATTTCTAATGGGCTCTAAGGCTGAAACAAGACAAGGTATGTAAAGCAGTTTAGCACAGTGGCTGGTGTGTGGAAGGTAAATGAAACTCCTCTCTTTCTGTCCGTCCTCCACTGCTGTCCTTCACCTACACCAGCGTACCTGTACTCAATAGGTCAGGCACTGATGATGGAATTCCAGGCAATGGTCAGTGTATGGAGGAGGATTTTAATAAACACTAGGGCTAGGACCACAGTGATCACTTACTACTGGGGTGACTGCCTTTGGCTGTCAACTCCAAAAGTCTAGTCCTTCTTCCAAGTGCCGTGGGAAGCACATTTCACCCCAAACACACAAATATTGCCTTCAAACACAGCCATCCCTGAAATCAAAAATGCTTAAAAACAATTCTTGTCTTAAAGAAACTAAAATTTACATGGGCTGGGAATGTAATACAGGAGTTTTCATTTAATAGAGTTTGTTCTACCACAGTCCAGCCAAGGACCATTAATACCACCCATCTACTGGGATATGGAAATGGCCTGGGTATAAAGAACATGTCACGGTTATGACTGCATCCTACACAGGGCCAGAACAAGCAACTGACGACAATGAGATACAGAGAATGTTTGAACTAATCAAGAGAGAAATAAAATCCACAGCTGAGTCTCAGAAATTACTTCTTTAAAGCCATAAATGCCACATAATCCCCATGGAGGGTATAAAACAGCGCTTTCTAGGACTCTTGTGAGGGACTCCCAATTCATCTGTCAGCAGAATTCCTGCCTACAAAAACACGCCTGTGATGTTCCATTATGGCAGGTCTCTCAGAATCCCCCTGACGTAGCCTACCCCCAGCCCCAAGTAGGAGAGTCCACGGTTTTGCTGGTTCGAAGGTGCTCCTCTAGTAAAATCATACAGCCAACTGCTGAAGGATTGCCTCTAAGTCGGCCTTTCCTGAGCACTGGACAAGAGTGAGAGAGGACACAGGACATCAAGGGATATCATCATGGATTACTTTATAGGGGCTCCAGGGATGATTCAAGGACAGGCATCAAAGAAAGGGACAGTCAAAGCCCCCAAGTGATGAAAAAGTTCTGGAAGTGAACAGTGGTGATAGTTGTACAACACTGTGAATGTACTTAATGTCGCTGAATTGTACACTTAGAAATGGTTAACATGGCAAATTTACGTTATGTGTATTTTAAAACAATTCTTAAAATTGAGGGGGGGGAAAAAATTCCCTCCAGGGAAGTGTGGGAGGCTGTGGGAACCTCCCACGAAGTTACATGGAATCAGCACCCGGACAGTTCCCACAGCCTCATCGCTCTATTTGCAAAGAGAATGTCTTTCTTAGGAGGCAGCTTGGGGAAGCTCTGGGGTAGGAACCAGGAGACTGGGTTTGAACTGTGGCTTCTTCTTACTGCGGGTCTGTGGGCAAGTCATTTAGGTCCTCTGGGCCCTGGTTCCTCATCCGAAGACACAGGGATCATAATTTACTCCTGATTGTGTCACTGTGAAAAACAGACACTTAATACAAAAAAAGGCACTTGAGAGCATGCCCATAATTGGTAGTTGTTATTGTTCAAATGTGTCCCTTTCTTTGCTAGACATATCCTTACCACAGGAAGAAATAACACGAAAAATAAAAAACTGTGTTCCAGGACTGTGGTTTCTCTCTTTCCCCCTGAGAAGTGAGCCAGGCCTCAGTCTCCCGGCTCTCGCCGCCCGCCTGGAGGGGTGTGGAAAAGGGTGTGTGCCCACATCTCTCACAGCACACAGAAGCAGAGGGGAGCTTGGACCCTGGCCACCCGCCCTTGCCTACCACTGACTCAGCTTAGAGGAGGCGGCAAGTCCCCAGCTGCATTCAAAGGAGCTCTGTCCAGAAGATTCGCTGACTGTTACATCTCTAGTCTCCTATTCCTTCTTTATTTACAGTTGCCCTGGGCCCTAAAGTCCCAATGATCAGGCCTGGCCAGCTTCTGTTTTCAAGCTAAACTAACATGTGGTTGAGTCCCACACATTCAGAACCAAAAGAACCTAAATGTTCAGCTCATATCTTCTGATTCTAAAGGTGAGAGTGTGGTGACCAGAGGGCCTGAGTGACTCGCCAAGGACACACCAGGTTAGTATGTAGCAGAGCTGAGGCCAGCAGAAATCCTGCGATTGCTGGGTCTGGGATATTTTGACTCTGGTAGGTGAAATAAAGACAAATTTCAAACCTAAGATGGGCTCTCACCTCTATCAGGCAGCAGTAATACTATGTCCGTACATCTCTATCCTACCTGACTGCAGGACAGCCTCGTGACCCCTGGATTCTCTGTAAAGAGGGATTGCAGCCTCAGCCAGTGACTGACCACCAAAGAGGAACCCACACTAAGAGGAGGGAGAAGTGTACTGTATCTCAAAATATATTTTAATATTATTTTAGTAGGAAAACACATGAAAACATGTCAGAGTTTTATAATATAAACTACAGAAAGTTGCTCCAAACCCTCTGGGTTGTTAGCAATAAGCAGAAGGTAGGGTGCCTCTGATGAACATCTGCAGTAAAAGGGAGAGTGGTTATTCAAGGGCTGGAAGTTTAAATGGGATGAACAAAGCTGTCTTCATCTCTCAGCCCCCAATCTCCTACCTCTTCTGTAAATAATGGTCAAAGGTGAGTGGTGGCTGCCAACGGGGTTAGAAAGTAATCATGGACCAAAGGGAAGAAAGGAGGGTGCACCTGGAATTTTGGTCCCCCTAAGCCCTAACTAACTGATCCAACCAGCCCCAAACACACTGATGGAGGCCACTGTTTATTCTGATCACCAACAGCCCTAACAGTAATAACAAATGAGAGTTACACTGGTGAGTGGGCAGGGGGTCAAGTCCCAGGAGAATCCTGAAAACAAGACCATGTACAGAGTTTTTATTATATCAGGACAAGACACAGGTATGCGAGGACAGGAGGAAACAGAGGGTGGTCTAGGACAGTCTGCTTAAAGAGTGGGTGTGTTACCATTTAACGTGAACCTTAAAGTTAATGGGGGGCGGGGGGAGGGAATGTCCGCCAGTTAAAAAGCAGCATTTCTGGTGGAGGAATTATGATTTTGTAAATGTTACATAACTTGCTGGCTTCAAAAATGTGTTGCTGGGTTAGCACTGTCTCTCTCTTGGGTATAAACTCTGGTGAATTTTTAAATTCTTTTTAAACACATTTCTTTAGTTTGTCTTCTTAGCAGGTAAAATAATCTCTGCATATTCATGGCTCTGCAGGGGGACAAGTAATGGCATTTTCTGCAATTTAGAACTAGTCCTGAGCAGGCCTCATCAAGCAGCGGTGTGTGCTCCCTTGTTGGTATTTAGGCAGCAGCCATCTACTGCTTGTTTGGGACAGCAAATGACAGGGGAGATGGGGAGGGAAAAAGGGAGGTTTGAGATGGGCCTGCTTGCCCAGGCACATCTTCCATGATTTGCAGGATCTTCTTCTCTCCTTGTTATGGGCTGAGTTGTGTCCTCCCCAAATTCAGATGTTCAAGTCCTGACCCCAGCACCTCAGGCAGAGTGTGACTGTATTTGGACCTAGGGCCTTTTTAAAGAGGCGATTAAGGTAAAGTGAGATCATACAAGTGGGCCCTAATCCAATATAACCAGTGTCCTCATAAAAAGAGAGACGACTCACAAGAAACCCACTGCGCTGATACCTTGATATCAGACTTCCTCTCTAGAATT
>NW_006433024.1:10368023-10393074 GCF_000325575.1 Pteropus alecto | reverse complement strand
CGCCTCCAGTCTATGGTACGTTCTAATGGCAGTCCTGGCACACCGACACCTTCCCTCTCCTGTCCCTTTCACGGCTGGGATGGTCACTTTTCTTCCTATAAACATCTACCTTCTCTCTTTGTCTCTAATCCTTGCTTCTCTGATTTTCAGAGCTACTGTCTGGCTTTTGAAGAACACAAACAATAACTTTTTTTCTCTCTTTTTTTTGCTGTTTCATAAAGCTCAGCTAGGAGATATCAAGAGGAAAAAAAAGAAAATGCCACCAAAACACCCTCCTTCTACTTCCACCTGCCCTCACCGTCAGGATACCTGTGGGCTCCACCAGGATGACGGTGGGTGTGCGCCCCGTGCCAGGGAGAGGGGAAAGTGCAGGCCTGGCAGTCCTCTTTCACTGGGGTTTTGTAGGGTAGAGTGGAAAGGCCGGCTAACTTTAAACAGACAGACAACCTTCACATGGACGTGCCCTGGATGTCCGGTTTGACGCTGTACCTTCTGACTGGTCCACTTTTTGTAAAGAGGAGGCCACTGGGTCTGTTATTGTCCATTGGTTATCTAATGTCCATCTTCAGTGTGATGTCTGTTCTTATTTCAGTTTACTCCACCTACTCCTGGTCCCGTGAAAGTAACTCCTTAACTGACAGGACAGGACTGATAAAAAATGATGCCAATCTTCTGACTGAATAACATGCAGTTTTAATGTTTTTTAAGGTTTTTTTTTTTTTAATATGCAGTTTTAAAAACACCAACCAACCTGATAGAATGAAAGGGGAAATAAATAAGAAATTACCTGTAATTACCCAATAGTCTCTGGTTGTTTCTGATATGTCAAGGTTGGGATATTCTAGTGCTAAAACAAATAAGAAACACACCAAATTAGTTTTGCAGGTTTTATACGTAAATATTGTTAAGGGAAACAGACATAGGTGATAAAAAAATGAAGTAAGTAAATCCTGCTTTATCATACTTAGGAAATCTCTGACATACAGGCTATTCAGAAAACTAAAATACTCAGTAAAGAACTCACTTTCAGATGAAGAGTTTTCTAGGGTTTGTGGATTTCTGCTCATTCAGTTTTTCCATCAAAACCTTCTTAAGTGAAACATCTTCATCATCAAGATCCACAGCTAGAATCTGTCTTAACTACAGCTTTCTCTTTAAAAACTATCCAACCGTCATTACCATTTTTAAAAATCATCTCAAATAAATTTTTCCAATGTCAAGGACTAAGTTTAGCAGCCAAATGCTTGTAACTAATGGTCTAATTCTTCTATAGGTGTAATGACCATCAGAGTTAATACATGTGAAAGGCTTAGCACAGTGCCTGATACACAGTAAGTGTTCAATAAATCTTAGTTGCTGTTATTACCAAAATATCAAGATGAAAGAAACTAGATTCTTCACATGCTGCCATGTGATGTAATGCCATTTTTTATGATATCGTCTTTTCCATAAAATCCAGTTATCTTTCCTTACTACATGGAAATTCACAAAAGCTTGCTGTTAAACAAACATTAAAAAAAATTCTGAGTGGATACTATGTGTCAAGCACAACCACATCATCTCATTTATTTACAATATCAAAAGCAACCATAGAAGGAAACAGAAACAATTACGCTAATATGTGTTTTAAAAAAAACTTGCCCAGTGACTTTGAGAAACAATTCAGTACCAACAGTACCAACAATTAAATGTAAGAGCACAAATCTTTAGTTCCTTTGGCTTTTGAATAAGTGTTTGGGTACCAAACGTAGGCTGTATTGTCTCTGAAGCCTATGCCTGCTGCACGGTAGTGAGGATTACGTAACCGGAGCATTAGAGGAAGAGGAGGCCACAAGAATATGGAGACTTCATCAAGTGAAGTCACAATGCTGACTGCGCATAAGGTGCATTATGATATCTATAGCCAGGGCAAGAACTGAAGGCCCCGGAACGTTTGCTGATGGCAGGAGTGGAGGAAACCAGAGTAACCCAAATTTCCATGAGGACAGATGCCCTACCAGGCAGTATTATAAGCTCAGAGGCAGATTCCTTGGGTTCAAACCCCAGATTCCATGTTTCACTATGTGAGAGTGGGCATTTTATTAAACTTAACAAACTAGTTCTCTCATCTGCAAAATGGTGCTAATTTTGCACCTATAGGAGAGAGTGGTTGTGAGGATTAAATGAGATAGATAAGTGAAGGGAAAAGGCAGCTATTACGTACTTTTTTCCAACATGCAATAAATTAGCCTTCGATTCAGTCCCTATCAGTTGTTTTATGACAAAAGAGTTGACATGTGGCCTTGGACAACAGATGTTTGCAAAATGGAGAAAGGCCCCGAGGAAAAAAGCAGAGTCCCTGTACGCCGTGGACATACTCACGTTCGGCAATGGTGAGCGGCGGGTAGGTGAGGTAGAAGCCCACCAGCTCAGCCGAGAGCTGGCGGAGGAGGCTGCTGGCGACGGTGCCGTTGAGGAAGGAGCTCCGATTGCCCACCACGTACACCAGGGTGACTGTCTGCGAGGCGTTGGACGTGCTCACAATCTGAATCGACACAGGAGGAAAGGGAAGGGAGACATGCCATATAAGATGAGGGTCCGTTTCACGGAGGCCGTGGGAGAAGTCTACGCAGAAGTTCAGGGTAGGAATGAAAGGGAGGTTGGAAAAGAGTGAGGGGGAGACGAGAATAACAACAGCCGTCACTTCCTGATTGTTCGCTACGCGCCAGGCATCGTGCAAAGGGCGCGTGATCTCATTTAATCCTCACCGCAACTCTAGGAGGTGTATCTACTCATGATTCCCTTTTCCAGAGGAGGAAGTTGAGGCCTAGAATGATCGAGGGACTTGCTCGAGGTCACACAGCTAATAAGTGACAGAGCCAGGATTCAGACTCAAGCAGTCTGATTTCGGGGTTCGGACCACTGGAGTGTGTACCTTTTCCAGAGCGAAATTGTCTCGGCTTACTTTTATGGTCCAGAAAACACAAAATAGAGCATGGGAATGTTAAATTTAAGGAGGGCTCAATAGCTCAGACAGAGATGCCAGAGTCAAACTTTTGGGGAATTTTAAAGTAGAAAGGACAGGGAACGTCCACAGCTAATCGTCAACCTAGAAATGGACAGAGGGACTGAACTTGATTACAAAAGGAAGTCAGAAATATCAAACAAACAGCTTCTGTAGAGAGCAATTACATTTCCTTCTGGTCTATGAATTCAATATAGAATATGTAAATATTACTATGAGATGGTGTGGTTTTCTTCTCACATTTTTGTCTAAATCAGTTTTTTAGTTACTGGAAAATGAGATTTTCTGGGTCAATGTATAGACAAAAATATCTCACAGATGAGATCTGAAAAACAGATGCAGTAGAAAGTCTTTCCACTTGGTGAAAGTCTTTGTCTGCTCCTTCCTCCTCCAGATCCACTAGCCAGCCCCCTCTGTGGTCCTGCTCAGTACCCCCAGAGGCAGACCCTTGCCCTCAATGGGCTCCTTGGCCCTCTGGCTTCAGCTAAAGGGGTATCTGGAGGATGTGGAGAGGAGGGGGAGCGTGAGGTCAGAGTACTGGCGTCCCGGCCACCATCCGTGGGGTGGTGCCCAGCAGGAGCTGCCCAGCAGGAGCTCTGGCCTCTGGCTTCCCGCACCTGCCCCCTCACCTCGCCCGCTCTGGCCCAGCTGTTTCAGCCTTGGGTACTGCACTGTCCCTGTGGTTGCCCTAGAGCCCGCCCACGCTTTTACAAAGGGTCCCTTTCACTGGACTTTCCTCTAACTACCTTCCCTTGAGTGTGCCCTCTCTTCCCGCCAGGAGCAGCCTGATGCCCGTCTTTCCCATAGCTTCGTGTGCTCAGACGTAAACATTCCTGCCACTTTCTTTTTAAACCCTACTTTGAGGAAGACTGTTAAGAACAGCTTTCTCACTTTATTTCCCACTTTTTTCTGTAAGTGAAAGTTCCTTTTATTTTTTTTGTCTTTACTGAAATAGATACTTTATTTCCCACTTTTTTCTGTAAGTGAAAGTTCTTTTTATTTTTTTTCGTCTTTACTGAAATAGACAATTAGTTGCTTGTATTTACTGTACAATTCAATGAGATTTTTTTTTTTTCCAATTATAGTTGGCATACAACTTTCAGTTGTAGAAAGTTCCTTTTAAATTCTCTATTAGAGACCCTCGCGTCCCATGATTAATGACATACTGAGTCAATGGTTCCGGTCAGCTTTCACTCTCCTCTCTGTGAGTATTTTTGGAATGTGGTTTAGACACAGGTATTCATGCCTCTTTCCCAAGTTACCACAAAGAAAGGCACTTCTTTCTGAACAATTCAAAACGCCTCGCTGTACTGTCATCTAAAAAAAATAACTTTGCAACCTTCATCTCTATTGTAAACATTCTATTTTTTTGCTTTTCAATGAAACTAAATTTCACTGAGTCCCAAAGACCTTGCAGTATGGGTGCCTCTGTACATACTACCCTTAACCATGTAACTATACTTTTTTTTAAGCTGAGGATCTTTTATTGAGTTTTAATTGACATGTAACATTCTATTAGTTTCATACTTTTTATTGTGGGAAAATACACATAAATTTAACATTTTAACCATTTTAAGTGTACAGTTCAGTAGCATTAAGTACATTCACACTGTTGTGCAACCATCACCATCAAACATCTCCAGGGCTTTTTAATCACCCCAAAATGAAACTCTGTGTCTCTGAAACAATAAGCTCCCATTTCTTCCTCTCCCCAGCCCCTGGCAACCACCATTAATCTAACAAAACTAAATACCTCTTGTAAGTGGAATCATACAGTGTTTGTCCTTTTGTGACTGGCTTATTGCGCTTAGCATAATGTCTTCAAGGTTCATCCATGGTGAACATGTGTTAGAATTTCCTTCTTTTTTAAGGATGAATAACATTCCATTGTATGTATATAGCACATTTATTTATCCATTCACCTCTGGATCTACATTTGGGTTGCTTCCGCCTTTTGGCTGTTGTGAATAACACTGCTGTGAACATGGGTGTACAAATATCTGTTCAAGTCCTTGCTTGCAATTTGATTGGGTATATACCCAGAAATAGAAACACATGGTAATTCTATGTTTAATTTTTTGAGAAACTGCCATGTTTTCCACAGCCGCTTCATCATCTGACATGCCCACCAGCAGTACACAAGGGTTCCAATTTCTCCACATCCTAACCAACACTTGTTATTTTCTATTTTTTAAATAATAGCCATCCTCATAGGTGCGAAGTGGACTCTTGGGGTTTTGATTTGCATATTCTTAATGATTAGTCACGTTGAGCATCTTTTCATGTGTTTATTGGTCATCTGTATATCTTTGGAGAAATGTCTATTCAAGTCCTTTGCCTATTTCTTAATTGAAGTGTTTTTGTTGTTGTTGTTGAGCTGTAGGAGTTCTTTATGTATTCTAGATATTAACCCCTTATCAGATACTATTTAATTTGTTAATATTTCCCCCCATTCCATGGGTTGCCTTTTGATTATATCTTTTGATCCACATAAGTTTTTAATTCTGATGAAATCCAAATTATCTATTTTTTTCTTTTATTGCCTGTGCTTTTGGTGTCACATATAGCAAATCATTACCAAATTCAATGTCATGAAACTTTTCTCTATTTCCTTCTAAGGTTTCCTATAGTTTTAGCTCTTATATTTAGGTCTCTGATCCACTTTGAGTGAATTTATGTATATGGTGTTGGGTAAGAGTCTAATTTCATTATTTTGCTTGTGGACATCCAGTTTTCTCAATATCACTGGTTGAAAAGACTGTCCTTTCTCCATTAGTCTTGGCACCCTTGTCAAAAATCATTTGACCATATATGCAAGGGTTTATTTTCAAGTTTCCTATTCTGTTCCATTGGTCTATATGTATGTCTTTATACCAGTTAAATACTGTTTTGATTATTATAGCTTTGTAGTTAAGTTTTAAAACAGGAAGTGTGAGACTTTCAACTTTGTTCCTCTTCTTAAGATTGTTTCGGATATTCAGGGTCTCTTGAGATTCCATATGAATTTTAGGATGTAGTTTTCTATTTTCGAAAAAAAAAAAGTCACTGGCATTTTGATAGGGATTGCACTGAATCTAGATAGCTCTTGGTAATATTGACATCTTAACAATATTGAGTCTTCTAATTCATGAGCACAGAATGTCTTATCGTTTATTTGTTTATTCTTTAATAGAGTCATTTTTTATAGCTAAAAAAAGTGTGACCATTGTTGGTGGCTGCTTAACATTAGCCTCATAAATAAGAAGAAGTCCACAGGCCTGAGACCAAGGTCACATCGCTTTTCTCTGAAAGTTGTGCCCTGTCCCCCAGTAAGAGCAGCCCCTGAAGGGGCACTTTCCCATCACTTCCTTCCTCTTAGACTCCTGCCGCTTCTGACCTCATCTCTTACTTACCATTCACTCATGTCACAATTCATTGAGTTAATTAGAAACAACGAGCAAGCTGTTGTCTTGCCTTCCTAGCACTCCTTCTCTCTTCTGTGAAAGCACCACAATTTTCCTTGGGGGAAACACCTCTGCTATCAGTTCATGTGCTCTGGGTGAGGCTGCTCCACCCAAGTTCCAGGAGTGGGCATCTAAGCTAGGCTTAGATGATTGGGATGCTTCATGTCCTTGGCCACTGTTACTGGTCCAGAAATGGGCACATGATCCAAGTGGGTCCGATGAGAGCTAATCCCAGGATTTTTACTGGAATGACATGAAAAGGTACTTTGGTTCCACCAAACTATGAACAATAAGGATGAGGCAAACCTGGAGGTGTCAGTGCCTACCCTACAAGGCCTGAGGATGATGGCGGTCCAGAGCAAGGCAAGCCAAGAGATGAAGAAAGAACTACATGAAGAAATCATGTAAGCACCTGATTTGTGCCTAAACTAAATAGCTTTGAACCTTTCGGTTTCATGAATCAGTCACTTCCTCTTTTTGCTTAAGCCTTGTGAGGTTGGATTCTGGCAATTAAACCAAGAAGTCCTAAATGAGTCTACTGTAAGCTAGCCTCTAATATCAATGCTATTACAAGTAAGTAATATGGCACATTTTCGATGACTCTCTGAACAAATTAATTAAACATATGGTCTTATTCCAGAGAATCCGAGGTGCTCTACAAATTATATTTAACACAATAAAATGGAAAGTTATTAATTACAAAGCCTGGTCCTGGAAAAACAAGTTTAAGACAGCTCCAGGGGGACGGTTAGCATACAGTTATCTATGCATGATATAGGGGTCTACAGGGTTAATAAACCAGGCAACAACTTTGTCTCTGGGCTTCCTGTCAGCCAAGGCAAAAAGAGAAATGGGATTAATAATATAATTCATCTAATTATCCATTCACTTCAAGAGCTGTTGATATATTCAAAAGAATCTAAAATGTATGTAGATACAATTTTCAAATTGGCTATTGTAGTTTTTTTCCAAGGAAGGTTTGTTATTTGCTTTGCAAAATTCCATCTCATGTCCCATGGCTATCATACAACAACACAAGAGAGGCTTCTTAAGGCCAGGGCAGCTTTTGTACTTTGGTGTCCCACCCAGTGATAATAAATAGCACGTGCTCAATAAGTTTGTGCTTCCTGAGTACATTGAGAGTGTGTTCTGCTGCCAAGCTCTAACTAGACTTGTGCACCTGTGAGGATCACAATCCAGTCAGAAATAAAAAGACCTCCTACAAAAGAACTGAGTCATACTCCTTACATAAACCTTAAGTCTGTGACACGTTTTTAGTTTTTAGTCTAATATGAACCAAATCATGAGATTCTTCCATATACACTTCGGATGAATCTAGAAAAGGAAAGCTGCTCATTCAAATTAAATTATATACTTTCTACATCATATTAAATGTGCTGATAATTCACTTATGCTAAATGTCAATTTCAAAAGCAGTGGGTTTCATTGCAAAGGCTTTTAGTTGAGTAAAAACAGAGACATTTGATAGTATAGTTAAGAAGATAAATTTGGGAGCTGGATAAACATCACTAAGACGTATCTGTCTGACTTTAGTGGGATGTTATGTATGCAGTTGCAAATAATGAAAAAGGCTTTTGAGGGCATGTCTACTGTAAATCCACAACATTGAAATACAGTATGCCAGGAGGAGAATTTCCCTGGGAAATAATTCATGTGTTTGCCAAAAGTTTCACCCAGGGTTTCATTTCTACACTGTATTGATGCTAGCATAGCATGGTGGATAAGAGAGTGGGCTTTGGCTCAAGTCCTTCTTCCATTCTTTACCAACTGTGTGACCTTCTAGAAGTTTCTTATCTCTTTCTTGGTTCCCTCTTCTGTGAAATGGTGATAATAATATCTCAGAGGATGTCTTGAATCTTATATAGCAAAACATTTGCAAAACAGCACAGTCTTGGCACACAGTAAGCCCTAAATATGTATGTATAAGTGAATTATCAGCACATTTAATATGATGTAGAAAGTATATGTGTGTGTGTGTAAAGTAAGGCGCTTGTTCATGTGGATATCTGAAAAACTGTGAAATGGTGATAATAATATCTCAGAGGATGTCCTGAATCTTATATAGCAAAACATTTGTAAAACAGCAAGGTCTTGCGCTAACTCAATGAAAATCATGGAACAGACAAATCTTAGTGAGTTAGCTATTTAGAAATGATTCATTTTATATGAAATATTTGACATATCTTATATAGTACATTCTAGTTCAATTTTCAAAAATAACAAATGTATTAGGAAGGCCTGAGGAAGCTTCCTATGGGAAAATAAATATAAAATCCCAAACCACAGCAGGTATACAGTGACTGCATCCATACCCTAGACATCCTCACCAATGCCAGGACTCACTTGACTCCATGAACCTAGAGTAGCATCTTCTCACGTCTATATTGCCTGCCCAAAGTTATATTTACCCCAGGTAGCTCTGAAATGGGGACCAAGTTGTTCTTGCCCACATGTGCATTATGGTTGGACTCTGTCAACTACAAGACCCAAGTGCCCTCCTCCTTACCTGAATCGTCAGGTTGCTTTTGGTATTCAGAACCTTCCTCTCGGCATCCTGGAAGGCCTTCTGTAGCCTCTGTTCCATCGTCTGAGCAAACTTGCAGGACTGTATATTGTCAGACTGGGTCACAAATTGAAGCACTAGAATGAGAGCAATAAATCAGCACTCGCCAAAGCTGGATAGCAGTCACAATATAAAACAAAACGATTTTACATCAGAGAAATTAGGCGAGTAAGGACAACAAAGTTTGGTTGTCGTTTTGGAAGTGGCTCTTAAAATGATTTATAACCTAGAAGAATTAAAAGTGTGATTGGACCTGAGATTCACTCCAATGCAAAGGATTTTGTGATTTCATTTGTTTGGAATATGTAGACATCCGCTCTAAGACTGACAAAAAATAACCCAAGACAGATCATGCCTTCCATTTCTTGGGAGGGAAAAAATAATCAATTGACTTGCATGACTAAGTTGATTGAGTCTTTCAATTTCAATGGTGTCTCCACTTTCGTGGTTAACAAACCACTAGATCAGAATCAGTAGGGAGCTTGAAAGAAAAATTCCAAGGCCTAAGCTCAAAAATTCTGATTCAATGGCATCTGGAACGTGTTGCTCCAAAGCATAAATTTTTACAGATACTCATTCTTATCAGTATCCATCAGTAATACAAAAAAAAAAAAAAACATATATAGCACTTGGTGCAGGTAAGTACTAATTACATACATTAGGAAGAAAGATTCCTCTGAAAAAGTACTTCTAATAAATCCAGGAAAAGTTTGGGCTGATGTACAGAGCACTTGGACATTTGATTAGCAGGGCCCTTTGAGGAAGGTACATAGGGACTTTAAGAGATGACAGAGCAGCTAGCTGGCAGTGGAATTTTTAAACAGGTGTCTTATTGGTAACTCTCCGAATCCCAGAACGGATAAGAATCCTTTGCCTCTGAGCTACTTGCCTGTCTTCAGCTGAAAGTAGCCTGCAGGCTGGGGATTCCATGGCGAGGCAAGTACTGCCACAGACTGCAAGTTTGGGGTATGCTGCTTCAGATCCGCAGTGACGTTGCTGACCCCATAAACACCCAGCATTTCGATCACTACGGCAGGCAAGTACACCAGCCTCCCTTTGGTAGCATAATAACCAACTGTGATGTTATGAGAATGTTCCAGAATATCCACCTACAAAACAAATGGACGCACGGAACTCAGTATTTATATCCAGAGTACTTTTAGGTCTTCTTGGTGCTTCTTAAGACCACAGCTATTACTCACCATGGCTGAGGAAAAGGATGTTCTCGTTCAACAAATATTCTAACAATCCTATAAAGCCTGCGTAGAAGGCAAGTCTCAAAATATCAGAATACAACAAAATATAATATTATCTCAAACTCTCATGGAATAGAATTAAATCTGTGTGTGTGTTTTTAATTCCTTAAGTGTTTCAGTATAATCTTGTGAGCACCAATGATCACCCAAGATGGTAGACAGGAGACAGCGGGAGAAAAAGATTTCTAGGGAATGGTATACCGGGAAAATAGCTTCATTATATTTCTCATCATTTACGAAAATTAAAAGGCAGAAATGAGAGATTAAGTGAGGGCACCTTCAGGACAGGGGTCAAACAGAAAATGAGGTGAATTCCTCTCTCTGAAAGCTGAGGGCAGAACTGTTCAGACTTTTCTCCATTCTTGACTTGTAAGTTGGTTCAAGACCACGGGAGGGGTGGGCCATGAAAGTTTCTCTTACAGCTGGGTCCTAATGGATACTGATGATGAGCTCTTTTTGACCCTACTGGAAGATTTTTGAGGCTTTAGGTTTTATTCTTATTTGTTTTTGCTTTCTTAGTGTTTTATATTAACAAGTGAGGGTGTTTTTAATATCCGCTCCTCCCTCCTTATTCTTGCATCTTTATTAGTAGTGTCATGTGTATTTGCGAAAGAAATCAAGACAACTGATTTTGCAACAGGCTGGATGTGCCTTCAGTTCTCTACACTTTGTTTCCAAAGATGGCGGTCAAGATGGCTTTAAGTGGAACGAGAGATACCTCTAGATGCACTAAGCAATACTAGAAAGAGTGATTCCTGTCCAGCCCTGCAAATTAGCTTAAGGACCAAGTCTCAGTTTGGGGATTATTTACTTTTAACACCTCTCCAATTCTTGCTCATTATGTTTTTGCCAACAATGTCTAGCTTGAATTAAACAAGATGTTTCCATTATTCTCATTTTTATGATTACCTTTTCTTTATGGCAAATGATCCTGGTTTCCATTTATGGTGGTAATAGCAAACATCTTTTCAAAAGAAATGCATTCAAATTTTTAAAAATGAACCAATTAAAAAAACTAATACATACTAATTGTCATAGCGGTCTGTGATGACATGCAGAAAAGGCAGAAACTGTGAAGTTCATCTGAAAATGACCAAAGTTTAGTGAAAACTGTATCGGTTAATCAATGAAAACATTCACATCTTCTACTCTCAGTTTCTGGTGCAGAAACCACAGGTGCCTCTGATGGAATGTATTTCTTTCATTTTTTTTCAGAATTATATAAAGAGATTGACAATGACCAATAAACGATATATCAAATCTCATCCTAGTCTTTGGTGTGGTAGTGGGACCACCAAGCCAAATGCAGCTGTAGAACAAAGAATCAAAGAAAGAAGCCAGAACAATATTTTTAAGTGGTGTAAAGGGTTGTCCACTGACTGCCTATCCTATTTACTGCTTTAAAACTTGGAATCAAACCAAAAGCTTGTAAAGCAAGGCTTCTATCACTTGGATATGCCACCGAAATCAGCTTAGTAGTTGTTAAATAGTACCTGATATTAAAGTGTTTGGAGGAAAAAAAAAACAGCATTTACTTCCGTGTCTGCTGCTGGCGATTTGAGCAAAGTTGGACTCAATCTACAAGCTAGAGTAGTTTTTAAATGTCCAGAAATAAATAACTATTCACAATGGTGAGGAACATAAAGGAAAAAGCAATGGATGGTTTCTGTAGAATTACTCTAACAATATGAAATACTTTCTCCAAACAATGGGATAATAGGACAATTTAAAACAGTATATCCAGGCTTAAAACAAACAAACAAACAAAAAAACGAAACATAAGGCAATTAGCCTCAATTTTCCATCTCAATATTTGACCTTTTTCTCCAGCCACCACACATTAACTATTTGCCAAAATGAAGAAAGATGCTACTTCTTGCAAGCATGGTTATGGTACCCAGGGAGGAGAAAAACAATCTAGACAGAGTCTGGACCCAGGAGGAAGACATATGTAGACAGAGTAGTCTGGTTACAAAATAAAGGGCTTACGTAAGCGGAGACGTCATTCTGGTGGAAAGCCTTCCGCAGCGCCTGGGTGAGCCCTTTCGCTACATTGAGCTTCAAGGTTTCACTGATATGCGCTCTCCTCTGGGTCAGAAAGAGAACTGTGGGGCAAAACAGAAGTGCAGTAATCAGGATAAGGCAGCAGACCTCCTTATAAACGAGCCTCCTCTCTTCCCCAGTCAACACCTCCTGCAAGTGCTGAGCGAAGCTGATGAGTGCAGGTTCCAGTGAGAGAGAGCCTTGTAGGTCTGTTGGTCCCGATGAAGGAAAGAAGGCCCTCGGCATTTGTGCGGCCCTAGTGGAGAGACAGCACTTCATTTCTGACCAATGCTACCTCACCCTCGGCATTTGTGCGGCCCTAGTGGAGAGACAGCTAGCACGCGACTGGCACTTCATTTCTGACCAATGCTACCTCCGACTTTGAAAGGTGGGGCTCAGCAGTGCCTGCCTGATGGATCTGCATGCCAGAACTTTCCCACGATAGCACTCCCGAGAGCCTACTTAAGTGCAGGCCCGGAGTTAGGTGCCGTGGCCCCAAATCACCCTGAATCAGGAAGGCAGCCCCACCTCGCCAGTGCGATGGAGACAGGGATGGGGACCTGGGATGAGAATAGGCATTTGGGACTGAATGTGACAGGCGCCATTGGAAGGGAAGCCTAGGGTGCTGTTGGAGGCCCTAGGAGGAGCATCCAGCCCTGACCTGGCCAAGGGCGTGCAGATCAGGGAAGGTTTCCTGAAGGAACTGATGCTTCTGTAGAATCCTAAAGGATAATGGGAGTGAGCCTGGCCGAGGAAGAGTGAGGGGAGGAACTGTCCCCAACCACGCCCGGCAGAGGGAAGACCAAGTGCAAAGGCACAGGGTAGAGAAGTGAAATATCTCAGTATACGTGTGGTCCTGAGGGCAATAGGAAAAGAGGAAGTTTAAGCAAACGGCATGCATTTTAGAAAGCTGCCTTGACTGCAGACTGGAGAACAGGCTGTAGGGTGGGGGGGCGTCTGAAGGCAGAGAGAGAAATCTGGTTGTTGTTGCAGAAATCTAGGTGAGTGATGGTGACAGTGTGAGCTAGGGGAGTGGGGGTGGAGAGAAGGGGTTTTCAGGAGGTAGAACTGAAAGGAGCTGGTGACTGGGTGTGGCTGGGGTGTCGGGTGCTCGGTGAAGAAGAGACGGGGACAATGTTCCAGACTTCTGCATTGCGTGCCTGAGGCTGCCTTGCCGCACAGAGGAGGAGGCAGAGATCTGGAAGGAGAGGGGGAGGGAAAGTGGAAAACCAGATGGTATAATTTCTTGAGATGTAGACAGAGATACTGTACTTTCTGCTATGCCTAGTTTCACGATTTCCCATTTTAGAATAGGCTATGTCTCAAAAGATAACTTCATATAATTTTTTGTGGGGTGAAGAGGAAGGCGGGATGTGAGCATTCAACACTGGCATGCTCTTTCAAATAATGTCTCTAATGCTTTATATAGCAAACACTACCGCACTATTAAAAGGACCCTGTGCCTTCTTGGCCCACTTTGCTGCAGCTGGGAGGTGGAGGCTAAAAAGACAGCATCCACCACCCAACATTTTCAAGAAGGCCTGCCTCCTTTTTAACATCAAAACAAATCCAAGGCGCCCACATAGCGTACCATAGCTGTACTTTTAGTTTCTGCTGATTGAGAAAATAGATGACAAAAAGCCTTAGTGAATTCTGTGGTACTTCCCAGGATTCTGTAGTTTACTAACACATCATTCATCCATGAGAGACATCACTGATTCGCTCTCCAGGCAAAATTTGGTGCACGTTTGCTTTCTCAGACCCCTCACAGAACTCGTTTCCCAGGGCTGATCCCAAGACTAAGATCCACATCACATAATGCTTGTCCTCTCCTCTGTCACTTGATAAAGATCAGGAGTTCTCAGTCCCAGCACTAACATTTGGGGCTGGATTATTCTTTGTCAACCATCCTGTGCATCGTCGGATGTTCAGCAGCACCCCTGGTCTCCATCTCGTTAGATGCCAGTAGCACCCTCCTTACCCTCCAAGTTGCAGACACCCAAAAATGTCTCCAGACCTGGCTAAATGTCCCCTATTGGAGGGGGAGCAAAACTGTCGCCTGGTTGAGAACCACTGATCTGAAAGAAATCTAATTTTTGTTGCATCTTTGAAACCATTATGTGCTTGCTGCTTTCAAGTAAAATCAGGATAGTGGAGCCTTACCTGTCTTCACCAGGAGCTTACTGGACATCTGACACTCCAGGTTGGAAGCCATTTTGCCGGTCGTGACCATAGCTGTCGACACAGCGGGATGAGCAGTATCCGAGTTTTCCGCCGGCAGAGATGGCAGCCGGGTTGCTTTTACTGGTGCAGTAATGGATGTCAAGGCTGCTGTGATTGTCAGCGGGCGTGTGGTGGATGCCCTGGGCATGTCTGGGTTAGTGGGGTTTGGGAAGTTCGTGTGCATGGCTTGTGGTTTCCTGGGGAGGTGTGTTGTGGACAGCAGGCCAGAGGCAGTGCCCGTGTTCCCTTGCACGGCTGTGTGAGTGCTCACGGTGTGTGCCGATCTTGCAAACATGTAGGTTGGTGTGATTGAGAAGACTGGATGGATTGCTCCTGGTGTCACCTTCGGGCCAGATGCTGCGTAGTTTGTGACATTTTTAGCTAGAGCAGTGGTCATACTGCTCTTGACTAATCCTAATGCCAGCGCCGAAGGACTGCTGCTGGTGCCCTTAGCAACCAGGGCTGCAGACAGTGCCTGTGGACTTGGTTTCCTTAGAAACAACGTCACTTCTGCTGCTGCTGCTGCTGCTGCTGCTGCTGCTGCTGCTGCTGCTGCTGCTGCTGTTGGTTCTGCCTTGGACGACACTGAGGAGTCCACTGTAAAGAGAGAAAAAGCAAAGTTTGTCATGGGCCCGCAGTACACACATCACTTGTGGTGATGAATGGATGTAACTTATGGATTTGCTGGGGTGAAAAGTCTCTGCGCTCTGAAATTTAGGCAAAACAGCTTAGGCTCATTAAGTCAATTAACCGTAATGAGCATGCCAGTCATAGCAAAGCTATGGTTGGTAAAAAAGACACTTAAATTCTGAACACTTTCAAAAAACCTCAAGTCAGCAGAGGATCAAGGACATGACTATCTGGGACTGCTAACTCATTTGTCAGCCTGCAAGGGTGTATCTGCTCCTTCTGAGAAAAGCTGGGTGTCTGTGTTGAGCTTGAAGATGCTTTGACCACAGAAGCAGTCATACCTGTTTTCTGGGTACCAGGAAACAAACTACCTGCATTAGTGGCTGCACCTGTCCATTTCTTGGGGCGCTGAGAAGCCAGCAGCACTTTGGAAGGGGTCCTGAATAAGGCACTGGTTGATAGAGGAGATTCATCAGTAGAGTGGTATCTCAGGATACGCTGGAATGGTGCAGAGGCATTTATCACAGGAGATGAATACATGTTGCTGGAAACTTGGAAATTTGTATCCATTCCATCCGAAAGCATTTCCTGCAAGCCAGCTGTGGAAGGCAGACTTGGAGAGGTTAGCAAGACAGAATGCCTTGGACGGGCAGACAGCTGTAGCTGGGGAGACGTGACATGTTGACTTGTGGTTGGGTAATCTTCAACCTCAGCTGTTTGAAACTCTCTGGAATAGTTGTTATTACTGATGGACAAGATGTCTGTATGGTTTCCAACCATCGTAACGTTGGTCAGTTGGATGGGCTGCTTGGTGCTTGTATAAAGCACCGGATCCTGAATGCTAAAGCCTTCTGCAGTTGCTAAATGCCCTGCAGTGTCTTTGAAATCATGAGATTTTATTGTCCTAACAGCTGAAGTGAAACCACTGGGAGCAGTAGATGAAGCTGAATGAATTTTCCAACTTGTGGAGTTAATTGTGTGCCCATTTAGATCATAATTTGTTTGCTGCAGTAAGCCAGATATCGTTGGTTCTGTGGAAAGGGATCCAGTTTCTGCTGAAGGAGAGCTCCAGAAAGCATCTGTGACTGCTGGCTTTTTCACGTTTCCCATTGTTGAGAAATCATAGACTTCCGTGGAGGAGGGAAATGCTGTCACCTGTTTGGAAGCTGAAACCGGCAACTCAGAATGGTCCATCACAGCTGCATAAGTCTCAGACTTGCTCTTGGAAAAGCTGGGAGATGGGGAAACAGTCTGGGTGGCTCGTATGGAGGGGATGGAACGTGGAAGCAATTCTGAAGGAAGGTTTATTCTTGGTGTTGTAATGACAGTGGATGAAGTATGATCAGTGCTAAAGTCAGAGGTGAATCTGTGTACCGTGTGAAGACTTGGAATCTCCTTGCTTGGAAGGGTCTGGAGAGCAACTGTCAAATTTGCCTTTTTGTTCTTCTGCAGGGGAAATGTCCAAGTCGTGGAAAGGAGATTAGGAAATTTGCTTGAGAGGGGGAAGTCTGTAGCTGCAGGAGAGGGTCTATCATGGCCCACTTCCTGAAGAGTTGGCATTTGGGGCCCAGCGGATGGAGAGACATGATTCTGTGCCGGCTGGAAATAAGTAGGCGTGGAGGGAAAGTCTGCTGCTGCTCCATTAGATGGCGATGCAGGAACCGCCCCAGAAAGGATGCCTTGTCCTTGGTGGGCTGTGGTGAGAGGCAGACGAGAAGACACCGAAGAGGAAGATGTGTGTTCTGCTGAGAGGGCGGGCCCTTCGGAATTCTCTGGAGCTGCTGACAAATGCAGTGCGTTAGCAGAGTCATTTGAGTCATTTGCTGTAGTGGGGGCTAACTCTCTGCCGGTCATTTCCACTGCCACTGACTGTGTGATCTGGAAGAGGGGAGGCACAGCCTCATGGATCACTGCTGCTGCTGCCCTCTTCAGAGCCGGCAAAGACACCCCATTGTGCACTCTTTCAGCCACCTCAGCTTCGACTGGCTGGGTAGATGCGGGACTTGAAGCCACTTCCAACCTTGACCATGAGGGAGTACCACCTGGAAGCTGAAGACTTCCAGGTGCTAGGGGAGGAGGAGACAGATGGGCCGGTTCTGCAGTGGAGTTCAAAAACTCAGGTACGGGGGAGCCTACTGAGTGAGGACCCTCCACAGGGGACAGCTCCGAATACCGCTTTGTTGAAGATCCAGAAGAACCTAGGCGAGGGATGTCTATTAAATCCTGAGCATTTTTCAATGGAGTGTGGTTCATTTCATCAGCAAATGCGGTTAGGGAATTAGCTACACTGTGACTTGAAGAGGAGTCAGTTGGAGCTGTTTGGGGGAATACAGGCACTTTGGTGGGTCGCTCAGCGGGCTTAGAAAAGATGATGGAATGAGGTGAGTCAGGAGCCAATGAAGAGGATGGAGATGGGGGAAGAAGTGGGAGGATGTCTGACCTTGGGGAATGTTGTTTTGAAATGGAAGGAGTCCCTACCCATGCTGGCCGAGACGGGAGGGCAGCTCCCCAGGACGTCACTGATGGGACAGTGGAGAACGGGGGGAGCATGCTGGTGTGAGGCAAACCTGACGCGGCGGCTGCTTCTATGTTCCCGTGCGGTCCTGCTGGGACCAGAGACTCGGCGGGATCCTTGGACGGCTCGAGGGAGGTGCCGAGCCCACTCGCTGGGTAAGGGGAAGAAGGGAAGTCCCCATGAGCCCTGGCTCTGCGGTGCGTCTGGGGAGGAGGTGTTCGGGCGAGCTGCAGCACGCTTGTGTTGTCAGGGGATGATGGTCCCAGCACATTCTTGATTCTGTCCACTGCCGAGGAAGACTGGACTTCTGAGAAAGGCCATGTTGGTGAAATCGGTAACAATTTCCCGTGAGGAAATGTCTCTGGGGTTGGGGTGACAGTTATCTGCAGATTGCCTATGCCTGTGGAATAAGATAGTGAGCAGTCAGATATCAGGTGATCATTAAGTGTCTGCCGGGGCAGGTCCTGGAGAGAAGCGGGAGGCAAGACAGACACTGCTCGGACCTCTTCCTTACCATCACAGAAGACTTGTTAAACACATCCAAACAATGAATTAAGTAATTTGAAATATGCAAAGGCTGCAGCTAACCTACAGGGCGGAGTTGGTGAGAAGCAGTCTCTGCGAAGTGACGTTAAAGCAAAGATGTAGGATGTACCCGTGTATTTTAAATCTTTTTTCTGTACCATCTACGAGGGCTGGACTATGAAATTCACAATCTGGAAAATCAAAGAGGGCCGTGGCTACCTGCCATGGTCAACAACACCAAAATAAACTTCATCTAAAAACCCAAAATGCAAAATGAAAGACCGTGTATCCAAATGCTAATCTTTTCTTAGGACCCGAAGGCATCTCGAGCAGGATAAACAGGGGCTGCCTCTGTTTGGAGAGAAGGCACCAAGGAAACATGTTTACCTTGTTGGATTTAAAAAGGTGCCTGACACTATCATTCGTGCCACATCTAAAATGCAAGGTGATTTCTTTCAAATTAGGCTATTTCTAAAAGAAAAATTATTCACATCCAACCCAGGACCAGAGACACCTCTCACAAGGCCTGGTGTCGCTGACAAGCACCTGCAGAGAACCAAGCACTGTCAGCATTAACGTCTGGAACTGCAGGCAGAAAGGCAAGGAGGCGGGACACAAAGTGGTGACCTCCACAGGAAATGAGGCAAGGAAATAGCTGATCAGAAAGTTGGAAATGTCACAGTTGGGAAGAGAAACGACAACTTGCTTGATGATTCTCTGTCCCTCTTTCCATGGTTCTATCATGTTGAAGGTGCTGATGACCCCAGAGGTGGCTAGAAGCTATTGAGTCATATTTTAAATTAAAAATAAAAAAGAAAAGGTACTTCTAGAGCTTTCTACATTATTAGCTAAGAACATCAGAACTGCTTGATAGAAACAAACGCACAAGCCAAGCTCTGAAGCCAGAAAATCTGGGTTTGCGTGCACCCTCCGGCTGCCCGGAGCTCGGTGTGCTATGCGTCTTCGGATCACTGTTGTATAAAGTGGAGGCAATAAACAGGCCAACTCCCCTGCTGGGCCGCTGTCGAGGAGCAAATGAAATCATGGAGGCGGAAGGAAGGGCTCTCCAAATAGAAAAGCACTAAAGAAATGTTAAAAAAAAAAAAAAAAAAGCACTACACCAATGAGATGTCATTACAGGCTCCAAGCCCTGTTTTATTTGTTTAACAAAAGAGGACACTGTAGCCCAGAGAGGGGACACCATTTGCCAGAAGCCACATAACTGATCAGAGATAGAAGCAGGTCCAGACGCAAGGTTTCCTCACTCCCAGGGCAGTGTTTTCTGTTTACACTGCTTTTCTCAAGCCAGTGCCTGGTCTTCATTCTACCCCCACTGCATTCTGCCAACAAAAAACCCAAATAGCTAAACCTGAAGTCTTAAAATACTTGCGTTTTTAGAATATGCAATATACTCTGAAGTCACAAAAGCTAAACAGTGACAGTTTTTGGAATTATTATTTTCAGTTTCATTCTTTGAGGTTGGAAAAGTAACGACAAAGGGTATCTTTTACTCTGAATTAGTTATCATACAAAAAAATTTCCTTTTTCCTTCTTTGTTTTCTTTTTTTTTTTAATTCCCCATTTTGGGGATTTACCCGAGAAACTGGCATTAAGTCATTTTTAAAACATAGCAGGGAGTAAATCAATACTACTTTAAAGTCAATAGACTTGTTCACTTCATTCAGTAAGCTAGAACCAGCCCCTTGTCCCCAGCAAGCCATCCTTAAAGCCCCTCTTAGCTCCTTTGTCTCGGTATCAGCAGAGGACAATCACTAAAGCCCTGACCTGCAGGGCCAAATGCTCCCTTGGGGCCCTGTTATCCAAAACCCACTTTACACAGAAATAAGTGGCAAGATGCATATACAGCTACAGGATGCCAAAATCTAACACAGCATTTCATTAAAATATCTGTGCTCCTTGGGAACTGATTCACGGTTTGTAATAGAAATTGTGTTTCTGTGTTACCACATGCAGCCTAAGAAAGGGTTCGCTCTCAGTTTTATCTGGAAGTTTTACAATTTTACAATTTTTAAAATTTCAGTTTTACAGTTTTACATGGAAGGCTGATATAGCTTTCCTCCATTCTTCCTGTTCATGTTGTTTATCTCCTAGATAGACTCAGCTTCATACTTCCCATGCAGTCTTGTCTGGTTCTGTGTATGGCTGGTTGTTATGCTGGTGACTATAACACCCAGACACAGGCATACCTCAGAGATATTGCAGGTTCGGTTCCAGACCAGCACCATGAAATGAGTATCACAATAAAGCCAGTGGTAATCTTTTTGCTGGTGGAAGGTCTTGCCTTCGGTTTCTAAAAAACGTTAAAATCTATGAAGCTCAATAAAGCAAAGCACAATAAAATGAGGTATGCCTGTATTGTTGTTTTGCATTTTGATGTTTTCCAGTAACACGTTCAAATCCGTTTTTATCACTTGCATGAAATCTATGTGAGATTTCTTCTTTTGTACTCTCATTGAAATAGGTTCAACCATGGGTTCAACTCATGGATTCAAGAGTCATACCCAATTAATCTTGTTTCAAGTAAGGAGCCTTGTAACCCAAAAAGAATGCTACATGCATGGCAGCCTTTGCTTCCAGCAAGATGTTTGACGAACTTACCAAAGTTCTGCAAACAAGTAGAATTGAATGGTGATGGGCATGGGGGGCGGGGGAGGACTTGCGACTGACTAAATGGCCACAGCCTAAAAACACCGATGGAAAGCTCCACGCTGAAGTGAAGAGATGGTCTCTAGTGGATCTGCTGAATCTGGTTGTTTCTAAACCAGAATCTAGCGTTTCCCAAGTTCTCCCTTATGAAACACAGTGTTCCAAGATGCTTCATGAAGAAAAGTTTCCAGAAAAGTTTTGAGAAGTGTTATATACTGCACTCACATGTAATAATCATTAGTGCTGTTCACCAAATATCTCCGGTTCTCTACCTTCACGACACATAGTAGGACTGCACTTCCTGGATCCCTCTGTGGTTAGGTAGGGCCATCTGACTAGTTCTGGTCAATGAGTTGTGACCAGAAGTGACAAGTGTCACTTGTGGGCTAGAACATTTAAAACTTGAAGCAAGAGTACAGAATTTGCTTTCTCTGTAGGAAAAAAAAAAAAAAAATCCCTAACAATATTATTCCTCGATAAGCTATTACTGGAGAAAGAGGAGGAGGAAGGGGAGGAAATTACCAATATTCAAAATGTTTGTTAACCAGCCTGGGTCCCTTAAGGATTATAATAAGCAAAGGGCCTCTGATGTCAAAAGATGTACAGAGAACATGAGCAAGAAATAAGCTTTTGCTGTTTTCAGTCACTGCAATTTGGTGGTGGTTTGCTACTGCAGCATAACTAACTTACCCTAACCTATTCATAAACTGGTATCAGAAGTAGATTTGGAACATATGCGAGCATACCTCCATTTAAATTACACCAACATTTAAATAACACCTCAGAGAAGACCTATAATCAAGAATATATAAGAGTGCCTGGGATGTAGTAAAACCTCAAGAAATGAATGTTGGATGGTTTAATTAAACTTTGGCCAATATTTCTCATATATATTTGAACTCTGGAATATGTTTAGGATGTTTCTCAAAGACAGTTGACCTCAGAACTTCGTGATTTAAAAGAAAAAAAACCAACGATGTACATAAAGCTAAGGAAGAAAGTATGCTCACTGAATTAGCAAATGACACCAAATTTAAAGAATAGCTGACATAAGAAATTTCAGAGAAACACACTTCAAAGACTTATCAACTGACTAAAATTACTGTTAAAGGAAGACATAAGTTAGGATTAAATATAAAAGCTTGCCTGTAGTCCAAATATTGCTCAGACAGAAGCAGGGTGGGAGTTTCCCTTTAAGAATAGCTTTTTGTTGCCTGGAGGCGGAGTTGACTGAGCTCATGAACTAGGTTGGGAATGTAGGCTAACAAAGAAATGACAAATGCTTAGGCCTCATTAAAACTTTTTCACTTCTAAAATTTTTTTAAAAAATCATTCTTAGAAAATAATATCTATGTCTATATGTAAGGTATAAAGAATAAATCATGAAAAAAGCATACATGGTCTATGGCTTCATGGAACTCACGGTCTTATGGGAGGTGTGGACTTAACATTCTCTCAAATGTAAATGTAATAAATGTTACAGCTAAAAGATGCACAGACCTAAAAGGCATGCAATAGGAGGATGTGACCTGATCAGGGAGGTCAGATAATACATCACGGAGGAAGTAACTATCAAGAGATCCAAAGAATAAGTAGAAGTTAATCAAGCGAAGAGAGTAGGGAAAAACATTCCATGTAGAGGGACACACACATATGCAAAGGCCCTGTGGCAAGCAGAAGTACAGGGAATTGAAAGAAGGTAACCAACCATAGCTCGAGTGGGGAAAACATTAACAGGCATGGCGTGAGTTAAGGCTGGAGAGGCAGGTGATGGCCAGACCTTTGGAGTGTCAGAGGTTTTAGTTTGAAGAGGTAGGGGATGGAGGTGATGGTGGGTGATGTATATGAGCAAATTTGTGTTTCAGAACAATTGTTCTGGCTATGGAGTGAAGAACATACTGGAAAAGGGCAAGGGTGGATGACAGGAGAACAGGAAGAAAACACCTGTGGTGGTCTAGGCAGGTATGCCAGGGAATTTGTAAAGAGGAGTTGGGTCCTGGGTGGGAGACTGAAATAGATAATCCTTTGGTCCTTTTCAATTCTCAGAGTTCAGGAAAATGTAGCCCTTTACATAAATAAGTTTGTGTTTATGTATGTGATTTTTTTTTTAATGACTGCAAATTCTCCTATAGGAGAGGTGGGGTCTATGTCTCCTCCCCCGAATCCGTGTGGGCTGGAGACTGTTCAACCAATTAGAGTATGGCAGAAGTAATTCCACGTGACTTCTGAGGCTACCGCCATAAAAGGCCGGGCAGCGTTCGCTTGGTCTCTTGGAATGCTTGCTCTCCATATGCAACCTCACTCTCCCTCCTGGAACCCAGCTGCCACTCTGTGAGCAGTAGTCCAAGGCACATGGAGAGGCCATGTGTAAGCACTCCAGCCAAAAGTTCCAGGTGAGCCGAGCTTCCCAGTCAGGCACAGACGTGTGAATGGAGAAGCCTCCAGATAATTCTAGCCCCCAATCCCATGAATCACCCTGGCCGTTTGAGTCTTTCCCACTGAATCTCTAGGCATCGTAAAGCAGAGACAAGCCATCCTCTGAACTGCTGAAACCATGAGCTTAATAAAATGGTTGTTATTTTACAGCACTAAGCTGGGGTGGTTTGTTGCACAGCAATAATAACTGAAACAGTCCTAGATTGTGTCCCTGACCTCTGAGAAGTGAGTCTCTACTGCTTCAACAAGGTTCTCAAAAGGATTCAGAAGCTAGGCATCGTAAAGCAGAGACAAGCCATCCTCTGAACTGCTGAAACCATGAGCTTAATAAAATGGTTGTTATTTTACAGCACTAAGCTGGGGTGGTTTGTTGCACAGCAATAATAACTGAAACAGTCCTAGATTGTGTCCCTGACCTCTGAGAAGTGAGTCTCTACTGCTTCAACAAGGTTCTCAAAAAGATTCATGAAATGAGTTAAGAACTCCTCATTTCAATGAAAATTACCTCTGTTTTATACAAGATTTTAGAAGGATGTCTATGCTAATACATAAAATGTACCTGTATTAATTAAAGTTGCGTCATGGAAGGGATGAGAAGGGAAGAAAAATTTTGAGGGGGAAATAAGAGGTGAACGGTATATACTAAGAAGAAGGGTAAAGTAAGGAGAAGTAGGGCACTACCATCCTCAGAGAGCTTAACACACACTCAAAGGAAGGCAGTGAGGGAGACATTTAGTACAGGTGGTATGTCAGACACACTCTAAGGCAGTTCCATGATCCCTGTCTCGGTGGTCATGCATTGGTGTGACCCCTCCCCTACAGAATCAGCAGAAACTGTGATCTGCTTCCAACCAATAAAATATGGAAAATGTGATGACATGTCACTCTCGTGATTAGATTAACTTAAAAAAAAAAAGACTTTTTCTTGCTGGCAGACTCACTCTCCCTGATGGTCTGATGAATTAAGAGGTCATAATGGAAAAGTCCATGTGGCAAAAACGTGTGAATGGCCTCTAGAACTGCAACAGTTCCTAGGAACTCTGAATGGCCTCCCGGAGAAGGTGGTGGCCTCTTGCTGTTGGCCAGCAAGAAGCCAGGGCATTCGATCCGGCAGAACACAGGAAGGAAATAAATTCTGCCAACAACTTAATTGAACTTGAAAGTGGACCCTTCCCCAGCCAAGCCTCCAGACGATAACACAGCCAGCTGACGCCAGGATTGCTGCCTCGTAAGACCCTGCGCAGAGGACCCAGGTAAGCTGTGCCCAACCTCCTGACCCCTGGAAACAGAGAGATAATAAATGTATATTGTTTTAAGCCACAAAGTTTGTGGTAATTTGTTACACACACAGCAATAGAAAACAAATACAGGTAGGAAAGAGGGAGCTGCAGAAGGGTGTGTGATGAAGAGAGTATAGGAGGTAGGAAAGAGGGAGCTGCAGAAGGGTGTGTGATGAAGAGAGTGTAGGAGGAAGGGATGGAACAGGAGGTACCATGACTGAAGAGTAGCATGAAGGATAGTGAGAAGCTGCAATCAAGACAGCGAAAAAGAAGCCCAAGTTTGTATGTTTGTTTGGAATATCACAGAGAACAAGCTGAGAAATAAAAGTTCTAACATGGTACCTGGGACTCGGAGGAAGTTATCTGAAGAGAACACGGGGCTTTGCGAGAGTAGAAACAAAACCACAGCAGCAAAGTTGGAAAGTTGGAAAGTTGCTGTGAAACA
>NW_006433024.1:10362817-10366874 GCF_000325575.1 Pteropus alecto | reverse complement strand
TATCACCCATTCCAGGGACAACCAATTACTTCCTGTTCAGACAATGTTTCCCACAAAGGGTCTGGTAATCTAAAGAATTTTAAAAGGAAGTAGCTTAAGAGGTAAGAGGTTTAAGGAGGTGCTGGATGAAGACAGACAGGGAGCAGAGATACATTTATGTGGGAAACCAGTGAAAGCAAGCAAGCCGAAGACCTTTATCTCTTCCCTTTTCAAGGAAACAAGGATGGGTATTTATACAAACCCTACTTGATATACAACTGATACCCATGCATTTTAGACTAAGCTTGTTTGAGTCAGATTTAATAAAGCCATGGTTCTCAGAGCTTCAGGAAAGTAATAAGTCAATCCTGTAAGAATATCAGACTTAGTAATAGCCTGGACAAATATGCACACACGAGTTAAGTATCAAATGCTTTAGTTTCTTACCAAATTTGCATAGAGACCCATGAAAGCTAAACAGCCTTGAACTAAGAGAGTCAGGCAGCAGGTCATTAACATAATAACAAAATATAAAAAGAGGTAAGAAAGCGCTTGGCCAGGTTTGGATGCATAGTCTGTCATTGCCTAGTGTCAAAAAATAGTAAGAACTGCCTCCCTTGTCTCCCAGACCTCAGAGCCCCACGTGTAACACCAAACTGCATGCGATGTATCGGTCAGGCCTGTCTTCCTTAGGCCCTGCAGCCTGCTAATGTTTCATTCTCAGTACTTGTACGTAAGACTCAGACCTGGGCTGTGATGCTGCTGTACTCAAACTATCCCTGCTGCTTCGACCTCACAGAAGCCCACAGGTACATCAGGCTCTTCTGCTGCTGCTTCTCCCCTCTGAGCCTCTCTCTTCCGTCTCTAGGGCTGTGTCTGTCCCCTATTCATGGCTGTTTTTATCCCAGACCCCATGCAGAGACCCTCCTTTCCAAAGTCATCGGAGATGCTACTTAAGGAGTGCTCTCCGCTCAGGTTCGAAGAGCCTCCCAATGCTGCCCTGGATTGCTTCCTGGATTCCTCGAAACTACTCTTGTAGCCCAGCCACAGTCGTGGTCCTTGTTCTTTTCTTTGACTGCAGGCGACACTAGGAGAAGACAGCCTTCCCACAGCCAGACTAGGTTTCCAACCATGGTCCTGAGACCATTCACTCTGTCCACTCACTGACCACCAGCAGGTTTTCTGATTTGTAGCACTTAGAAAAGAGCAAACCTGATCACCATCAGCTCTTGGATGTAGGAAAGTAAGGCAACCAACACATAAACATTAATAAATATTCCAAACCCCTCTTCCTTGTATGTCAGAGAAAGGTATCTGCAGCTTTCTATCAGGCCCCAGAGTCAGACTGCCTGGATTCAAATCCTACTCCTCCATCTGCTAGCTGAATAACCTTGGACAAGTTACTTAACCTCTCTGTGCCTCAATTTCCTCACTGGTATAATGGGAACAATTACAGTACTTATTTAATGAAACTGTTTTAACGATTAAAATGAGGTGATACATGTAAAGTCCTTAGAACAGTGCTCAAAAAATTCTAGCTATTATTGGTTATTGTTACTGTTACCATTACTAGTTCAGCTCAAGGCAGGCATGGATACACTCATAGGCTTCTCAGAGGCCCCGGATGCCAGTCAGAACTCAGAAATGCCTGCAAATTATGCACTGTCACAGCCCCACACATCTGTGGGACCACTGACAGTTTGCAGAATATCTTCATACCCTCATCCCACCTTGTTCCTCATAGTGCCTGTGAGGTAGAAGATAAAGGTTATTATCCCCATTTTACAGGTGAAGAAAGCAAGGCTCGGGGAGGTCAAGTGTTGGCTTGGCCAAGGTCACACATAGAGTTATTCTATAGTTGAGTATGTCTCAATTCCTTTGACTTCAGATCTAAGGCTCTCTGCTCCATGCGGAAAGGAGTAGGTCTTCCCCCATCTCCAGGTCTGGGGGGGGCGCTCTGTCCTCCCAGAGGGACACTAACAGACTGGAGCCCACATAGTAGCTGTTTCTTTCTCCTGGGTTTGACAATATGTCTTTTTGGTGCTGCTTGGGCAGACATTACTGAGCACAGCTCTAAATCACAGAGACTTGTCAGGCTTCAATTCCCAGAAGGTCAAAAGAGATGGGTTAAGCACCTTTGCCATGCTGAAGCATTCAGCCCACACCCAACAGGTCTGAAGTTTGGTGCCTGGGATATTCTTGCCTAAGATGATTTCTCTTGGGGCTTTTAAAAACGAAATGTGCCAGTTAATAGAATCAAATTGCCATTCCTTGAAGCGATGCCAGCAAACAGAAGATGCTGTTTACTGGTTCTACAGAAGCATTTTAACTTTCAAAGCTCCTTCGCAGCTGTTTTCTTTTTTAAAAAGTTTATTGCTTTCAAATCCTTTGTGAAACAGGTTTAAAAATAAAGTTGACTTCTCCCCCATTATATACAATTTCATTTTCATTTTTTAAAACGTCGGTTTACGTGATCATTACAGGAAATTTAGGAAAGATGGAAAAGTAGAAAGAAAAGAAAAGTAATCTCACACCTCCCTCGGCCTCCCTTAAGCATGTCCTACCACACTGAGCAAACCAGGATTCATACTGTTATGAATTATGTGTCTAGACTTCATTCTTGGAAAAGCTTTCGTTTGCTTGCTTTACAGACCTGTGACCACACTGCACATTCAACTTTGCACCTGCTTTTTCTCTTTTAACATTATATTACTTTCCATATTGGATGAGGCTGCATGTTATTTCCTATTATTTCCACTAAGAAGTGGAATGTATAATTATTTGTTTAATCACCCCCCAACTATCAAGATACATGTTGTATATAAAATTAAGCATTATAAATAATGATCTCATCTCCTTCCAATTTTGTCATCACAATCCCTATGTGGCAGAAGGGACAGACACAATGACATTGTCTTATCAACTAGGACGCCACACACACAGAAGATCATCTGCACCAAGAGAAGTAAATCAATGGGACTTGGAGTTTCTCTTCTCCTCTTATGCCCTGGCATCCTTCTGACCTTCTGACGGGGTCATTTGGAAATGTAAAAACTTCATCTTACAAGATAGCATAAACTCAACCGTAGAAAACACAATTCACCACCAGTGATTGACCTTCATAAGTAGGACAATCCTATTAGCAAACCTTTTCAAAATTTCATATTAATTTTTACTATTTCATTCTAACGGTCCTAAAGAGGTGGTCGGGGGCGGGGTGAGGCCATTTAAATCTATTAGGCAAGAAAGACAGGACATGTAGGAAAGTCTGCACCTCAAGAAAAGCAGTAGTAGGGGCTTAAAGGTTTACAGCACATTACTAGTCTTCACGCCACCCGTGATGAAAGGTTTAAATGTAAATCACTTATAAATGACAGTCCCATAATTAAGATGTAGTTGTTTCTACAACTTTTTTGAGATGTATTAGAGTACTTTTCCCTCTCTGCTTAGTATTATAGCCTTATTTGCTCAATCACTTAACACTTATCCCATGAATACATAATAAATGCTTTATCTGACAGTCACCCCCTTACAAAGATTAGCAAACTGTAACCCTCGCTGGGAAGATGGTCAAATGTCACCATTTAGGGTGTGGAATCTGGGGTCAGAGCAGCTAGGTTCATATCCTAATTGCCTGTTCCAGGTGTGTGAACTTAGGCAAGTCATGCACCTCTCTGTGCAGGCTGTTTTGAGGCTTACGGGCATTAATCCATATAGAGTATCTGGAAGACATCCTGGTATGTGGTCAGAAGTCAATACATGTTACTTATCGTGATTATCACCAGGAGCACAAAATCTAATTAATTGGTTCTAGAGTCATCTTTTTTTCTAAATGATGACAACAGTTAATTCTTTTTTTTTTATTTTTGATTAATTTGTTCTTTTTATTCCTTAGATTCCACATATAAGTGAAATCATATAGTGTTGATCTTTCTCTATCTGACTTAAATACCTTCTAGGTCCATCAAAGCAGTATGTTTTTCCATCCCCTTCCTTTTAGTCTGTGTCTTTTAATCTGAAGTGAGTCTCTTATAGGCAACATGTAGGGGCATTGTTTTCCTTTCCATTTATCTATTCT
>NW_006433024.1:10345128-10362035 GCF_000325575.1 Pteropus alecto | reverse complement strand
GTTTTGAACTCTGCATCTGTTAGATTACTTGACTCCATTATATCTGGATCTCTGTTCTGTTCTCTCATATGGTTTCTGCTTCTTTGTCTTCCCATTTTGGCTGCCTTTCCATATCTGTTTCTATGTACTAAGCAAAGCTCCTAAGTCTCCCAGTCTTATCAGTGGGGATTTGTGAAGTAGGTGTCCAGTGGCACAGTCCTGAGATGGGCTCAGCTACAGGCCAAATTTAGCTCAAGCCTCTGCCCCTCCAGGGCCACCTGTTAAGATTCAGCAAGCAATCCACAGATGCTGTGCTTATCGTTGCCTCAAAAGGTCACACCAGAAACCAAGGCCAGCTGTCTCCAGTGTGAGTCTAGGTGCTGCTCAGCAAGGAGCACCCGACTCGCCGAGGATATACCTGGATGTCACTTGAGTGGGGCCGCAAGTTGGGGGAGGCAGGGTTTTAGGGAATCTTCTGGGCAGAGCGACCTCTGTTATCCAGTTTGATGACGTCACGGCTATGGCAGCATTGCGTCTGGTGCACTGGTAGTCGGGGGAGGACTAAACAGGGAACAATGGATACCAAAGGCACTTCTGTACTGAGCGAGTCTTGCTTCGGTCCTCACTCTGACAATGTCTCCCTGTAAATCCCTGGTGCCCCTGTGCGCAGCTGACTCAGCACTGGTGCTCAGAGTGAGCAGGTCCGTTACTCCGAAAATCCGCTCGCGGTCATGGCTCCTTTAAGAGGTGTCTGCCGCTGCCGCAGCCACCGTCTCACTTAGCCTCTCGAGACCAGGCAGCCCGGTGTCCTCGCTCCATCCTACCTTCTGCCATTGCAGGGTGATTCTTGGATTTCTCCCTAGTTGTATGGCTTGTTCATCAAGATCGCAGGCAATCTGTCCTTGCTGCTGCTCCTTGTTTCCGTCACAACTTTGATTTGGTCGCCAGAGGGATGAACAGAGCCTCTATCATCTATGCCATTTTGGTTCCCTATAAAAGTAAATTCTCATACTCCCACTTTTGTGATAAATTTATTCTATTTTCTCAAAAAAAGTTTACATTTCTTAAAATGAATTCTCTTTCTTCAATTGTAATTCTCCAGTGAGTACCTGGATAATCCAACTGGCTTTCTTAGCACAAGTAAGACTCGCTGACGTTCTGCCTTAGATTTCTACCCTGAAGTCTGCTTATTTCCACAAGCAACCATGTAGTTTATTCAGCATAGTTGCAAAGTGAACACTTTCCCATTAAGATTCCTTACAAACCTAACTATAACTATAGCTGAGATCCTGAGAGGAAAAAGCAGAAACAGAACAAGAGAATAATTTTGATAACTAAAATTAATCCAGAAATGAGAAAACAAATTAATACATGAAAGAAGAGCTACTATCGAAAAAGAAACCAAGACCACTTATATTCAGCTGAGTTCTAACTTTTTGAAAATAGGTAATTCCAATGAGATTAAATTATTTCAAGCCTCTGAAATATATGAAAATGTCCCCAATTCATTTTATAATACCAGTCCTGCTTTAATATAAAAATCCAATAAAGATATATTAAACAAATAAGCAATGATCAAAATATGTAAATGAATACAGAGCAGTCAAGCATAAATGTGTGTATGTGAAGATTATTAAAAAAAATAGAAATCCATGTACACTCCAGGATCATGAATATATAAAAAGCATGTATGTGTATATAAATAATAAATTATTGAATGCATAAATTATCAATAAATAAAAACTTTATAAAATCTGTGACAGTCAACACAAACACATATACAAGCACAAACACAAAAGATACATACACGCGAAAGGAGAATGTAAGGCTATGCACTGCATTTAAGGACCAAATAGTATGATCCTGGACTCTTAACGTTTTCCTTGGCAAGCCCAGCACTGCACCATCTACATACACTGCTGTCCATGATAGACAAAGACCTTCCACTCGTTTTGCATCTCATAGGATATTTCATTAGCTTGAAAAAAAATCCTATATTAAGGACATCCAGACAAACTGACATTCTCTAAAACTGAGAATAAGCAAAGATAACCATGTCAGAATATCTGTTTCAATAAATACTGGTCTTATGTAAGGATTTGAGGGAGAAAAAAAAAAGGTTCTGTATTCAAAACAGTTCAGGAAATCTCTCACGGGAGAGTGGCAGTGCAGACAATACACTAAAGGATCTGAAAAGTCTTATGAGAAACAAAAGTTCTGTTTAATCTAAAAAATCCCCAAACCAGTTGACTGTGGGATTCTTTTCTTTTTCTTTTTTGCAGGATACCACTTAATATCCCAAGGAACCACTGCTCTCAAGAACATCTTGAGGGGATTCTAACTTAGATCATTTCAGAGTTTAAAGTCATTGCCCTGGAGCAGTTTCAGACACAGAGGAAAACCCGAGAACTGAGAGGAAGACTGAACTCACTGTGGAATCCAAAAATATGTTCTCTGTCATTGTATAACTGGCAAAGTCTGCTCCTGTTTGCTGAACGAATGTAAAGGATCATTATTGTACTGATTGGCTCTAATGCCATCTTGTAACGTTAAGTTAATGTAGGCAAAACAATCATATCAATAACTTGATTGATTCTCCCCGCCGACACAAGACGTATAAGAAAAATGCTCTACTGGAAAAGGCTGTGTGTTGTTTCACGAATACTGATGTTCTTCGTACAATTAGACACTAAAAACCTGCAAGTATATATGTGGGGGCCAAAGAAGCAGAATATGTTGCCAATGTTAATAATAAATATTATTATTAACTCTTAGTTCATATCTACTGATGACTGATTTAGGCCTAAATTTTACTACGGAAGTCTAACTTCATTCTTATGAATCTCACCATTTCATAATTTGTTAATTCATATTCTTATAACAAGAAATTATCAACCAATTCTATTAGGACTAATTAAATTGATTGTTTCTGAGATAAAAAAAGAAAATGTTTATTCTAAGTAAATGATTTTTAAACCCTTTAGAAGTACCTAAATTCAAAAAGATCGCCAATATGTTCACAGCAAATAATGTTCGTGTACAGTTTATTTGCCTTTAGTGTTTACATATGTGGCCATATCGAGATATCAATTCTATAATTTAGACATTTTTTTTTAAATTCAGTCTCAATGTGGCCTTGTCTTTATATCCTTAGTTATAGGAGCTATGTTCAGTTAGTCTTCGGATGATTCTCCAGGTTGACTGTTCTATAATTTAGTTGTAGTTCTAATGCAGTCATGAGAAGAGGCAAGTACAGCATTTACCTACTATGCCACCTTGACCTTATTCCTATATATTTCTGAGACTACATTTTCTCTCATTTGGTATAAAGTAATAAGATCTATTTATATGAAGTTTAAATTTACTCCATCAAAAAAGTTCCATTTCTATCTCCCAATTAGACATGATTTTTCGGTATTGGCAGTGGATCTTCCTCCATCCTTCCAGGCCAATCTGTGACTAGCAACGGAGTTTCAAGATGTCTAGCCAGAACTAGGGGTGCCATAAGAGGGAACCAGAATGCTGGTACTCTCCCCACTTGGCCTACTCGACCCAGATTCTACTCTTCTCCAGGAGAAGCCTCGGACAGACTGCACACCATTTGGTGGGAGTCAGAAGGGAGATGCTGTGGGTGTCTGCCTAACGGCCATCTACTTGAAAAACAAGAGTCCACGGCCACAGTATCCCACCACAGACATGAAAATTATCCTTTCTCCATTCATTCAACAAATCTGCCAAGTACTTGCTGTGTGCCGGACACCAGCACTTGCTGACTGTTTCCTACAGTCCAGCATTTTTCTAAGTGTTTACAAATAGGACAAAATTTAATCCTCACAATGCTATTAGAAAAAGGTGCTTGTTATGTATGCCTTACTGTTAAATTGTATACCTGAAATTTCCTGGTTTTCATTAACCAATGTCACCATAATAAAAAACATAAACAAAAGCAAATAAAATAAAAATAAAACTTGCACTTTCCTGCCAAGAAAAAAAAGAAAGAAAAGTAAAGAAAAAAGAAAAGAAAAGAAAAAAAAAGAAATAAAGAAAAGAAAAGGAAAAGAAGAAAAATGTGCTTGTGATGGTTAATCTTATGTGCCAACTTGACTGGGCCACTGGGTGCCCAGAATAAACATTATTCCTGGGTGTGTCTGTGAGGTTGTTTCCTACTGAGATGAGAATTTGATTGTGGGTGGGCATCATCTAAACCCCTCGGGGCCTGAATAGAACAAAATATCGGAGCAAGGGGGGATTCGGTCCCTTCTACCCTGTCTGAGCTGGGACGTTGGTCTTCTCTTGCTTTTAGATTGGGATTTACATCACTGGCTCCCCTGATTCTCAAGTCTTTAGATTCAGACTAGATTTAAATTGAGGGCTTTTCTGGGTCTCTAGCTTGCCAACTGCAGATGGTAGGGCTTTTTGTTGTTGGGCAAGATTATTCTATGTCTAGGGTGATAAAACTTGCATAATCATGTGAGCAAAATCCTCATCATAAATCTCCTTTTGTGTATGCATACATATATATAATAAACAATTCTCTTAATTTCTTAATCATATGTTTTTAACCACAACTGTATCCTCCCTCAATACAGAGCAGTACATAAGCTGAGGTCCCTACTCCAAGGTGTTTAATGCTCTTTAAGGAACTTGAAAAAAGGCTCATCTTTTAAAGATGTCATTTTTAAAAATCAAGTCACTTAGCACAAGGTTTCCAAAAGCTAGTCCAAATGCCAATCCAAGGCAAAGTTTTCACCCATCTAATACAAAAGAAGAAAAATAACTATAAAGTGTCTGTGTGTGTCGGTGGCGAGTGTGGCGGGGGGGAGGTGTTTTTATCAACTGCCCTTCCTGGATCTAAAGGACAAGGCTTCATTTTTAATGTCAAAATTTCCTTCCTTTTCTAAATAAAAATGATAGCAGGTGTAACTATTGTTTTGTCCATGCCCTTATTTGACGAAATTAGAAGCTATCAAATATAAACTGGACTTCTAAAATTCTTCATTTTACTAGTAAACGGGCTGTCAGATCTCTTTTTTGGTAGATTCAACATCTACCTTTTTGGAAGACCTGAAGTTTCCTTTTATGGTTAAGTGCCACCAAGAAAGGCATTTCGCACCTGCTACCATGGAGTGGGGTAGTGGGGAGGAAACATGAGGTGGGGCTACCCTGAAAGCGGCAGCCTGACACTAAGGGTTGAGAGCGGCTAGTCTGGATGCCCAAAGGAAAACCACAAACAGGAAGACTTGTTAAGGGATGGAAAACTCTCTCTCTTTCTCTGACGGCCCCCAAAAGGAAAAGCAGCTCTCCTTGGGTCAAGAGTTGATCCAGCTTGTGATTTTCCACACCTTTTGCTCCAATATCATTATATAGCTTCTTGAAGTTAAAAACATATACTATTATACTCATGATAAATCACATAAATTCTATCTTCTCCCTGAATTGCTAACACTATTATTTCATAATAAATAATTATTAGAACCGTTACTGGTGAAACAGTGGCACGTTTTGTTCACCTCTTACAAATTCCAAGAAGAATTCAGTGTTTCTTGTGGCACACTGGTTGGGTTGTTAATTACTTGTAGTTGAGCCTGAAATTCTGGCTCTTTTCAAAAATAATAATAATCAATGATGAATACAGAATATAACGTATATAAATCAATATTTGTATCATAGAGACTTCATTAAAATCTATTTTTTTTCTCAAACTGGATTAAAATAGTGAATAAATTAACCCTAAATCTACTTCACTAGGGTGACTTTATTGGCTAAATTGCTTGCATGATAGTGATACACATATCTTTATTCAGAACTCTGAAATGTTATTAACTGGTTGTTTTCATGCCAACCTACATCATATAGTTCCCATTTTCAAAACATCCATTCTATTTAAGAGTGGATTCTCCAAGAAAAAGTGCTACACATGTGAAAATAAGTAATTTTAATCAGTGCCAGAAGATCAACTGGGAAAAAATGAAATTTAATAAGAAAGGTAAAGATTATTTTATAGCTTTAATTGTAACTTTAGAGCATTTTAATAGCGCTGAACAATAGAACTGACTTTATAATATCAAAGCAAGTAAAAAGCAAAAGAATAACGTTATCCTATGAATCCAAGTCAGAGAATGTCACAATTCCTGGGCTTACAGCCACTGTATATAGGACAAAGTCAGAGCCAGTTCTGCCTGAAAAGCAATTAACAGAACAGATTAACACAGAGTAGTCTCCAATATGTAGTCAGCTCTGCTGTGATTTTATCTATCTCAATGAACTCAAAGATAAAATTAATATGATAAAGATCATACTCAGGGGAAGTAGTAGAAACCTGACATACAGGGGACCCGGGTTCTCCCACCTGCTCCCTTTAAGATGGGAAGCAAATCACTTTTCCCCTCTGTAACATGAGAGAGTAAAATCAAGTCATCTATAAGAGCCAATTATACATACCACACTTTAAAACAAGAAATGGTTTGTAAATAGTTTTATCACCCTAGACATAGAATAATCTTGCCCAACAACAAAAAATTTTTGGCATGTCTTCTATGTCTCTTTTAATCTCCAGATTCTCCCCTCCATTCCTTTTGTTCCCTTACGAGGCATCTGATGAAGAACCTGGGCCCTTTAACACGTAGAGTTCCCACAGTCTGGACCAGGCAGACACATACTCTTGGTGCAATTCAGCATGTTCCTCTGTCCTCTACATTTCCTGCAAGTCGACAGTTGTTTCCAGAAATGGAAGTAGATACATCCACATTTTTGTTAATTTATAATATTTTAAAATGAGAAATAACAACAACAATAAAAAACATTTAAATGCAGTCTGTATGAACTGTATCCCCACTCTTGTCATTTGCCTAGAGCTCTATCCCTTTCCAAGGAATAATAATGGAATGGCTAATTCTCTACCAATACCAAAGATTCTTTTTACTGGAAAGCCAGCTCTGGGCTCCTATGCATTAGAGATATAAGATTTATCCCACGTCTGGTCTTTGTAAAAGTTTCCCTTCATCCTTCTATTTGCATTCTTCTCCTTTCTTTCTAGACCTACAGCTCCCCTACCTATAAAGCTGTTACATAAAGTGGCCCTGCCACATGGAGGCTGCCATTGGTAACTATTCAGGAGACAGCTTTTCGGCAGAAATAATAGAAATATGCTGCCTTAGAAGTTTAAGCCCATCTCTCCTGGGGAAATGAACTCCGGAAGGTGACTTTAAAAACAGGATCACACAGGAAAGGTAGAAAGGGAGAGATGTTCCTAGCATTGTCGTCGAGGAAACAATTCTGCCAACAGCCATTACAGCTGCGTCATCTGCAAAAATGAGTGTTTCCTAAGCAGAGCAGATGTTCCAAAGTTGGATCATTTGTAAATATAGATGAGAAACATGAATCGAAGATGTGACCTCACTCAATTTCATATTTTAGGGTAACAGCAATTAGAACATTGAATATATTTGGAGCTGAGAATGCAAAGATCTTTTTTCGGTCCAAATATATAACTGCAGAAAACATATTTTCAAGAAGTAAAATAACTCTCACTGTTGCCTGCCACCACACAGTGGCGAAGGGAGCCAGTCTTAATTCTGAGGCTCTCAGACAAACATGGCTGATTCTACATCTTTGCTAAAAGAACTGTCAATTCTTCACGAGAGAAATGAAGGAGTGGATTGGATGGAGGTCAAAAAGTAAAAAAGAGTTTCTGTAAAAGAATGAATAATTAGGAAGAAAAGGGCAGAGGAGGGCATTTATTTTCCCTTCAAAATTTCAGGTAATTAGGAATGATGGCTTGACATATCCCATCCCATTAAGAAAGATAAGAGGAAGAAAACTTGGTAGACATTTGAGCCTCCATTTCTTGCTTAGAGATAACTAATGGTCATATCTCAAAGGTGAGTCACCTCCAACGGATTGGTAGTGGCTGCCTGGATTGTTGCGAAGGATACTAAGCACAGTCCCAAATCAGCAGGAAAGTGTGCTGCGATCAATTAGTAATGTCTGCCCTGGATGCTGTATTGTAGAATGGAAGCATGAGCAACCAGATATTGAGCATCCTGGACAAAGTGATCTCTAAGGTTTCTTGCAGCATCTAACCTAACTCCATTCATTTTCAGAAGATAACCCAGGGTCAAAGGTGGTTAAATGACTTGCCCAAGGTCTAGCACTGGGCAAGTCTGAACTAGAGGCTGGTCTTGGATTCCCTATGACAGTATTCTTTCTGCTACCAGATATATCATGTTACTTTTCTGAAGCATCAACTAGGAGACAGAGAAGAAAAAGAGAGGAGGTTAAAGAATGATTGAAGGATCAAATGAAAAAGAGGGGAAGATAAGCAGGATTAATAGAGATGGGCTAGCAAACAGATGTGATTTCTGGGCTGCAGCTGGTATGCAAATAAGCTCTTTCCACACCTGGTGAGTAAAAGATACTGATGATTTCCTCCTCACCACCCCTCTGAGAAAACCTACTTTCACTTTCTCTCTCTCTCTCTCTCTCTCTCTCTCTCTCTCTCTCTCTCTCTCTCTCTCTCTCTCACGCACACACCCTTCCCTGCTCCATCCCTGAACAACAGCTGTCACAGCCTCAGCTGAGCAGACCACTTGGCATGTGAATGTGGACCAGATGCTTGGACCCAGAATGGATAACTGGTCTGAGCTGGTCTAACTGAACTTTTCCCCAGGAATGTGAAACTGGGACTTGGATACACTTGTCATTCTATATTGTGTACTGGACTAGGGAAGTGATACAAAACAGGAAGGCATGGTTGGTACACATACACTCCAAAACAGAGAACATTGATCTGAAGAGAGAGAGAGACTGAAACAGATATAAGGAGCTGCAGGGGCAAAAGATCGTGTGACCTTGAGAAAAGAAAATCAAAGAGATTAGCTGCTCCAGTTCCACAAATGTACTCTAAACCACTGTGTTTTGTGATGTACCCTTGAATTCTTTCCAAAAATATAAGCCTTTTTTGCTTTAACTAGCTCAGGTGGGTTCTATTCCTTGTAAGCAAATATGACCCCTGGTTAAGTCAACTGAATGCCTGTTGGTTTCCCTTTTCTATGAACACAGTAACACTGCTGTGGGAGAGGGGGAGGTGAGAAACGGTATCCTATTAAAGGTCAAGTGTTCTCAGAGTATCCAAATTAATATGCTAACCTTTGTGATTAATATGAAATATTATAGTACTTCCTTTTACCCACAATTTATTTAGGCAATAAATCAAACAAGATTATCAGCTACTTGAAATTTATTTTGATGATAGCTTCATAAAAGAATGTGAAACAAGTTTATGTTATTTATTTATTACCACACACTTCATACACAACAACCCTAGAGTTTGGGCTGCAAAATCCTAAGAACATGGCATTTTTTTGCTATTCACAATTTACTAAAAATCCCAGATGGCAAAGCCTTTAAAATCAACTGCAGGAAAAATCAGAGTCTGATCAAGATTCTGGGGCTGTAAAATTGGCTGGTGGTGTATGAAGAGCTCATAAAACTGTGATTAAATAAAGCCAGCAAGTGCTTAGGCAAAGTCTGTTGAAAGACTACTCTATAGTCTCCTTGTATGAAAGCAAAATGATATGAAGTCAGGAGAAATGGACTCTTTTAAAAGACAATTCCCTTTTGTAGGGATTGGATTTTCACTGAAATCCTCCACATCTGGCCCAGAAAATGAGACCATTGAGGGAAAACCTTGTTGAGATGTCGCCAAGGCCAGCCAGCACTGGTCAGTGTAGACCTGTAAAAGTCATGTGGTCTGCAAAAGGTTCATAGGTCCATGGCTTCCACCACACATTCTGGTAAATTAATTCTCTAACCTAAAATTTTCACTGTTTAAGATTTTTTTGATGATGTTGCATAAGAAAGCATTCTAATTTTGCTGAGTTTATTCTTCCTTTAGTTTAATGTTGACTCTCTAAAGAGATAAAAAACTTCCAATGCTTTTCCAATCTTTAAGGAAACGAGGCGACTCAGAAGAGATATCTGGAACAGTGAGGAGCAGCTGTGCGGCTCACACTGCAAAGCGACTCAACCTTTCCAAGTGAGGTACAGAGAGAACTGTAGCTTCATCCTCCTTTGTCATTTACCTCCTTGCGTCTGTCCAGATACCTTAGACTGGAGCATGAGTAAAAATATATAGAATAGTTGGGGCAGTTTTGATTTTCATTTTCAGGAGTAGAAGGTCCTGTCCAAGGTAAATGACCAATAAATGGGCATCATTTGTCCAGCTGTAGAAGATATCATTTGAAGGATCTGTCCAGCACACTGTCCGTTCTCTAAAAACTGCTCCCTTCTGATAACATGAAGTTGGTTCACTACCAACCTCAATTCTGATTGACCCAAGAGAATACCTGCCCCAGGGAAGCCAACCACTCTTGGCCTCCCAGCATCCCTGAGTCACAGAGCACTTCAGTTAGTGTGCGGGACACCGGCTCTATACTGCCATTTCAGGTTGGTTATTTATACCATGGATTCAGAGAAAGTTTTCAGATAAAGATAAAGGAGAGGACCAGAGAGAAGCAAAAATGCGAGAATTTGTGGAGAGAAGAAAGGAGATAGATAGAGAGACAAACAACAGAAACACAGACGGCCAGCCCTGGATCTGATGGCTCTTCTCTCACCAAGCCCAGCTGTATTCTCTCTTCTGCAGCTCCATGATGTAGCCCTGCAACCTTCGACTATGACCACTGTCTCTGATTCTACTAGCGTGAGTGAAACCAGCAACCAAAGACTCTGACCACCGAAACCTTACGTACAATTGTAAACCACCACCATCCCACCTGCGTGAGGAAAAATGCCTATCCCTCCAGCATCGGATTACACTGCTCTACAATTTTCAAAGGCTCCATCAAACCCCGCTCTTATTCGATGCTGGATATAGAATCCCCTCTGCATAAACACGACACCAGCATGACAATTTCTGAAGCAGGGAAATGAGGCCCCTGGGTGCTAAGAGAAGAATACAGAACTTCCTGGTGGGGGAGTCACTTCCACTTGCCTTGTTTCTGAGGATGACCAGGGACATTATTGACGGCAGCCCAAGATGGCAGAGGTAGCTATATACATTCCAAACACAAATCACACCGTGTCCTGGCTATAAATCCCAGCAGCAGCAGGTGTGCGCTTCAGAAGAATAGCCTCTGCAATTTAAAAAGTGACATTTTAATGGATTATGCAGATCAGCTAAGGCTCTAAATCATACACTGCCTGCCTTAGATGGGATCTTGAGCACTGGCCAAGCAAGAGGAGGCAGCACAAACACTATGAAAATTTTACTGTTCCTTACGACCTTTTTATACTTCACTGTGAAAATGAACATTAACCTTCACTTCCAGAGAGGCCCCTTTCTGCTGCTTAACAAAGGCAATAGTTCATCTTTGTAATCGCACGTGAGCTTGCTTGTTTTTATACTTCTTGAACATCACAAATGTAATCTGATGTGGTCTTGTTACCACTGGAAGTAAAATAAGCTGTCTTTTCTGGTCACGGAGTGAGGAATGAGAATAAGGAGAGAGCAGGTACAAGGCTCAGTGGAAGTAGAACGCGCAGAAACCAACGTGGGGCCTAGAAGACTGCTTTGGTATTTTCTGTTCACAAATCATGCAGTGTAGGTTTGGCCTTTTTTTCTAAAGCTAAGAAGGTAAGGAAGGAGTCCTTGTCCGTAAAGACTGTGGGAAAGACAGATGGGCCAACGAACCACTACAAATGCACTGCAGTGAGTATGAAAAACGCTAGGAGAGCGATGAAACTGAGTAGGTAGGAACACGCTGCACTGGGGTGTCAAGGTCACAGAGAAGGTGGCATAACTCACTGGTCTCATTCCAGAAAGCAAGTTACCCCCTCAACTGTCATTTAAGAGTTAACTCTCCCAAAGACATGACAGAATCAAAGAGCTGCATGGAAGCCATATGCCACAATCCTCTCATTTTACACATGAAGAAACTGAGCCAGAGGTTAAATGATTTGTCCAAGATCACACAACATATGAAAATAAATTGTGCCCTCCCCGCCCCCAATTCATATACTGAAGCCCTAACGATGTGACTGTATTTGGAGATAGGGCCTTTACAGAGATAATTTCAGCTAAATGAGGTCATAAAGATGGGACCCTAATCTAATAGAACCAGTAAGAAGAGAGAGGCACCAGGATGAACAGACAGAGAAAAGGCCGAGTGAGGATACTACCAGAAGCCAGCTACCTGCAAGCCAGGAAGAGAGGCCTCGGGAGAAACCAAGACTGCTAACATCCTGATTTTTGGACTTCCAGCCTCCAGAACTGTGAGAAAATGGGTTTCTGTTGTTTAAGTCACACTATGATACTTTGTTCTGGCAGCCCCAGTTGACCAGTACACACAATAAGGAAATGGGTGGCCTAAGGCAAAAACCCAGGCTTCCACTTTCTTTGAACGTCACTCTTACCCTTTCTTATTCAGAGAACAGATCTCAAAGGGATTTGCAAGACGGTGGTGGGGAATGTCTGGGTGCACAGCAGAGACACCTATTTCTCATGCAACTGTGTGACGGAGCAGAGTAACGCATGACTAAATGAAGAGCAGGCTGAGTACAAGGTGTGGTAGAGTTGAAGGGGGAGAGTGTGAGATACATCTGGGTTATGGGGGAAAACACCAAAGTCTGGGGGAGGCAGAATGAGGACAAAGAACCTAGGCTGACACTCAGGGGTCACTCCTCAACTCTAGCACTCTGTACATTATATACCAGTGATCATAAATTTTTAATCTTTCCTCTCTTACCTGCAAGGAGTAAAGTTGAGCAACTGATTTCTCCTCCTCTGCTTGCCTCTTCTCTCTTTGGAGGTTAGCAGTTGAATGGGCAGTGAAATGACAGGGATGGGGAAAGAGCAGAGGCCAGTGCCTGGGCTTCCTGCTCAGGAAGCCACCATGCCCCGATGGTAAAGTTTTAGTAGCATATTGTGGTGGATAACGTGAACTGCTTTGCTCAACACCCAGTCCAACTTTTTTCTAGCATGCAGAGGCTGAAAAACTCCAAACTATATTTCCCAGAAACCCTTGCAGCTGGGTTTTGTGTGTGAGTTAAGTTCTGGCAAGTAGATGCATTGCACAAGATTTTAATCTGGAGCTAAGCTGTGTACAGAGGAAAGCAGGCTGCAGCACATCAGTTTTGCCGTTGTGGGTCGTGTCTATAGCAGTGTTATCTCCAGCCCTCAGCTATGGTGGCAGCTTCATGAATATGCAGAGGTCCAGTTCTTCAAGACGGTTTTAGAAGTTATTCCAGAAAGTTCATCCTCGAGTCTATTCTTTAGCCCTCCCAGTGATTCAGCAAGGTAATTTAGTACTAAAAATAAATCTCATTTCTTCATGAACTAGATAGAGTAGATTTGATTGACTGCAACCTAACGCTAGCAGAGTCATATATCAATACAATGAAATTTAGCTTGTAAGGAGCCCTGGTTTGCACTAACAGGTGAAGAATAGGAACTAGTAGTTGAGTATTTACTTTGATTAAAGTATTTTATATATATCATACAATTCATTCCTCAAAATATCCTGGAAAATAGGTATGAGTATTTCCTTTTCACAAGAATTTAGGGTCACACAGCTGGTAAGCTACTGCCAGGGGTCGGACTGAGCTGAAAACCGCCTATATCCGCACGGCTCACTGTCTACACAAATGTGACTATTCAGCTGACTTCACTGAGAGGACTTTACTATTCCACTGTCCTAATCAACATGACTGCTCTTCCAGGAAACTCTTAGCCAGGAAGATAAAAGCTGCAAATAGCATTATCACTCATTTCAGGAACTTCCCTAAAACCTTCTTAAAACTGCCCAATTTTTCAATGCATAGCATCAAATGACAACTGATACTCCAAGACCCTTTGAAACTCTTGCCTTGCTGTGTCCACTAATCTTCAACCATTATATCTTGATCCTCACCCAATCTTAATTAAGATCCCCTAAAAACCTCATAAATATCTTGACTTGACTCTCCTTCCTCTGAGACACTAAGACTCCATTAGTTCACCTGACTGAAGCAAGCAATCAGCTCAGCTTTGCCTTAGCTGCAGGTAATCTGGTGGTATTTTGGGGAGCCAGCATTCAACAAAATCCAGATTTCCTTGTGTTCTTTCCACTACAAATTGCTGTTTCCCCCTTAAGGTACTGTCATACCAGCGATTAGGTATTTTCCCTAGAAATCAAGCTGCTAAGGAGTTAGGCACAGAAAACTGAGCAGTACTGGACCCTTTTCCTTCCAAGGGCCCCCAACCCTTGGGAGGCTTTTTCCAAGCACTATGCCTTCCAGGCTTCATCTGCTCTACATCCCGGCCACGATGTTGGGGGAGTAGGTCTCCTGCAACAAAATGAACTTTGGCAGGGTAGATTTATAAAAGCAGAACTCCAATATCAAGTGAAGTCTAATTTCAGAAACCCTCCAAATATTTTTGTGTTCTAATGGGCCAAAGTCTGGGTGTTTTCATAGTTTGAATGTAGCAGAATGGGTGACGAAGCAACCCATGAGCACAACAAAATGCCAGTGCCTTGCAGCCCCATCATGTGTTTTGGCTCAAATCTAGATGAACTGAGGCTGCACCTCAAGGAGAGAAACGAGAGGAGACGATACTCATAACGCTGCATCGAGCCTTTATAGCTCACGAAGAACTTTTACATGCAGTACTCTCATTGGATGTCACATTAACACAACTTGTTCTCATTTCACAAACAGGGAAATTGAGTGTCCCCTTCCCTAAACAGCCAACTAACGAATGGCAGGCTCAGGACTCATCCCAGTTTCCTAACTTCAGATAACAGATCTCTTTCCAGAACATGTCCACCACTGGGCAGGGAAGCAGAATGAGTAAACACTATTAGAGTCAGACTGCCTGGGTTCAAGTCCCGGCACTGCCACTTTTAAGCTGATAACCATGGGTAAATTTCTTAACTCTCTCAGCCTCAATCTCCTCATCTGTAAAATGGAGACAATAACAGAACTCATAGGGTAGTTGTGCTGATAAATGTCATATGCCATACATAATTTACCCTGAATGATGCCTAGCTCAATAAATGGCAGGTGCTCTGTATGTGGGATATAAATCTGAAAGCAACAACCAAACAAGACAAACAAACATAGACTCATGGACACGGTTTAGTGGTTACCAGAGGTAAAAAGGGAGGAGAGAGGAAGATATGGGTAAAGGGGGTCAAATACATGGTGACGGAAAGAAATTTAACTTTGGGTGGTGAACTCACAATGCAATATACAGATGATGTATTATAGAATTGCACATTCAAACCCTATGTAATTTTATTAAACAATGTCACCTCAATAAATTAAATAAACAAACAAACAAACAAACAAACAAATAAATAAATGGTAGGTGCTCAATAAATATAAGCTATTATTATTGTGGAGGTTGAACATCAAAATCTTTCACTTTGCCACTGTAATATTTTATAGTCTTGGAATCATTCCCAGATGCCAAAAACCTATCCATAAAAAAAAGAATCCAGAATTGTAGCTACAGGTGAGAAGGATCAAAGAGCAGACTCCTTTTCACTAATTGTTACAAATACTGCTACATTAGCCTCCTAGAGAGAACAGATGGTCAAAGAAAGGAACTGTCCCCATTGCTTCGCTCAGACCTGAAATAACTGGAGGACGGGAAGACATAATAGGTGAAATATCAATTTTAATGACAGTGGGAATAGGAGATAATCAAAGGGATATGGGGAGGGGGTGCAGGGCAGGAGTGGGAAGTAGCCTGGGTTTATAATTTACTAAAAATTTACAACAGATTTGGAATCCAATGTAAATCAAGCATGGGGGAATTATGTAACAGGGATAGGAGAAAAAGGTGTGTTGGCAGCACAATTCTGAGCGAGTTGGCCAGGAGAGACGAGCGACAGAGAGTTCAAAGTTGCAGAGTTTTGACCTTCCCTGTCTTAAAGCATAGATAACAGGCAGTTGGTTGGAGATTCTCCTGAAAACCAACTAATGAACTTGAGTGAATAGAACATTCACTTCAAAGAGTTTTGTGCTTGGGGTGTGTTGTTCTTTGTAATTTAAGTAATTATGAGGGAAGGACACAAAGATGTCTGAATGCATGACAAAGGGAAAAAGCTCCGATTTCAAAGTCCTGTGCACTGTGGTTAGAACCCTGACTCCACTTCTTACAAGTTCTTTTGGAACAACTTAACTTCTCTGTGCCTTGGCTCGATAATCTGTCGTGATTCCTATTTGATGGGCTTGCTATAAAAATTAAATGAAATGACAAATGTAAAGTGATTCACTCTGTTCATAGTAGAAAGGCAATAAATGATGGTGAAAATGAAAGATAGCATAAAACTTCTTAAATCAGAAGGGGAAAAATTACATGATTAGGGAGATTTCAATACAATAATTCTTTAGGCAGTTTTGAAGGCAGAACTTGGGTGAACATTGTTTGAGATGAATAATAAAAGTGGGTGTTCCCTGGTGACTGTCTCTGCTGCATATTAAAACGGTAAGCCAAGACTCAGTAAGAACAAGTAAATAATTGAAGGGTTACATTCACAGAATTGAGAGGTGAGAAAAGCTCGGAATAAACACTGAAACACTTTTGAAAAATCAACCAGTTTAAGCCCTGCCATATTTGAAACTGTCAAATGACTTTTTGGTAGCCAAGGGAGGAATTCCAAGGGAATGGAACTCTCAGGAATAAAGTTACAAATACACCTGAACATACTTCACTTTATATAATGGGAATATTACCAAAGGTATAAGTTATCAATAAAATTTTGGCCAATAGATTCAAACAGTAAATGTACTAACCCACTTATTTAAAAGACTCTTGAGTGTACTCTTTTGTAAAAGAAAAAGGAAGAAGTAAACCATTTCTCCCAAATTAGGAGACTCAAGTTCAGATATCATCAACTTTCCTTCACACAAAGAAAAAATGGATGATCTAGAGAAGTGTT
>NW_006433024.1:10327125-10345080 GCF_000325575.1 Pteropus alecto | reverse complement strand
TGTCTCTGAAGTTCCTCTCAGAGACTGAAGGTAATAACATAAAAATCCCTGATTAAAACTGACTTCTCATGAGTGATGGGATGCAGCTCTATCTAGAAGCTAGTAGAGCAAAATCTCATTAGGAATCAGGTCTCGGCAATAGAATCACTGGTGTAACAGGAAGGAAAAATGAAGATTGATTTGTGAATAACAGAAGGTTAAGCTTTGCAAAAGCAAGATTCGAAGTTCTGCATGAGCTTCTCTGAAAGTCCTCTCTCTCCTGAGGTTCTAAACTCCTCTGCCTGTCTGCATGAGCAGGTTGCTTCCCTTACCTATTCTTCTCATAGCATCTTCCTCTCTCCTTCACCACTGGCTTCTGGGTATCTCAGATTCTGGGGTGAGCTCTGAAACCAGATCATCTGGGCTCAAATCTCAACTCTACCACTGCCTTACCACATGACCTTGGGCAAGTATTTAATCTTCCTGTGCTCAGTCATCTCATCTATAAAATGGGGATAATAATAGTGGCCACCTAATAGAGTTGTTGCAATTATTAAATGAGATACTACAGGTAAGGTATTGAGATAGTGCAAGGCATACAGCACTAGGTAAATTTTCATAATTCTTAGTATTACCAATTATATATAATATTCCCCATACATATAATTCCCCCCAACTAAGGTAACTTGCTTTCTTGTTAACTGCTGATTATTTTCTTCATAGTACTTATTAGTATCTCAAATTATTTATACTTATTTATCTTCATTATCCCACAAAAATGTTATCTCCATGACAACAGTGACCTCATCTTTCTTGTTCACTACTCTATGTCTGGTTGCCAAGTACAATCCATGTGACATAGAAGGCTCAATAAACACTACCAGAATAAATGAACAGCAATCACCACTGTCCTTCATTATCTAAATTTTTTCAATTTCTGAGATTGAATAGCAAGTTTGTACAGTGATACTGTTATACAAATCTGTTTGATCCTGTTTTCTGATAGCCCCAGCAGCAAGACTTTGGAGAGCAAGAGATTTAACTGAAATGTATGTGTAGCTTTTGATTCCTGAGTTTGAATAACAAAAGATGTCTGTATTTGAAAAGAATAGTGAACAAAGTCCTCTCTTTTTTCTCCCTGGAATTTTCTGCAAGCAAATAGGCCTTTCCAACACCTTCTGTCCACTTTGGTTTTTCTGTTCCTGCTCCCTCTTCTTCGTTACCCCTCTTTATCCTGACATTTAGAGTAGAATTCCTGGGAGAGACTGGACAGCGATGTGTCAGAACCATGGACAGCAACACGTGTGCTGGAGGCATTTTGAATACCCCGCTTTATGATTTATAATATGAGGAATGCAGGTGTTCAAAGTTAAGGAGGACCCCACAGAAATTCCTTTATTTTGCTATGAACTGCACTGAGTTTTAAAAAAGAATAACCCATGCATTTTTTATTTGTTTACTTTATTGACAGGGAATGAATGCGACTTCTAAGGAAATTAATGATTTTGAGTGCCTTTATGTGCCAGTCACTGTGATGGGAGGCTTTATATATACTTTATCTCATTTAATTCTTATATCAACCTTATGAGAGTATAGATTTTGTCGGAAAGCTCTAGATTTAAATCCCGACTCCATCTTGAAAAGTTACTTAACCCTCCAAGCCTCTTTTCTAATCTATAAAATGGAGATCGTATCTCTTAGCCTGAAAAATCCAGCCTAAAACTCCTCTTTATAAGAAGTCTCAATATTCCTGTTTGTATAATTGAGATAATAACTGCATACTGTAGGTTGAGGGGGAGGCAGGAGTTAACACAGCACAAAGGTAAGAATGAATGTGCCGAGTTTGTGAGATAGTGATAAGACTACCCTGGAGCCAGTGAAAGAAGAGGGACAGGAAGCAGCGGGTGCATAAGTGGGTGGGGAAGGGCAAGAGCCACATTTCAGAGGGCCCTGACAGCCAAACCAAAACCTTCAGCTATCGAAAGCCTTGAAGAACTTCTCTAATAGCCAGGAGCATATTTCCCATTTCTTTCTTAAACCCCGCAGCAGCTATCATAGGGCTGGCATACAGTAAGTGCTTAATAAATGCAAATTCATCAAAATAGTTTTGGTGAAGCTTAGAGAGTAGCTAATGGCCTGGGTGGCATCCAAAAAGATTACAACCTTATGTAAGTATGAGCTAGATCTAACAAGAGGAAGCAAAACAAGTCTGTGAGGTCCTATGATTTGGTCCAAACCCTAACTGCACAAAACCAAAATGAAGAGATGGGAATGTTCACTCTGGTTTCAGGGAACAGTAAGCTTCTGCACATAACATTCTCTTTACTCATTCAAAAAACAACTATTTGTCAAGCATGTATTATGTGCCAGGCACTGTAAATAAATCACAGAGCTAGGACAGACACAGACCCTGCCTTCAATAAGGCTTATATTCTAGAGTGAGACTACAGATCCCCCTCCCCCTCCAAAAAACACTCAAATAAACAAACTATAAGCATCTCATTACTTAAACATGTGAGGGTTTGGATACAGGTCTAAATAGTGAAGGATACCACTCAGGGAATTAGCTGTTCTCCACACTTCATCAAAAGAATAATCAAAGTTCTCTTGAGTATCCAAAGTTCAGATGGTGTAGATCTATCTAATAAGTAATTGAATCTACACAGTTCCTGAGTTTGAATAGAGAGGCCTACTTACTGAAATTAGCTGGGTAGAGAAAACAACCACAAGGCTAACATGGGAAAAAAATTGAGGAGGATCTTTTCTATGCAGCAGAATGCCAAGTGGGAGTTTCTCTTTTAATTGCTCAATGCAGTAGTTCAGAAAAAAAGTAAAAAAAAAGTCTCTAAAAGTTCATACTTAAGTTCGAGGCTTTAGTCAACTACCAACATTTCCTCACAGGACTCTTTGAGAATCTCTGGGGTAAAGAATCAGCCCTCCTACCTCCCTACCCTCACAGGTTAGTGTACAAAAAGGACAAGGAGCTGAGTGGTGGTGCTGTAGAGAGTGTACTGTGTGTGAAGAGTCTATCTCCTCCCATCATCACTTTGCAGGAAGGGAATGGACCCTTTCTCACTGTGACAAATAGCCACCAAAGATGGCTGCCAACAACTCCTCCCATCCCTGTATATACATGCTCCATCAAGTCTCCCCTCCCCTTGAATCTGGGCTGGCCTTGCAATTGTTTTGACTAATAGAAGGTGATGGAAGAAATGTTCCAGGACTTCTAAGTCCAGGCTTTAAAAGCCCTGGCAGCTTCTACTTTCTCTCTGCGAAGAAGCCAGGTACCAGATAAAAAGTCCAACTACTCTGAGACCCTCATGCTATGAGGAAGCCTATGCCAGCAATATGGAGAGATCCTGTTGAGGTGATTTGAGAAACTCATATACATAGCCCTAGTTGAGGAATGGGGTACAACAGGAGGGTATAAAAGGTCCAGCCACATGGTTCCTGAGTTAGGTAAACCACACATCATGTTTCAATTAGGGCACAAGGTACTGCTGAAAAATCTTCTCTCAATATAGCCTTCAGGTTCAGACTGACAGAAAAGATGAAAAAAGGAAGGAAGACAGAGTGAGTCTTAGGTGGGCCTTGTGGGGTGGTGGTGGAGATAGGGGGTGTTAGAGAAGCTTCCTAGAGAGTTACTAAAATGCTTTTACATCTTATTCAGTCCCACTGACAGGAGTCATTAATGGTGTTAAATTTGACCCTTATTAAGGATTTACCATGAATCCAGAACTGTGCTAAATGCTTTCCATACATGATTTCATTTAATCCTCACAGAAGATATCATAAGGTCACCATTATTAGTAGTATCTGTTTTATACATGAGACCAAGGCTCAAAGAGCTTGCATGACTTGTCCAAGAGCACACTGACAGAAAATGGCAGAACTAGGATTTGAATCTAGGTCAGTCTGGCACGGTAGCTCAAATAAACATCAAGATCTGGCAACTGTAGTGCAACAGTTGTTACTTTAATTGCATATTTAAATTCTAATAGGCTTTTATTTTGTGTGCACATATTACTCAACACAAACTTCACTAGTAATTTTGAAGAAAGGTTAAGTAAACATAGAATGTGTCTGTACTAATAGAGTACTATCTTGCTTCATTGTGTTCTTTTTCATATTTTAATTTTCAAATTTGTTTTTGTAATGTAAATGAGGTAAAAAAAAGAAAGCATTAATAAATAGGTTGCAATCCTCCACTCCTAGAGACAGCAAAAAAGAACCAAATGAAGAAAAAGAATGTTGAAGAAGTTTTACAGTGCTTTGGAGTTCTTACTTCATACTGCAGTAAAGATTCAAATTCTATTTTGATTATTTTGGAAGATGGAGTGATGTTTCTTTGAAAGTGACATTATACCTAAACATGGTCACAAGATAGCTGGGCTTTATATGAGCTGCAATAACTTTTTATTTTTCTCAAAAAGAATGTCACGATTGCAAATTGGTACAGTTGCTATGGAAAACAGTATGGAGGTTTCTCAAAAAATTAAAAATGGATATACCTTTTGACCCAGCGATTGCACTTCTGGGTACTTATCCAAAGAAAATCAAAACAATAATTCGTAAAGATCTATGCACCTCAATATTCATGGCAGCACAAAATATGGAAGTAACCTGAATTCTCATCTACAGACAACTGGATAAAGACGTCATTGTTCATATATACAATGGACTATTACTCAGTCATTAAAAAAAAATGAAATTCTATCATTTGCAATGACATAGATGGGCTTAGAGGTTATTATCCTGAGTGAAATAAGTCAGACAGAGAAAGATAAATACCATATGATTTCACTTATATGTGGAATCTAAGGAATGAAAAGAACAAACTAATCAAAAACAGACTCACAAATATAGTGGACAATTTGGGGATGGACAAAGGGGAGGGGGGCTGCGGGGGCTAGGATAAGGGGGTGAAGGGTTAAAGAAGTACAAATCAGTAGTTGATAGATGGTCATAAGGATGGAGAGCATGGCATAGGGAATGCAGTGAGCATTACTATATTAGCCAGGTAGATGAAAAGAACAAACTAATCAAAAACAGACTCACAAATATAGTGGACAATTTGGGGATGGACAAAGGGGAGGGGGGCTGCGGGGGCTAGGATAATGGGGTGAAGGGTTAAAGAAGTACAAATCAGTAGTTGATAGATGGTCATAAGGATGGAGAGCATGGCATAGGGAATGCAGTTAGCATTACTACATTAGCCAGGTAGAGGGCCAGAGGAGAGAAGGAGCAATTAGGGGGATCATTTTATAAACGATATAAATATCTAACCAATGTACTGTATACTTGAAACTAATTAAAATATTTTTAAAAAGAATGTCACTTGCTTATTAATAAAGTTACATATTTCAGTGTGGCGATTTAAGTTACTTGTTGAATGTTGGGCTGCATTTTAGGTTTTACTTTGGGGTTTACCATTACCCACCTTGTGCTGGGCAGTATTCTAAGTACTGGAGACATAAAAAAAATCCATGCTCTTGTGGCATTTCGGTTATAGTAGGGAAAAAACAGTTGAACAGGACAAAAAAGTGAAGTTCTATGAAGAGAAAGCAGGATGAGGTGCTAAAGATTTCAGGCTACCTTAGACTGGATAGCCAGAGGAAGCTTCTCAGAAGAGTGGACCCTGGGCCTAAGAGCTGAGTGGTAGCAAGGAGTAGCCAAAGAAAGTCTTGGGGAAGATTCTAAGCAAAGAGAACACCAGTTGCAAGGGGTCTGGGGGGGTAGGAATGAGGTTGGTGTGTTTAAGGGATGGGAAGAAAGCTATTGTATCTGGAACATGATACGCAAAAGGGAGACTTATATAAGGTAGGGCTAGAAAGCAGGCACCTTATCATAAGGCGTTTGGGTTTTATTTTATTGAGATGGGAAGCTATTAGAGGCTTTTTCCCCCTCTTTAATTGCCCTCCACCCCCATCCCTAACCTATGGATGTTGCCGTTTCCCCTTAAGAACTGGATCTCTGAAGGTGGGGTATACACTCGCTATGTGCACCCATGCACCCATGCACCTGGGGCCTGGTGCTCCTGGGGTATGGTCCGTGGCTCCACCTGGAGCGCGGACCCAGAACCGGCTATTAGAGGCTTTTTCCCCCTCTTTAATTGCCCTCCACCCCCATCCCTAACCTATGGATGTTGCCGTTTCCCCTTAAGAACTGGATCTCTGAAGGTGGGGTGTACACTCGCTATGTGCACCCGTGCACCCATGCACCCGGGGCCTGGTGCTCCTGGGGTATGGTCCGTGGCTCCACCTGGGGCGCGGACCCAGGACCGTCTGCATGTAAAGCAGACGTGCCAACCACTACCCTATAGAACCACCCCCTTGGGGCTTTTAAATGAGGGGGTGATATAATCTGAGTTGCATATTCAAAAGATCACTGGCTGTATTGTAAAATAATGAACTGTAGTGTTGGGAGGATGATGGCAGGAGTGGAAGCAAGTCAACCTGTTAGGAAGTTGTAACAGGCTTGGCAAGGTTTTATGGTAACTGAACATGAATGGTGGCAGTGGAGACGCTGAAAAGAGAATGGATTCGGAAGTCATCCGCACTGAGCTGAGAAGAACATGACTGGGAGTAGAATGCAAAAGCTGTGCTTTGGGCATGTTAAACCAACATCTGAATTAGACTGGAAAACAATGTTGCAAAAGGGATGCCAGAGCTGCATCAATGGCTGCTGCTGCCGCCCTGTGTGCTGTCCCGGGATCCTAAGCCCCTACTTCACAGATATTATAAGGAAGTCCAGTAACTTCAGGGGTTGTTTGTCTACAGTTGAAAGGAGAGCTGATGGTTTTAAAGTGACACTTGCATTTTAATTTCTGTAAGGCCATTAATATACTTGACAACATCCTCAAGGACTAGATGTGGGTGAATCTTTTTACAACAAGGTATAATTCTCCTTTCTTTGCACTTAATAAAGAATGCATTTATTTCCTATCAAGATCACTCTGCTTCGGTATTTGACTACGATTAAAAGCGATGTGACTATGAATGCAGATAAATAATTGACAGCATGGCCCGCCAAATTATAAATTTTTTATTCTCACAGGAAATTTGCGTGAGATACCTCTGCACCTTTGTTCAGAAGCCTGAAATTCAGCTATGTACCCAGGGGAGAAGCAGAAGCCAATGTGGCTCTTTTCTGGAATTGCAACACAATCAAAATGAAATCTGGCTTTCAGGAAAATTTCCATTTTGACTGGCCACTTATCATTCTTACTCTCTAAAATACAACTTCCTCTTTGATGCCAACAGGAAAATCTAAGACACTCAGAAGCTCTTTGAAGGTCCACATTGCCAACTACCTTTGAAGAGAGCCTATAAAGTCTCCTGATTTACATGGTTGTTGCCACTAAGTAGCTATTTAGCTACAGGTCAATTTATCTACAGCAGGTCTAGAGAAGGAAAAAAGAACATGCCAGTTCTTAGAGTATCCTTTTACTTAAGCTTTCCAGGGAGTCTTCAAAAATTTTCCTTATGCCACGCAAATCCGCAGTCCTGCGTTAGTGGAATAATGGGCTTATTTTCCACAAGCGAATTTGGCTTTTCCATTAGAAAAGGAAGAATATCTATTGGCTTTAAGATGTCAAATCCATTAGTTTTGGTTTTCTTGGCAGGGTGGCTTACTTGCATTGGGTTCAGAGTAAAACTTATCCATATAATGGTTGTTTTGTTGTTGTTGTTGTTGTTTTATTTTAATATCAAGGGCCATTTGCTGTAGGAAACAAAACCAACTCTAATTAAGTGACCTGAGGATTTAAAGGAAGGCTTTTAGGAGCTCACAGACTTGACAAGAAGGGTAGTGAATTAGGCATGGAAACTAGGCAGGTCTGCAGACTCCAGAAGCAGCCTCTTTGGTAGCAGTTCTCACCCTGGCTGCATGCTGGAAGCATCGAGGGAGATTTTAAAGCTTTTAAAAGACACTGATGTCTTGATCCCATCCTCTGAGATTCTGATTTAATTAGCCTGGTATGGGATGGCTCTTTTTGGAGATCTGCTGTTAGAAATGACTGGTCTCCAGCCATCTACAGTCTCTTAGTCACGCTGTTTAAGACTTAAATCCCAAGAGACAGCGGGTACTATGGGCTGTGTTTGATTCACAAGCCTCTTTTGGCCAGGGGAAGACAGGGTACCTGGTTACCAGCCCTGTTAGACTGTGGCATCAGGAAAGAGGTAACTCTCCAAAAGGAGAATTCGGTGCTATTAGGAGAGCAAATGGAGGCTAGGTGCCAAAATATCAAAATGATGAATCTCCATCAGATATAAAGGCATAATTTACCTGATACACCAACCAATGAGAAACAGACCCCATGAAATCTAGAATTTTGTTTTACCATGACCACCCTTTTCAACAGAGTGATAGAGGTAAGATGCACCCCCAGCGTTGCATTAATGTGTGCAGTCAATTTCACCACCCCAGATGCAGAGCTCCAATGAGAAATCCACCATTGCTGCAATAAGCCCAGCCCCGAGGGAGGGATCAAGATCTTCAATCATCTCTTTCACAACAGGTCAGAGAATTGAGGAACCCCTGTTCTATCTTTGAATTAGAAATCATGACAACTGCATGGATTCCTATTAGAAGAAATCACTGTGTTTTCTGATGGTGAACATAAGCTGCATCATCTCCCTCTTCCCCCTCTGCATTATTACTGCAAATATTAACGTTAATTAAGCTGAAAACAGTTACTCCAAACAACACTGCGAACTAGCCACCAGAATGATTGGTATTCATCTGATGATAGTACTGCAGGTGGAGGGAATAATGAATAGAGTATGTGAGATAGCTTTTGATAGGAAACATTATACCCATGCCTGGGACAATAAAATCCAATGTCACTAAAGAAGCAGAACTAACACAGTGACCTATGCAGAAAAATTACCATGGCTGTTGACATCTCTGATCGTCTCTGAGATTGTTTCAGTGTTTAAAAAGAAGCCAAGCTTTCTCTGAGCAGCCTAACTAACAACAGGTAGAACCACGTCCATGACTAGGACTTCTGTGAAATTCCATTTGGGAATATATAGGGTGGGGGGAAGACTGACACTCTGACTCTAAATCCTGTCTGATGTAACCATTACCCTAGTCTTCACGTCTCTTCACTCCAGGGTTTCTTAATCCTGGGTACAAAAACACCCCAAACTCACTGAAATCAGATGCAAAATTGTGCATGTACATGTCTCCCTGGGCAGAGACGCCACGAGTCCCATCAGATTTTTGAGAGTTTGGTGACTTAGCTCCACAGCTCTACAGAAATTTTATCTTCTCCTTCTTGCCTATTCTGACTCCCTTCCGAGACCTCACCCTCTACAAATAGGTTTTGTCTCCATGCCATTTGGACTTTTGATAGAAACCAGATCTCTCCTCTGTCACTCGATGGTCGTGCCCTCTTTTTCTGTCACTGGTCAGAACTGGAGGGACCAGTGGCCTCAGATAACCTCAAGGGGGAAGAAGAGTCTTTACAAAGTGGGCTGACACCACGCCATTTTTCAGACAGCTAAGGCCCTCAGATATTCTGATCCCTTAAAGAAAATAGGTTTTTCTATAGAAAAATAAAATACGTTAAGGGTTTTGTTGGGGAAGGCTGTGTATTTTAGGGGTTTGGTTTGGTTTGGTTTGGTTTGGTTTGGTTTGGTTTGGTTTGGTTTGGGTTGGGTTGGGTTGGTTTGGTTTGGTTTGGGTTGGGTTGGTTTGGTTTGGTTTGGTTTGGGTTGGGTTGGGTTGCAAACGTACTCCCAAATTCAAAACCTAGCACAAACAAGAAAATAGCCAAATAAGAACTGCAATTAGTTATTCTTGGCTTATTGGAAAGTTATGGATTGTGTGTTCCAGATCCTTCTCCTCTTTCCCCAAATAAACGTTAGCCAGGCAATTTCTGACGTATCTCTCTACTCTTTGGTCTTGCATTCCATAGTAGTGCCATATGAACAGCGAAAGAACCAAAAGGACGAAAGGCCCTGTGGGACCTGTGGATGGCCAGCTAACAGCTTTCACATCACACCCTGTAGGGTGAGAAGTAATGTCTTTGACAGTACTATCTCAAGAGCAGGACTCCATGGAGACTCTCTCCATACCTTCACTTGCAGTCATTCATTCCAAACACATGGATTTAGCAACTATTATGAATCAGGCACTAAGCCAGACATAAAAGTTTCAAGTACACATGGTCTCAGCCCTCAAGAACTCAGAATCTAGTTGAGACAGACATCTACCCCATTAGCTATAGGACAATATAATAAGTGAAACAACAGATAAGAACAAACTGCTAAAATAAACTGAAGAGGGAGGAGACTGGTTCTATTTGTTATACAAGTTCCAGATCTTTGCTATTCAAAGTGTGGTTGATGGACCGGAAGGGTGGACATGACCTGGCGGCTTGTTTGAAATGCAGAAGATCAGGCCCCACCCCAGACCTGCTAAAGTGGAATCTGTATTTCAGTAAGATCCCAGGTGATATGTAGGCATACTAGAGTTTGAAAAGCACAGTGTTAAATGTCAACGAAAAGACAGGCACCTGGGCCCCTGCTAATATACCTAACTGCAGGTACAACTAGAATGTGCCAGGAATAATCAGGGGAAAACATTTTACATCTGTTTGTATATGAATGCAAGATTTAGAAAAGGCTGTCTAATTTGAAGTAAACCAAGTAGTTCTATCAACTCTCATACCACTTAGAACCTTGATAAGTTTCCTTGGAGAAGAGAGAGGGAAAGTAATCAATGCTTCTCAACATTCTTAGCTACCTAATCACTCAAGTCCTGAATTGTACTACTAACAGCAAAAGTGAGACCGGAACGCCACTCCCCTGACTTGCCCTGGCAAGACATAAAACTTATTGAGTGGTTATGAATACTGACTCCAGAGTCAGAGAGACCCAGGTTTGAATTCAAGCTTTGCCACCTGTCATCTATCCTGAGCAAGTCACTTGATTTTTCTTAATGTCTCTCAAGGTCTGCATCTGTAAGAAGTAGGACTTATCTCAAGGACTATAATGTGAATTTACTGAGATAATGGTTGTGTGCCTGGTGTACAGCAAGAATCAGTAAAAATAATGGTATTTTCATTATTTTTGGTCAGTCGTTCACCAAGCCCATTTTACTTCATACCTGAGCACACATCTAGTCTACATTTTCCAGACTTCCATTCTGTTTGGAGTGGCCATGGAATGTCTTGGCTAATGGGATGTAGTCGGAAGAGACAGATGCTACTTCCAGCCTGTCCCATCAAAACGTCTTGCGCAATCTTCCACTTTCTCCTGTGTGCTTCTGGATGGAGTAGCTCTGGAATTCATGGGATGAAGATGGCAGCACCTCCATTAGCTTGGGCCCCTGAATCACTATGAGGAGCAAAGCTATATTGTCACCATTATAATCACCTTCATTACTGACTGGACTGCATATGAGTGAGAAATAAACCCATATTGTGTTAAGTCAATGATTTCAGGGTGTATCTGTTAGAATGGCTACTGTCACCTAAGTACAGCCAGCCAGTACGACATTCAAATTTTTCACAGTTTACCTCACAAGGTCATTGTGAGGATTTAACAACACAATAAATGTATAAATGCATTATAAATTATGAAGTGCTATACAAATGTTTAGAGAGACTAAAAAGAATACCAAATCTGGATTCAGGACCAAGTTCAAACCCAAGCACTGCTGCACACAAATTTGGTGACCTTGCATAAATTATTCACACTCTCAGAGCCTATCTAGAAAATAGAGATAAAAATAACACCCCCACAGGGCTTTAGGCAAGTAAGATAGGCTGTTTGCTGAATGCATCGCAGAAGTAAAACCTGTTATTCTATATTACTTAGTGGTTAGGAACTAGTCTTCTCGAGTTCAAACTTCTGTTGTGTTACTTCCTGGTTAGTAACCTTAGACAAGTTAATTAATATCTATGTGCCTCAATTCCCATATCCATAAAATTGGAATAATAATAGAATCTACCTCATATGGTTTTGGTGAGTATTGAATGAGTGTATATGCATAGAGCTTCTAAAACAGCATCTAGTACATGGCAAGAAGTTAATAAACATTGTTAACTATAAATATTAAATAAGACACAAAAATTATAAGCTTCAATTACCCAAAATTTCCTGCTTTGCTCATTTTGGCCTCCCTTCCCATCAAAACATATAGTATTTGATGAATATAACTATCTTTGACAACTAAAATAATTACTTAGTTCTTTGCCATCCTTTAATATTCATTCTTCAAGAAAGCTGAGAGGAAACAAACCTGTAGATAGATTGTCTCAATCTTGGGGATTATCCATAGACTAGAGTAGGGGGATGTACATAATTGTGACATCAGTGTAACTCATTTTTCTAACGCTCTCTTTGGGTTTGAACACCACAAACCTCATAGACTTCTACTGAAGGAAAAGATTACTTCAAAAATGCACATTTATACCAAACCATGTTTAGAACTGGAAAGATTCTAAAATTCGAAATCTTTGTTTCACCAATGCGAAAGCTGAGATTCTACGATGTCAGCTATTTTGGATGATATCACAGTAGTTGTAAGATGATGGATCAGAATCCAAGTCTCTCGTTCCTAGACTACTACATCATTCTGCCCCCAACGGACAGTAAAGACAAGAAGCAATAGAAATGAAAAAGAGGACAAGCTCTGAAGGATGATTCTAGAATTAATTTCCAAGATTTCAACTACACATAAGACACAGTTCTTATTCATCAGCAAGCTCCTCAACCAGCCCTGATCAACTGTGGATTCTAACACACTTGATCTTGGGTATGCAACATCAGACCATTACATCAGTCTTTCTATTAGACCAGGAGTCCTCAACCCTGGCTGTATATTAGTATCACATGAGAAAACTTCTGAAAAATACTGATGCCTGGACCCCACCCCAGATTGATTAAGTCGAGATCTGTGAGATGGGGCCCAAGGATCACCTTTTTTAAAGTTCCGAAGTGATTCTAAAATGCATTCGTGGCTACAAGCCATTGTTTCAGCTCTTTGACTTTTGAGGGCAAAGGAGAAAGAAGACCTTCCAAAACTGAAATGCTAGAGTCTTGCTAGAACATCCCATTCCCCAAAGTTCCAGGGCATTTACTCAGTCATTCAATAAACATGCAAGCCCTTCTGTGTGCTCGCTGCTAAAGACAGAAAAGCAACAAAGCACAGCTCCTGCCTCCAGGGCTCACCATCTAGCACACTGCCTCCATCTAGTGGACTGGACCTCTTGGTCAGTACATGTCACCTTCTCGTCATGCAGCTCTGCCTTTCCAGATCAGTCTCCGTGATCCTCAAGAATCTGGCGGATAATCAACCACTGGGGCCAAAAGATGGCTAATAACCTTCTCAAATGACTCTGTCCTTGCTGGAACCTGACCTCAAAACCTTGACATCTCGCAAAACAATACCAGCCTTTTCATTATTAGATGTTATCTTTTCCCCAATAGTGGGACTCCTAAAGGTCAGGAAGAGTGAAGACATGTAATTTATTTATGATCATGTGAATAATCAATTACTATGGAGAGCCATTAATACTTCTTGATATTCATCATGGGCAGGCTCTGTTGAAAATGCTTAAAGGTATTTGCTTTCATCGGTCCACAAGGTGTTTGACAGTAATGTAGTGGTTTCAATAAATGAAATTGTTAGGAACTGATGGACTAAAGTAGGTCTTGGGCTAGAACAAGGCTGAGAATACCTGATCCATCATCAATAATCAGGTTTCCGTGACAAACCTAATCGCCATCAGAAATTGAGTTTTGCAGGTGGCTCTTTGGTTGAGTTATTCAGATATTCTTTTCTTTAATCTGGAAAGACCTTGGCATTTGAAAGATGTTAAAGGAATTGTTGAACATAAGCAACAATTCAAAGGATAATTTGTCCTTCAGGAGATGATAAAGTAAAAAGCTATTAGGGTGTCTCTCATATCCAAGATCAATTATAATTTTGCACATAAACTAAACGCATAATAGTTAAATTTTTTTTTCAACAAGTTGAGTAGCAGCATCCCCAGGGGACTCCCTCCAAACCAAATTGGCCAAAAAAAGAAAATAAGTCAAATGTCTTAAATCGAGAGAAACAATAAAACCAAGTAAGGTATGGTCCAAAACTAATCTTAAAAGATACAGATCCTCGAAAGCTCTGTTGACTCCAGAGGCAGAGTTGGCAAAATGACCAAATGCTCCTCCCTTTGGTCCAAGTTTTCCTGTGGACAGGCTGTGCTAGTACAGGGAGTCCTTACCTGAGGATGAGAAGCACCAAGGCCCCAGTAACAAATTAAGCCCCAACTTGGGTCTTAAGGATCAATATGCAGGGCTGTGAGTGGCAAAGAAAGAAGTTATCTGTGCTGGGCCAATGGCAGTTGTTAAAGCTGAAAGTAAGGAAGGCCTCTGACCCAGGGAGATAAAAAAAGAACCTAAGCTTACTGTGATCAAATTGAGGAGGAGAAGTTGATCCTGAACAATGGCCCTGGTTAGAATACCAGCTTGGTGCTTTCTGAAGGCCAGCAGGAGCATGGTGCATGACCACTTATTTTTAAGTAGCAAAAAGAAAGAAATATCAAAGCAAAATTGGACATGAAGTGGAGACACTACAGAATTGAGTTGAATTGTAGGACACCCAGCTGCTGTCAAAGAATTGGTATGGGAAAACACACACATTGTATTGGAGTAAGAATTTTTAACCGGAGGACACACAGAACCAGAAAAAACCTAATTTACAGCTTTACCACACCAGCAGACTGTTAACAGTATAGCTATAGCTGGTATTTATAGAACACTCAACCTCTCCCAGACACTTTACAAAGCCTTATATATAGATATCATTCATTCTATGAAGAGACTGGTTATGATTTCTATCATATGGGTGGAGAAGCCAGGTTACACAGGAGTTAAACAACTGGCCAAGGTCATTCTGACTTTAAGTGGTGAAGCTGGTGTTAGAACCAAGGCAGTCTGGCTGCAGAGCCCTTGCTCATAACAACACACCACAATGTCTCTAATACAGTAGAAATAGCAATAAGTGTAAATGGAATGAAGATCAACACTATGTGATATGGGCACCAAGAGAAAAAAAGAAAAACAAATGCAGCAATGAGAAGCTCATAAGAGGGCAGCGATTAGAGACGATGGCCCTTGGTCCTCTTCTGAAAGACAACCACGTAGACATCAATCAACAGAGCTGCAAAGTTAGGCTCAGGACTGAAGTCAACAAGAGGTCTGGAGAGTCTCACTTAACAGCTTTCTAAACTTGAAATTCAAAAGAGAGTCCACGAGCTACCCCCAAACTGAAAGAAATTATAAGAAATGCTGAAATGAAAAGAGTAACCTTAAAATTCCACCTTTCACTCTTAGGAAAAGAGAAGGATCTGGGAAATCCCTTCCCAAAACAAAGTCATATGCAGCTCTCAAAGCATGGACAGTACCTGACTAAGAATATATTTCAGACCCAAAAATCCAAGACCAAATGGCCATGGAAAATTCTTTGGCTAGAAAGATAACTATCAGAGATAGAGAAGTTCTGAAAACAGAAAACATCTGCCTGTCCTGCTTCCTTACTTGTCATGCCCAGTTGTATGCCAGACAGGATAAATTCTACGTTTGCAATGTCTTTCACCATCTATAAGTGTCATGCCCACCGGGTGAATGTATCCACCATTGGATCATGTGCCCACCCATATCACCCCCAAAGTCATTCTAGTCAAGGTTGGGCTATTGATTTCCCCAAAGGCACCCCAGAATACAGAATTCTCCTGTACAACTTCTAATTCCCTTGTCCACCCCTCAAATAAGATATTTGTTACTACTGGACTCACAGGAGAATTTCTCAAACAAACTTATTATAGAAAGGACCTCATATTCGAGAATGACGGTATTAACTGGGTTAGTTTATGAAGTAAGTTTATGACTCCCAAACCTGATAAAGGCAAACCAGAAGCAAGGGATGGAGAGCGGGAACAGAAGGAGGAAGAGAAGGAGGGCAGAGGAGGAGAGAGGAGGGGAAAGGAGGAATAGAGAGAAGACGACGGGGAATGAAAGAACGGGGTAGAAGGAACAAAGGGAGGAGACGGGGAAAAGATGCCTGCTTAATGGTTTACCTCTCTTATGAAAATCACGGGAAAATACTGAACATCTGAAATCATTACTAATCAAGTAGAGTTTGTGCCAGTCAGGTAAATCTAGTACAAATGAAAAAAAAAAAACTTTTTAATAATGTAACATATTCAAAGAACTCCTGGATACATATAATTAATAAAGATGTGCCAAGAAGGAACTCAGTGAAATTCAGTATTGATTTTTAATTAATTTTTTAAATTGTACAGAATTTCTATCTTAGGCTAGCGGAAAGGACAAGCACATTTATTGTGAAGCATTAGTTTTATACCCAAAGAAAACAACACAGCGATGCCCCGTCGTTACCATCCCCATTTCACCTAGCTCTAGACATATGAGCAGATAACTATTCAAGAAAAGAAGTGAAAGATGGTGAAGAAAAAAATAGAAGTATCGATATTTCTAGAGGATATGTTTATATTCTTAGAAAATTAACTAGAAAATGACTTGCTCAAAATTGTGGAAATAAATCTTCAAAAAATCAATAAGCTTTCCTTATAATAATACCAGATAGCTTAAAAATAAAAAGTCAGGGGAAAAAATGCTATTTGCAATAGTAATACAAACATTAAATACCTCTGTGTTCATTTAACTTGAAGAAAATTGTAAAACTCTGTTAGGAGAAACAGAGAAAATGTGAATAAATGGAGCGATGCTCCCTACTCCAAGGGTCAACATCCAACTTCCTCTGAGAGAGAGGAGGCAAGCGGACTGGGCATTACAGGGGACATGGGATGAGCCCATGGGCTTTGAAGGGATAATTAAGGGCATAGAGCCGGTTCAGGTGGTAAAGATGAATGTATTTCCTACGTGGACTTATAAATTAATCCAACATCTACTAAGACTTACTGAAACACTTTCTAGAACTAGATAAATACATAGTAAACTTCATCTGGAGGAATAAAGAATAACAGACTTTTTTTCTTTAAAAAAAGAAATGAATGTGGACCCATCTTACTGAATTGTAAATGATAAAGCTACAGTTATTGAAATTGTGTAGAGCTGTATTAAAAACAAGAATCGCTGGACTGACATACACTTCAGAAACAGAACTCAAACAAAGAAATGTAATAAATGACACATTCGAAGCAATTTAAAAGTGGAAAAAAATATCGTTAAATGCCAACTTAAATAAAAATGATTTATTGTACCATGGGTCCTGGTGATATAAAATAAATTTCAAACAAAGCAATGAATTATGCATTAAAACTGTCTAAATTATATTATAAATGAAAAGTAAAGATGAGAGAATGACTTACTGTTAAAGAAATAAAAAAGATCAATGGGTTTGAAAAAGAAATAAAAGGTAATGTGGAAATATGACAACGTAACTGATAAAACTTTCACTATTCAAAATAGTACGTATAAAGAATCTGGGACTTTTGTATATATTTGTATATAAATATATATTTGCATATTTACAAAAAGCCCAGATTCTATTCATTAAGTGGGACAAAGAAGATGGTCCACTTAACTGAAAAGAAATCTAAACAAGGAAAAAAATAAAGAAAAATGTACCATCTCTAGCTATTACAGCAAAACAAACTAAAACGACTTTAAGACATCACTGAAAACATTAAACAAAAATAAATACAAATGGGAACTCTCAACATTGGTACAATTATAAAGGAAAAAATTAAGTTGATGATTATAGATTTAGTGTTGATGGTACCATGTCTTTTAAGGAGCAGCAAAAGTGGGTTCCTCCGTCTATATGATATCCTAGAAAGTAGCTGGGTTTCTGACAGGGGTGGCACATGGCTGCCAGGGACATAAGCACTCCAGCCTTGCCAAACAGTGGCAGTTCCACTGCACAGTTTGGCACAGGGGGACTTCAGGGTCACAGGAAATAGCAGAACGAATAACTTTA
>NW_006433024.1:10317940-10326734 GCF_000325575.1 Pteropus alecto | reverse complement strand
TTCCCCAGCCATAAAAAGGAATGAGGTGATACATGCTACATGCTATAACATGGATGAACCTTGCAAACATTACGCTAAGTGAAAGAAGCCAGTCACAAAGGGCTACATATTATATGATTCTATTTATTAAAATGTCCAAAATAAGCAAATCCATAGAGACAAAAAGTAGGTTGGTGGTTGGTTGCCTAGGACTAAGAGGGTTGGGGGACTGCTAATGAGCACAGGGCTACATTTTAGAGTAATGAAAGTGTTCTAAAATTGTGATGGTCGTATAACTGAATTTATTGAAAGTCATCGAATTATACACTTTTAGGCTGAATTGTATGGTCATGTGAATTATATGTCAATAAAGCTGTTAAAAACACACACACACACATACCATTAATATGTACCTCTCTCCAGCCCTGATATGTGAAGGTTTGCAGCCCAATTTAATTTGATTTAGGAAAATAGGATATTTCTTGTCTTTTGGAACAAGTTCCTGCCTGCTAAACATATTACAACTTTCATTTTTTATTTTAATTTTTTAAAATTTTTCAGTTGCAGTTTATATATAACATTATATTAGTTCCAGGTGTACAACACATAGTGAACATAACATTTAAACGGAAGCCTAGTAGAGTTCCCAGCCTCTCCCACCCTTGCTTGGTCCCTACACTCCCATCTTTTCGTCTTTCTTTTTCTCTCTTTTAAAATCTCTTTAATTTTCTATTGAAATGGGACCAGCATTGGCTCCTGTTTTCCCTCCCAACAATTCTGCTAAAAGCTCACACCTCTATTCAATTTCCACACCTAGGCTTATGGTCTTAACAAAAGGAGAAAAGGTTTGAGGATCGCAGGATTTCTCTTTCATGTTGATTCAATCGAGAGCTTCTTCTTATCTCCCGGTCCTACTTTCATTTCAGATTTTCAAATTCGACTTTTAAATTCCCCACTGGTTCTCCATTCTATTCCTGGCACTTCTTACCCTTTTTCTTTGGTTCAGCCACTTCAAGGTCCAGCTCATCATCTGAGCCACCCGGACCTCCTGCCCACCGCTGCCTTACTTTTGGGTCAAATGTTTATTTTCATTCTTCACGAACCCTCTCTCAACCTGGATGTCCCCCAATCTCATCCCTCAACAGCCATTTGTAAACCCCACGTTCTGTTTTTCCTTCTTAACATTGGCCAATCCCAGATCCCCCAAAAAAGGCCAGGTGGTGGCTCCTTTGTGGTCTGTATGCAGCTTGAATGCTCTCTGGTCTTGGCTCAGAGCCTCCCCAGTCTCCACGAGAGCAGCTGATGGCTCCTACCCCAAGGCTCCCAAGCCCCTTCAGACCCCAGCTGGCAAATCCACAGAAGGTTTCCACTTCCATGCCTTTGGTATGCTTTTTCTCCACCCAAACAAAGACAAAGAAGACAAAGACTTCACTACTGAAAAAGAACGCAGAAGTTTTACGATGTGTATATATTTCATATACATCTTTATCTGCCTTGGGTTCAAATACAGGTTCTGTCATTTACTAACTGGGAGACTTTAGGGAGGCAATCTGCTTAGCCTCTGCAAGTCTCAGCTTCCTCATTTGTGAAAATGGGGATAATAATATCGTGGAGATTAAATGAGACAGTTCAAGTAAAAGGCTTGGAACTGTGGTCATTCTATCAGATAATATAAAGCAAAATCATAGATTACTTTTTACTTAAAAGACAATACAAAAATCATATGGGAAAATGCCATTATTATCTATGCCCAGCTCCTTACAAGGACAGACATGGAGGACTCTCCATCCACCCTCCCTTGTTGCTATGCAGCCTTCTGCAGGCAGAGCCTGTTAGCTCAAAAAATCTGCTCCACGTGGTTATAACAGCTCTGCAAAGCCTGAAAAACCTCTTTCTCTCTGTTCCTCCCCTCAACCAGTGTAGGCCAATCTGTGTTTTCTCCAAGACAAAACTGCAGTCCTTACAGACACAGCTTTGCAGAAATCCTTGCCCATTCTGGGGGCCATGCCTGTCAGGCTAGAGCAAAACTCACCTCTCAAAGCCCTGTTAGCATGGCTTCCACCGGCAGCTGCTGCCGCAGGACTGCAAATGGTAGTGCAATGACTGCATGTCACCAGTGAGTTCAAGGTCAAGAGAATCTTCATGCCGCTGAAGATAATGAATTTAATGTTGTTGGAGTTATTTTCCCCTTGTATTGTGTGGAAGTAAATCCCAGAGAAAAACTCAAGCCTTGCACTCCTATATGATAAGTCAACGCCCCCTTTGGCTAGAACTTAGCCTGCTGTCCAAATGGGGCCCGTTCATCTTACTAGTTGTTCACAAGTTTCCACAACACACACTATTTCAGTAGAGCAGGGGCCCTGTGCCCCTGGGGCTGTTTCCTGGTTCCACACACTTAGACAAAGCTGAAATATGTTCCTACTGTGACATTTGTGCATTCAGCAAACACATATTATGTACTTACTGGGTCAGGCACTGTGCTGGGAGAAAGGGATATGAAAACAACTTGACCCTTTGAGGAGCTCACAGTTCTGGGCTGGTGTGGGAGGGAGCAGGCAACTGACAATCCTATAGGGTAGGATGTGCTCAGACAGAAAATCTAAAGGATCACCAATTAAGAGCACCCTACCTGGCCCCTGATGGTTCCCAAAGCAAACGGCACCTGAATGCAGCCAAAAAGTGAGAAGGAGTTAGCCAAAGAGAATTGTGTGCAAATGTGTGTACAGACATGTGTGTGTGTATGTGTGTGTGCACATGCCCCACACAGGCACGCTCATCCACAAATTATTTGTGGTGCCTTTCTAAAAACCCCATATTACATGTCTTACATCTTGAAATTTATTATGTTCCATCTCATTGGGCAGAAGGTCAGAGAGAACATTTCTGTGAGTCATACTCCACTGGATTTCTACATCTCATTAAATGTACCTTCCCGCTCTCTGAGATGTCACAGACAGACTGCCTGACTCTCCCTGCCCCCCCCGCCCCACCCCCCAGGGTGCCTACAGTGAAGGGAGCCAGTCTACCCAGTGACCACATTTCTTCCTCTTGGGCTCAAGTCCCACCAAGGAGGCTGTGGGGAGACTCCTCCAGAGAAGGAGCTGACCTCTGTCCTCTTAGCTGAGCTGACTCTAACATGTTACTGCCTTTGGCCTGGTTGCTGACCCCGAGCTGCTTGGACTCAAGTCTAGGCTCCTAGCCCTCCAGTATATTGGCTTGAGATCTGGAATCTGCATTCCTTCATTCACTCAATCACTTATTTACTGAGCTCCCAGCCTACGCCTACCACACCGCTCCACGTGCCAGGGATACAGAACTGAACCAGACACACAGGTCTGCTCTCATGGAACCAGCATTCTCATGAAAGTCAGATAACAGATAACCAAACAACTAAACAAATAAGTAGTTAAAGCAGACACTTTTATGTAGTGATAAGTTCTATGAGGAAGCAAAGATAAAACAGGGTAATGCATTTCAAAGTGACATTGGGAGAAGTTATTTTTAATAGAGTGTACAATAAAGGCCTTGCTAAGGTGACATCTGAGCTGAGATCTGAACCATGAGAAGGAGTCCACCATGCAGAGAAGGGGGTGAGGGGTGGGGGTGGGAAGAGGATAAGTAGGCGCCATTAGACCATGGTATAGAGTTTGAATTTCATTCTAAGTACAGTGGGCATTCAGTGGAGAGTTTTAAGCAAAAGGTGACATGATCTGACTTGTTTTTAAAAGATCATTGCATCAAAAGTGCTCTGAGGTCTGGCCCTATAGCACCTACTTGTTCCTCCTTTCCTTGGATAACCTCTCTGAACTTGACTTTTGGTTCATTAAACTTGAGGTTTTTCTCTAGTCCAAGATCTAGAGGCTGTGGACAGCCTCTCTGCTGTCCACAGTGAGAGATGAAGATGAGCCTTCTCAATGAGCACTCCCATTCATTTATCTAAATGCTTATTCCCTAATCAGCACACAGTCTGTGTGCTCATTAACAGTCCCCTGATTGCATGGTAAACTTCTCTTTCAACAAAACTGCAGGTTCTCATTCCCTTTAAAGCCACCAGCTTGGCAACCGTGCCAATTTCAGCACAGGAATAGATTTCCTGAGTGGCATTCAAACTTGCCATCTCTCACTTAGGTTGTTACTCTGACCAGTTGTGTGGGGTTTCCAGGTTTTAAAAGAGCACTCGGGAAATCTAGAGCAAAGCTTCTCAAGCAGGGATGCACACATCTGGGGAGTTTTTGAAGGTTCCAGATGTGCCCAGGCCCACCCCAGATTTAATGAATCACAACCTGGGGGGTCAGGGGAGAAGGTAAGGAATCTGTATCTTTTAAAAGTTCCCCAGGCAGTTCTGATATGTAACTCTGCTTAAGATCCACTAAAATGGAAGGAGATAGGCTATATTTATAAGCTCACCACTGCAAATTCTTTTTTTGAAAAAGGCTAAGTAAAAAAAATAAGGAAGTATGCATCCATACACTAAAAGCCACAGAACTAGAAGACTATCTCTTCCTTATATGAATCAGGGCTACATCAAGAAGAAGAGGAGACGAAGAATTATGGGTTAGTGGATGCATACAGCCCTGACCCTCTTTACGCAGAAAAATCATTGCAGAAGAATGACACATGCCTGCTTCTTCACTCTCATTGCTTTTAATGTTCATAGCTCCACAGAAGCAACCAGCAAATCCATACACTCAGGGTTTTCAACACTACATGCCCTGCAACCAGCAAATCCATACACTCAGGGTTTTCAACACTACATATTCTGCTAGACTTCCAATTTGCTCAGATATTCCCCTGAAATTTTAAAATATTGTAGCCCTCCTTAAATAAAAAGTCTACAGCACCAAATAATTAGAATTCCTACACCATTCCTTCACTAGAGTGTTTATGAAGATGGCAGGCACTCCTACCCCTGGCCTGGGAAAAGCAGAACCAAAACAAACTGAGCAGCAATGCCATTTTATTTGGCAGGTGTTCACTGAGCACCTACTCTGTGCCAGTTTCTCTGAGGTACACTTCACTTCTGTTATTTCATTTAAGCAAACAACCCACTCCTCGAAATGGTTATCACTATCTCTCTCTGATGAATGAGCAAGTTGGGAGGCCAGGGAGGTTAAACGGCTTCCCCAAGGCATAGCGTTCATGCTGGGGCAGAGGGCTGAACCCAAACTTGAGTCTCAGGTGGGTGCTCTATTATGTTGCTCTTTTGAGTGTATGGCACATGTATGGCAGCCACCACATGTGACACAAAGCTAATTTGGCCTCGCATCCCTGCCCCCAGGTTGCTCATAGATCAATGATCAAGGTACACAAGTATATGACTGTGGAGTCAGATTGGATGTGATCATCACTACATGGTGAAAGGCATGAGCCCTTGACCACAAAGATGGGCAAAGCACATCCAATAAGGACAATGTAAGGCATCAAAAACAAGGTGGCATCTTCATTAGGACTTCCTAAAAGGGTTAAGAGTTGACCAGTGGAGAAGACAGGAAAGGTTATCATAAGTAGAGACTAGCTAGTCAGCCAAGATGGGAGAATGAGGAACATGTTCGGGGAATCAGGGATAAACTGATATGACTAGAACAGAGCAAGGGTAGGTGACCAAATGGGTGGAGAGCCTTCTATGCCGTGATCAGAAGTGGGGACCCCATTCTTCAGGCAAAGGGGACTACAGAATGCTGCTGACCAAAGGAGAGAGAAGATGAAACAGGGGCCTTGAGAAGATAACTATATTCTGGCCACTTTATTGATAGTTCCTTTCCCCAATGAACCTTTACACGTGCTTTTCTCTTTTCCTCCCTTCAATGCCAGGATGATCCCTATGTAACCTTTAAGAGCTGCCTTGGGCATCACCTTCTGGCATCCCCTGTTCTCCCAAGACTGGGTCAAGTACCCCTCCTATGTGCATACTCAGCACTTAACTCCCTATATTGAAATTTTTGTTTGCTTCCTATCTTTCTTACTAGATGAAAACTCCTTGAAGGTAGGCACCATGGTTATTCGTCTTCCATTCCCCCAAATCCTTGATTTTTTTGGCATGTAAGAGATGCTCAATAAGTGCTTGATGGATTAAAGTGAACAAACATGAGAGAGGCCCCAAAAGGGCACTACGAATACAGCCGTGCAAGTGTGTACCGTACATACAGCTAATTCACTTGTTCTTTCGTTCTTTCAACAATCATTCTTGTGGCCCTACTTTATACTCTGCACTGTGCTTCAGGTTTGATCGTTATGGGTGTCTGGCTCCAGAGGCAGCTCCTCTTGCTCATGGTCACATATTGGAATCTGAAGGCCCTAAATACTAACCCCTGCAGAGCCTCATGACCCTAAAGCCATCCTTACTGAGAGTAAAGCGTTATCACCAAGGGCGGAGAAAGCCCTGCTTCTCGGTCTGGAAATGCAGACCTGGGAGTAAGCAGAGGCATGGTGAAAAATGGGTGAAGCCTCAACAACTAACCACGGCAAAGCTTTCCAAAGCACTGAACTTACTCGTTAGATTTTACAGAATGATAAACTTGGCTATACGATAAACTACAGTGCAAAATGTGCACAGAATTTTATGATTAAAAGTAAGAGACTTGAAAGAAATTTTAGACACGGGAAGCAGCAACTCTTCTGATCTGTCCCCGCTGACCTCTCCAGAGTCTAGAACCCTCTCTCTCTCTCTGCTCCTGGGGCATATGACAGAGACTCTGGCTGACTTCCTTAACGCCTATTTCATTCCTTCCTGTTCTAGTATTAGAACACTCGGATTTTAATTAGGCACATGGCCCTTGGAATTACAGTTCCCAGGCTCCTTCATGTGGCCATATGACTAAGATTTGTTTGATTAAATATAAGTGGAAGTGTTGTCTGTCATGCTCAGGAAGTTTCCTTAAAGGAAACAGGCATCCCGTTTGTCTATTTCTCCTGCCTGCTGAAGGAAGTGCAGACATGATGCAGAGAGTTCAAGCAGCCATCTTGGATTATGAGGCAATACTCTTAAGTAGAGAGCAGAAATACAGGAGAGACATCATAAATATGTTCAAGAGGCTCTAAGAAGGAATCTGAGGGTTCACAGCTTCACAGAATGTCGTACCCAGGAGAAACTTCAGAAACCTGGCTCTTGTTCCTGCCTACCATAGCCCTGCCAGCTATGTACCTGCCTAACAAATTTTCTGATCAGACCAACAGACTTTGCTGTGAGTTAATATGTGAAAGTAGATGGAAAAAAGGTTTTCATCTCTTAGGAGGCGGTAAGGAGAACTCCTCTTAGACCTTCTGCTATTGGGTAAAGACTGTGCTGAGCTCCTTCAGCTAGAAATTGTATTATCAAAGCCTGAATGAGGCTTCTAAGAAAAAAGAAAGCCATTCTGCATAACTGAGCATCGAGAGTTGGAAACACAGATGAGGAGATGTGGAATGAAGAGGCTGAGGAGAGAGGAAAAGAAATGATGACTGTGGTGAAAATATGCTATATATCCTACATAACCACTCCAAGTGACTCCAATTTTCATAACGTCTACCAATGTCGCAAAATGCTTGGCATGACTGTATGACTTACAGAACCAATGAAGTGGTTAAGTTTGCCACCAAGGGTGACATGGGGGAAGAATCTGAGATAGTCTACCCAGCTGCGGGTGCTAGAGACAGAGGAGACCTCTGGGATCATGAGTCTGTGGATGTTCAAAGAAGTCTTGAAAAGGACGTTTAGCTTCCCTAGGCCATGAAAAGTCGGCGGAGGCCGGGGGAGAGCGGGGGGGGCGGGGTAGTACCGGTGTTCCACCACATTCCATTCAGAAGGAAAGATGCCTACTGAAACACTTGTATTACCATGGACAAAACACTAAATCACACCGCAGCAGTACTATGCTCCCTCATTAACTCTTCTGTCAGTCACCAACTCTGCCTCCTTTTTCCTGCAGCCAGAATCTTGAGTGGAAGTGGCACTCCACTTAAAAATTTAAAACTCCACTCAGGGACCCAGAAGAGCCAAAACAATCTTTAAAAAAAAAAAAGTCAGAGGACTCGCGCTTCTTGATTTCCAAACTTACCACAGAGCTACAGTAATCAAGATTGTGGGACTGACAAAAAGACTGACATATATATCAATGGATTAAAACTGAGAGTCCAAAAATAAACTTTTACATTTATGATCAATTGATATTTTTACAAGGGTGCTAACCACCCAAGTGAAAGAACTGTCATTTCAACAAATGGTACTGGGACAACCAGATATTCACATGTAAAAGAATGAAGTTGGACTCTTACCTCACATTATATACAAAAGTTAATTCAAGATACATCATCAATCTAAATGTAAGAGCATCAACTACAAAAACTCTTAGATGAAAACATAGGATTAAATCTTCATAACCTTCAATTAAGCAATGGTTTCTTAGCTATGACACCAAAAGCAAAAGTGACAAAAGAAAAAAAATAGATAAACTGAACTCCATGGAAATTGAAAACATTTATGCTTCAAAGAATACCATCAAGAAAGTGAAAAAACCACCCAAAGAATAGGAGAAAATATTTCCAAACCATATATCTGGTAATAAGCTTGTATCTACAATATAAAAAGAACTCTTACAACTTAACAATAAAAAGACAAATAAATCAACTTTAAAATTAGTGAAGGACAACAAAAAAACAAATGATCCAATCAAAAAATAGGCAGAGGATCTGAACAGATGCTTCTCCCTAGAGGACATATAAATGGCCAACAAATGTATGAAAAGATGCTCAACATCTCTAGCTATTAGGGAAATGCAAATCAAAACCACAATGAGATACCATCTCACACCTGTTAGAATAGCTATAATCAACAGGACAA
>NW_006433024.1:10282641-10317307 GCF_000325575.1 Pteropus alecto | reverse complement strand
TAATTTTAAAAAATCAAGTTGAAGTCAAAATAAAATAAAATAAAATTAGTGAAGGAAATGGCAAGATACCATTATATGCTTGTTAGAATGGCAAAAGTCCAAAACATTGACAACACCCCATGCTAGCATGGATGCCAAGCAACAAAGAACTCTCGTTAACTGCTGGTGGGAATACAAAATGGCACAGCCACTTTAGAAGATAGTTTGGAAGTTTCTTACAAAACTAAACATACTCTTAACCACATGATCCATCAATCATGATCTGTTATATTTACTCGAATGAGTTGAAAAGTTATGTTTACACAAAAATCAGCACACAGATCTTTAAAGAAGCTTTATTCATAATTACCAAAACTTGGAAGCAACCAAAATGTCCTCGGTGGGTGAACAAATCAATAAACTGTGGTATATCCAATGGAGTATTACTCAGCACTAAAAAGAAATGCGCTCTCAAGCCATGAAAAGACATGGAGGAAACAAATGCATAGTACTAAGTGAAAGGAGCCAATATAAACAGGCAACAAACTATATAATTCCAACTATATGACATCCTAGAAAACACAAAACTATGGAGACAGTAAAAAGATCGGGGGTTGCCAGAAGTTAGAGGGGCAAGAGAGATGAATAGGTGGGGCATGGAGGACTTTTAGGGCAGTGAAACAATCCTGTGTGATAGATGCTGTAACAGTAGATACATGTCATCATATAGCTGTCACAACGCACAGAACGGACAACACCAAGAGTGAACCCTAATGTAAACTATGGACTTTGAGTGATAACGATGTGTCAGTGTAGGTTCATCAATTGTAACAAATGTACAGCTCTGAAGCAGGACATTGATAGTTGGAGGGCTATGAGTGTGTGCGGGCAAGGGGTACATAGGAACTCTCCTGCTTTCCACTTGATTTTGCTATAAATTTAAAACTGCTCTAAAAAAGAAAGTCTGTTTTTTTTTTTTTTTAATGTAATGGGCAAAGGATTTGAATAGACATTTTTCCAGAGATGACATAAAAATGGTCAATAATCCCATGAAAAGATGCTCTACATCATTAGCCACGAGGGAAATGCACATCAAAACCATATTGAGATACCACTTCACATCCACTAGGATGGCTAAAATTAAAAAAAAACAAAAACAAAAGACAGACAATACCAAGTGTTGATGAGAACATGGAGAAACTGAAGCCTCATACACTGCATTGCTGTGGGAATGTAAAACAGTGCTTTTGGATCTTTGGGAAAACAGCTTGGCAGTTCCTCCAATGAGCAAACCCCGAGTTACCACACGGTCCAGCAGTTTCACTTCTAGAGATAATTGAAAACATATATCCACATGAAAACTTGTACGTGAATGTTCACAGCAGCGATATTCTCAACAGTCCAAAAGTGGAAACAACTCGTGTCTATCAACTGATAAATGGATAAACAAAACATGCTATGTACACATATAGAATATTATTCAGCAACAGAAATGTAACGAAGTACTGCTATTTGCTAAAACATGGATAAACCTTTCAAATGTCATGCTAAGTAAGAAAAGCTACAAAGAAAGGGCCACATATTGTATGACTGCATTGGCATGAAATGGGCAGAACGGGCAAAACCACAGAAACAAAAAGTAGGTTAGAGGTTGCCTAGGACTGTGAAGAAGGTGAGATGGGGAGTGACTGCTAATGGGTATGGGGTTTATGTGGGGGTGACGAAAATATTTTAAAATGAGATAGTGTTAGTGGTTGGACAACTCTGTGAATATATAAAAGCCACTAAATTGTACACCTTAAATAGGGGAATTTTACAATATGCAAATTATATATCAATAAAGCTGTTATTTAAGAAACAAACAAACAAAAAAAACACAAAATTCCACTGAAGGCTCACTTCTGCCCAGAACCAACACAGAATGGAGCACATAACTGCTCCCTCTTTCAACACTTACTTCTTCGACCTTCTTGGGGGCATTTTAAAAACTATTTGTGGATGGTTTTACAACATTTTAAAAAGGAAATTAGCTCCGTACCTTCATTCCACCCAGGACTAGGGAGCAATAAAGCATACTCACAGAAATTACGATGGCAGAAGCCAGAATTATAATCATCGTGTAATGCCATATTTTAGCCAAGAAGAGTTCATTAAAATATATATATTTAAAGTAGTGCTGAGAATGCTAATCAACACTTACAAAATTTAATCTTCTCACTGCATACATGATGTCTTCTCCCAAGTTTTATTAATAACACGTACCACTCGCCAGCACATGAAAGAGGAACAACGGACAGAAAGGGATACAGGGGCAGAACAGCAGAGGAAGATAAGTGCTCTGTCAACGTGCACCATTCCAGATAACGTGACAGTGATGGACCTGAGGCCACAGGTGTATCCCAGGTCTGGGATGACACGAGTGCCACATTAGGTGCTAGCTGTAACATTCTTTGCCAGGGCTTGGGATTTCCCCATAATTACAGTGGATCAGCACCAATTTTTTTGATAATCTTTTCAAAATTTGTGATACCTTTAGAAATCATGAGAGCTACCCTGGAGTGTCGACTGCTACACAAAATCTTTGGTGCCATGGAAACTACTGACAGGAGAAAAATATGAAAATGTATACCCTTGTGAAACTTCTTAATGTGCTAAAATCAGCAGTTCACTTTGAAAAGCAGAGTGTAATACTTGCCAATCGATCTGTTTTAGGATCCAAATGGCTGTACTCAAACTGCTATAGCCCCACTGGGCGAAAAAAGCTTTGGCACTTAAAAAATGATTAAAACCTCCCTGCTATTTATAATGATGGAGAAATGTCACTGAGAATTAAATGTTTTGTCAGTGGAAAAACGTGGCTATCTGGAAAAGGCTGTAGATACATGCATAGCATTAACAACAGGATAGCTGGGAACACTCAGTGCCCTACTCCGAGGGAGCGCAAAAGATAAGTTTTTTGTGTTTTGTGTTTTCTTTCTCTTCTTTTTTAACTGTAGGATTTTTCACCTCATTCACTTGGACTCTGGGACAGTCTCAGACAAGCAAGCCAGACTCCAGGTGTCACAACTTACTCCCTGAAGAATGCCACCATTTTTTTTCTTCTGCACTCTCAAAATAAAGGCAGCTTTTCTCATCCCGCAGTGGATTTCCTTTAAAGCTGATCTAGAAACAGAAACCTGAATCCACTACATAGCCCAGACAGAGAAAACAATGAAGAAAATACACAAACGGCAATACTGTTCTCAGGATCTGATGTTTGGGGTTCTGCTATGTGTCCAGATAACCAGCATATTCGTGGCAAAATACTCAACCAGCACTCAAGACTCTTCACCTTGGTCTTTACCAACCTCTCCTTCTCCAACGTAAAACTTCCGCTCCAACCAACCAAACCTACTAACCTGCTGGTGGCCATGGCATGTTCCTGGAGCCCTCTCACTTTGTCCCCTATCACTGAGTTAATGCAGCATGGACCACCCCTGTGTTTATTCCTCCTTCGAACTGTAAGATGAACCTCCCATTGGTTCCATAGTCACTCTCTGATGGACATGCTTTTTTATGACAAATGTTTCAGCTGTTTGATTAGCATGGGTGTGCTTGCATTCTGTTTCCTGCTTATTAATCACAAATGCTCTATTATAGCACAAAGGAGATCAGCATTCTTAGCTCAATAAATTCCAGACTGTGTTTCCCACTCCTCATCTCTTCTCTGACTCCTGCTGCTTCTCAAAATTTTTCAGCTCTGGTTCCTGGGACTGAGTATAAAAAAAGTGATGATATTCATGTGCTAGGTGATGTGTATATTACCTCATGTAGTTCTTAGACTAACCCAACAAGGGAGATACCAAATTTCAATGAATAAAGGCATCATTAGGAAAGAAGCTGCCAATTAAACTATGACAACACACTTCGATTCTGGAGATGTTAAAATACGAAAAAAATGTACAGCTAAGAATCAAGGGAACATGGTATGATTATCTCCATTTTATAGGTAAAGAAACTGAAAAATAGGGAAGTTAAGAAAGTTGCCAAAGGTCACTGGTCAGTAATCCAAATAATCAGGTTTTGAACTCAAGCATCTGGCACCAAAGGACTTGGGCTGAATACACTGCCTCCTGGTGGTGAGCTTCTTGGCAGCCATGGTAAAAACGGACTTACACTGAGTTGCATAATTCTCATTATTTGGAAAGAAACACACTAGCTTCTCAGGGAAGCCAAAGCTATTCCTAGTACATAACTTAGAGAAAGGCTTCTTAGAGATATTACATAAAGGGTAAATTGCAGGTGCTTTTGTTGAAACCTTCAAAAACAATTAGAAGGCTAATATAAAAACAGTTTAAAGAAAACAATTTTCCATCACTAGGGTCATGTGGTCCAAGAATGTCACCTTTTCATAGTCTCCTACAATCCACAGATGGAACTAAACACATACAGAGAAGTAGAAATATATTGTCTAAACTATGTTCCCTAAATTTCATTGTTCTTCATCCAGTTTTCACTGACAATTGATTTATTAGACAGTTTAAGATATTCTCCAGCAAAGGCCTGAGGAAAGAACTCTGCTGATGGATAAATTCTATACCCATATAGTGATCTACTTATGAATTAGGAATGGGCTAGCCACTAAAAAACTCAGACACTCTTTGAGATTCAGCATATACCGTCCTCTGTTCCACAGTCTCCACAGCCTTGGCTTCAGCCTAGCAGAAGCTTAGCAATCCTGAGCCAGTAAGAAGGAGGCTGACTCCTTCCTCAGCACTGTGGCCTGATGAAGCATGTAGCTCTGGAGATAACTGCCTGGATTCTAAAACCAGCTCTAATACTCACTAGCTGGGTGATCCCACACAAGCTGAAATGTCTTGATGCCACAGTTTCTACATCTGCAAAATAAAGATCATAATACTGTCTACCTCCCAGAGCTGTTGTAAAAACATAATGAGACAATTTACATACAAGACCTAGTATGTCTGGCACCGGTGAGCACTCTATAAATGTTGGCGGATTTTATTTTTTAGGTAGATTTTTTTTAACCAGATAATTATTTAGCAATAGTAACACTTGGGCCCTTTGGGAGAAAAGGTTGCACAGGTGTGAACCATTTTGTCATTCAGGCATGAGGTAAAATGAAATGCCTGGGGATGAATAGCAATCAGGAGCTACAGCAAACACCTACAAGATGCCATTTCCGTGATCCTGGATGCCTTGTGTTGAGGGAGGCAGCTTGGCATATGGAAAGAACCAAAGTTTAGAATCAGGCATTTGCTCAAATCCCAGCTCAGCACTCACCTGCTATGCAGCCTCACTTAATCACTTTGTATCCTGTTTATAAAATGCAGATGATACCACCTACTGTGCAGTGTAGTTGAAACAACTGTAAATAATATGTGTAAAGTGCTTGGCACAACACAGATGTTCAATACATAATAGATGGCATTATTATAGCAGCCTATCAAATTTTCTTTAAGTATCGATTTTCTTCTTTATTGAAAGAGTGGTCTTTAAGAATGTTTTGTTTTCTTTTTAATTAGGTGAAAAAATACCTATTTCTTATGAAAACATGAAGTACAATTGATTACTCTTTAGAGATAATTATATAGCTATGTTGATATGTAGATAAAATCTCAACCCTCCAACTCAATTTATGATAAAAATCAACCCTTCAACTCAATTTCAATGCTTCTAAAAAACTGTTTTTAAATAACCCAGCAAAGCGATTTCACTGCAGAAAAATTAGAAAATTGAGATTAAGAGGAAGAAAATTAGTCTCCTATAATCCCACTGTGCAGAGATAACTACCCGTGGCATTTTGGTACCTACCTTTCCAGAATGTTTTTCTCTGCATAGACATGCAAATCCATTTTTTTAATACTCCCACACAGCAAAGACCAAAAGTCCTATTTCCCTCAGGATCATCTCTGCCTGCATCGATCTTTGCAAGGAATAAAACATAAATATTTAAGAGGTATTTTTGTTTATGTAGTTATTTAGCAAGAACACATAGGTATGGGATTTATTTTTAATTAAACATACTTTCCCAAGGCCTACAGCCTCCCTAGTACACATAAATCTCCCTGTGACCAACAATATGTAACCAGATACCAGACAGATAAATGCACACACATCACAATAAATGCCCAAACCATATATACTCAATATTCACGTACTCGAGCAAGCTAAAGACATGATTGAATGTATCAGCGCTCATATACCATGCCATGTTTTTAAGCCAGTAGATTGCTCCAATATGTCAGGAACCCCTCGTGTACACATACACAACCATGTGAGTCCAACGAATAGAATTTCTTTTTTCACCCACATCCCCATCCTCACAATGCTACGCTAGGCAGACAACTTGGGTTCGGCTGTGTGTAGCAATTGGTTCTGGAACACTCCAAAATCAGATACGTGCATGCTCAGCACCCCTCCCATCCACACATACCTTATAACAGTCTCTGTGCTCCCACCTCCTCCTATCAAGAGGTACTCCTGAAAAGCCAGTTTCTTAATTCCACTCCGGTGGAGCTGAGATCCCTCCCTGAGGCTAGTGTGTATTTGGATTAATTATCTGCTATGTTTAAGAGATACAGGTAGCCCCGTCCAGGGTAGCCATGATCAGTGAGTGCTCATACATTTTAATCATTTTCTTTGAAAAGAATTGCTCTCATGAAGAGTAGGGAGTGTGGTGAGGAACATAAAAGATATACTGTGGGTTGCCAAGGGAGAGAAGAAATAAAGATAAAAGGAACATGTGGGATGAAGGCTATTTCTAGCTGAACAAGAAAAAAGACTCATAGATGGTTCTGATGGACGCCATGAAGCAGAGTCAGTTTTCCATATCCTCCAGGACACTGGTTTTTCAGCTCCTCAACCCTTTCATGGTGACAAATAAGAAGTAATACATTATGCTGCTAATAGGACAATGCTGCACCAAGCAAATCCTCCTGGGCTGAGAGCATCATGAGAACAGGACTTCTGTGAGACAGAGCATAACCAAGTAGCCAAAGGCACTAGGACATTAGAGGGCAGATCTGTCGGATAATGGTTCCAAATGCATATGATTATTTCCAAAGGAGCTGACACAAAGCACCCTTCAGAAAGGACTGTCACGTGCATCTCCTCTCCCCAAAACATACACACCCAGATGGAGGAAGCAGACTTCTCAAGGGGTAGAGTCAAAGTATAGATCCAAATGAAGACAGATGTGAATCCCGCCCCTGCCCCCACTAACCAGGTTAGAAATAGCTGTGTCTGAGCTCAACCAGTGAAGCCCAGCATCCTTTTATACTATCGAGTCAAGCTGCTGTAAAGTTGAAATAAACTCTCCACTAGCACCCAAATGCCCATTTAAAAAGCCCATCTCATAGCAGCTGGTAACTGCAATATAAACTGGAAAATTTAGGATTTCAAAAAGCAATGTAAGTAATAAACGTGTTGTTTAAAAGCTTGAAGCTCCTCATCCTGCCACTCCTAGCATCCTAACTGTCACTTTCAGATGCCATCATTTCCCGATTTCTAAATCTTGTGCTCTCAAATTTAACACTGTTAATTCAATACATTTCCTAAATCTACACAGAGCTCCCTATGGGGGACAAAGCACCAGCCAAGTGGGCACCTCAAGCCCTCATCCCAACTACAGCAAGACAGTGACACCTGTCACATGACCAGCACAATCATTAGTGAAAAACGCAGCCGGGTAGGGGCCACCTGCTTCTTTTCTTTTTAGATCACCCTCTTTTTCAGATGTTTATACTCTGAATATTACCAGAGTCCTGCAAACAGAGCCAACAAGTGATTAGTCCCAAGTTCCACTCTGTGTCAGGTACCATCTGTGAGCATCCAAGATGGGTCACTCTAACGTAGTAGCTCCCCTCAAATACCCTCACCCCTCCTTGCAGCTGGTCCTACATAACCAAACTGATCTTTCCTCTAACTGAAGATTTTGCCTAAAGTTCCTGATTGTTGCATCTCTTCTAAGTAGGATTCCTTTCTAATTAATCTAAAGCTATCTTCTATCCCCCATGATCTGAAGCCATCCAATTGCCCAAATAATGTGCTTACATCTTCAGTCCCACTCCTAACATTTGCTGACCCTGGGGCCAGGGTATAAATGGAGGCCCACGAGCCATAAATGTAAATATTTAAAAGTTCTAAATCAAGCTGACAAATTATTAAATAGAATATGTGCTATTCTATCTTGACATTGATTCCATCGTAACGACCTAGAAGGTCAGCTTCGAATAAAGTATTCTCACTCTAACCCTTCGCCCCTGGCCCTCAGCCGGTCCCACTTTCTTTTCTTGCCCCTAGCTCCATCCCACACCACAAGCGGCCTTGTGCTAATGGAAATGCTGAAATAAATCCTCTTTCTCAGCCACTATGAATAGTCACTGTTTTGTCATCTCTTGGGCCTGTGGGTACACACACTGGTGTCATAGTCGGCTCTTGGAAGAAGGGAATGAGGCCAACACAGGCCATGGAGGTAGATGTGGACAGGGAATTCCAGGGTCCTGGGTACCCAGAACATGACACACATTCTAGACTCCAGAAGGGAAGGCACAAGCTCTGGGTGGACCTGACCCCTTGGTCCTGCATATCCCCTGCCCTCATGGAGACATGTAGACTGGGGAGCACCAGAGAGGGATCCCTACTGCCCAGGCCTAAAGATGGGACCAGTCATCTTTGTAGGCATATCCTATTACTCTTTCAAAATCTATCTCATCACCTCCAGGAAGTCTTTCCTGATTGCCCACTACGCCCTCTCCCCCACCCCGCCCAAATCCGGTAGGCTCAAGGAGCGTTCACTAAATGAATTTTAATAAGCATGGATTACTTGTAATACAGACTGAGCTTGTATATATTAGTCTTTCCCAATAGGAACTTAGATCCTTATGAGCCACATTAAACTGAAATGCCACAAACTCCCAGGTTCATTACCAAGTACATAGGAACCAGGGTTCACAGCTGAGAAGTCTGTTAAACTAGCTTCCTTTTGGCTGAGAGTCCAGATGTTTTTGTAACAGGATGTTAGAGACCACTTCTTCTGTGGTCTCAGAGTTGTTGAGGCACCACAAGGCAAAACCTTTCAACAGATGCCAAGAACCTTCATATCTTGGGCCGCCTTGGCAGGACCTGTCAAGAAACGCAGCTGCCAGTTCTGCCAATTTGAGCCCACCATCCACCTCCAGGCTCTCTAAGAGAGAGGGAAGAATTCATTGGGAGGGTGAAGATATTTTCTATGGAAAAAGAGTTATCAGTGTGCTGCGTATTTCAACACACCCCAGCCCTCCCCTGGAGAGGGGACAGAAGTTCTTTCTTCACTTGGAAAAATGAGAAGCCTGAGCATGGGAGCCTCAGAGAACCATCTAAGTACCTCGCAATGAGCCAGCAATTGTGCCCCTGCCAGTACAGAAAGTCCTGATGTCAAACTACAATATCAGGCAAGATCGCTTCTCATCCTTGATCCTTGACCTTCCTCTCCCCCACCCCCAACTCTCTGACTACAGCAGCTAAAGGAAGGATGAAGGGGAGCTAAAAGTAGAGAGAAAACCCATCACACATCTCTCTTCCCCAGTGCCTGTTCCTCGTCCAAGGGCGGCCTGAGGGGGTGAGGGGAGAAGTTTTAAATTGGGTGAGAGTTTTAAATTGGACTTTAAATTTTTAAATTGGATTCTGATATTACATTGGATTGACATTTTTAATACATGGGAAAAGACTGTTTGTTTATCATCTGAGAGTGGCTAGAAAAGCTAAGGGATTAAAAGGGAAGGATATGAGAAAGAGGAAAGCTGCTTCCCGCATGCACATACCAAGTTCAGCATGTCCAATAAACCCATACATTTTCATTAACTCATGTGTATGAAATATCTAGGCTGCTAACGGCATGCATGCACCATTATGACATTCTCGTGACCCCCACTGCCAACACAGCACCAGCTGTCCTTAGGGGAAAAATAAATTAGATCATCGATTTGAGTTTTATAAGATTGAAAAAGTCACTTAGTTCCCTGCTCAAATTATAAGTTATCTATTAAACTGATTTCAAGTTTCTCCTCTTTTCATTTTAAATCCCCATATATCATGAAGACTAAAGAGGAGACCCCCTGGGTCAGTACCTGAATACCTTCACCCACCCCAATATTCCCTAGACTTTCACTTTTCCTAAGAGATGTCTTCTGTACCATGACCGTCACTCACTGACAGGACAAGCTGGTAAACATTTCTTCCCAAGGTACACGGACGTGTTTCAGCTGAACATGTTTGTGAAGAAGAAACATTTTCGCTCCCTAAAATCTGTTTGGAAGACCTGATCGAGATTTTTTTCCCTACTGCTTCCAATATATGTCTTGCAAAATGAACTCTGGAAAAATGAAGATAAGTATACCAATTATTTAGCATGGAATCAACCAAGAGCTTTGTGACCTCTGATTTTCTTTCCAAAACCTTCTGTACATTTAGAAAAAAAGTTCTCAGAAGCATCACATTTTCAAATAACTTTTCTGGCTGCCCTAAATTATGCAGATACATTGCACTCTTGAAATTATTTCAGATAGAGCATTTGTCTGCCTATGATTTTAACAAAACCAAACCTAACTGGAATTCCATCACAAAGTTAATTCAAATACTCAAACACCATAAGCCAAAGAAGAAACTAATACTGAAAGGTGTCTATACGAGTGCTTTAATGCCTACATGAAGCCTTGCTTCCTCCTGACTTTCCATGGCAGTGATGTCCAACAGAATTTTCTGAAATGATAAAATACTTTATATCTGTGCTGTCCAATATTATAGCCATCAGCCATAGGTAGCTAATGGGCATTTGAAATGTGGCTAGCGCAACCAAGGCACTGAATTCTTAATTTTATTTAAGTATAGAAAGTCATGCTACCATATTGGACAACACAGTTCATTTATTATTGTTGGCAATCCAGAGAATTCCCTTGTAAAATGAGCTGTTGCAGCTAACCAAGCTTTCTGGAAAACTAAGCAACAATCACTAAACCTCTGTTTTGCCAAATGGTCTTCGAACTTTTTTTAAGCAGCAATTCTTTTCATCTTATTTCTCCTTTCTTTTCAAAAGATATTTCTTCTATGACAATGCCACTGCTTTAGACATTAGGAAGGATGTCTTTCTAAAATGATTTAAGAAAAAAATACAATATACGCATATACCTTCTACAACAGTATCCACTGAGCATAATTTAATCTTCCCTGCAGGTCTCAGGGTCATGGTATGAACACAAGCTATCAGACTCAGAAGAAACACATCAATTACAATAATGCATCTTAATGCAATGAAGCCCTCGGGGTCACTGGGCTCTGTGGGGCTATTTAAACCTGCCCCAGGCACAGATTTTTATATCTTTCTGTCACATCTGTTGCCTAGCTATTAATGTCAATCCCTATTACCATCAGGGTGTCTGCCTATGTTTGTGTATTGCCTGGCTTGTTTCAAAAAAGTGGTTGCCATATCAATGGTAGCCTCTTTTCCCATCTTGTTTGTTGCCTCTGATTGGCTGACACGGGGATGCCAGAACTGGAGTGAGTTAGAAATGTCCGTCAAGAAAGAATAGTTAGGGTATGAAGAGTTCTCAGTGAACTTTAGTTATAATGCCAGGACTTCTTTATATCTAATTCATCAGCTCAGAGCCTCTTCTGCTTTACTTCTTGGTTGCAGGCAGAGAGCTTGCATAATAGCTGCTTGCAGATAGATCAGGTCTCAGTTTTCTGCTGGAAGGGATCTTATTCTTGCCCTTGTTATTTAACTTCTTTATTCATTATTACGTGTGTCCCCAGATAGAATACAAACATTTTGATAACAGAAGAGTAAAAAGCTGGGGGAATAGAGAGAGGAAACAATGTGCCTGTCTTATTTGTATTCCCTATAATGTTTTGCCTGGCACTATTTACCTAGAAAATATCAACTGGATGTTGAATGAACTTATACTGTTTCCTTTTAAGTTTATTTCCATATACCTTAAGCATAATAAAAATGGTCTTCAAAGTTAAATCTCACTTAAAGCAGAAACTGCAGGTGCTCAACAATGATTAGGTATTAATATTTCTTAGCTATTTTTTATGATTTGTTAGGAATGTAAGTTGAAACTTAACCCCCTTAGCTATATTTAATTAGATGCATGATGTGATCAGATGCCTGTTACCTCTACAATTCCATCTTTTTAAGCCCCCCAAAAACACGACCCAGAAAAATTATAGAATTCCCTAAACAAAACAAAACTGAACTCGTGGAATTCCAGACATGAACCCGATACTCTAGGAGCATCTCCCCAGCACCCTTAAGTATGGGAGGAACAATTACATCTGTGATTCTAGATACCATATTTCTATAAATTGTTCCGGAAATGAATCGACTCTTTTAGCCCGCCATATTACATTGCTGACTCAGATCTGAACTTAAAATCAACTAGGAGCTCTCTCTGCAACAGTCTTACTTTAATAACTATTGCCCTCCATTCCCTATCCTTGCCAGTCATCCTAAGATTTAGAGGAAGCTGAAACTAAAACCCTCTCCAGAAAAATTTAGAGACCCTCCCATCCTTGCAGATGTTCCCTCCAGAAATAACATTACTCCTCCACAAAATCTCAAATTTTCACAGCTCTGCAATTCACTGACACTCCCAGTATTTCATTTTTTCATCTCTCCTGTGACATTTGCAAGGATCCAGCTTCGACCTGAAAGAGCAGTTCTGTCCTATGTGAGCCACTCAGAGAACGCGTGTGGCTTCCCAAGATATAATCAGATTTATTAAAAGAATCTTAAAAGTACAAGTCCAGCTGTAACGATTCCTTTTTAAGCGTAAGCATGAGTCTATTCTGCCTAGGTCTGCATGACCAGAATGGGCAGTAGGAAGTATGCAGGAAAAACTCCCACTCATAAAAAGATCAGACAGAGGTGTTGGCCCCACAACCCTACCTACCTACCTCACCCAGCCTCAAGGTCCTTGCAAAACAAGAAGATCCATCAGAGAAAAAAAGCATGTAGAATGGGGCAAAAGGCCCTCAGAGAAATGCCCAGTGGGTTAAAGTATAGGGCAAGAGGTAAAATCGGCTCACCAACTGCCAATCACCACAGGGTTTCTAACGCAGGAAAAAGATGGAACTACTTCCTTTCCATAGTGAGGCAGCTCTGATGGACAGCTCCCTTTTTCTGCTGTTTGCTCCCTCATTTCACCTACCCCTTGGATATGAGGAGAAAGGCGGGACAATGAAGGGGTGATCGACGTGAGAGAACTGGGTAAATGAAGACTATGTTTAAAGTCTGTGAGTTTGGAGGCTATGTTTTTCTTTGAACTAAAGGAGATCTTCTTTTTGATTGGGATTTTTTTTTTTTTATTTAGAAGCAGCACAGCATGATGGAAAAAACATTGGTTTTTGGAGGTAGGCAGACTAGGGTCCAAATTTTAGCTATGTGATCTTGGCCAAATCACTTGACTTCTTGGCCTCAGTTTCTTCATATGATATTGTGAGAGAATTTGAGGTAAATAAGGGTAAATGCCTAGAACTCATGATAGGCACACAATACATGAGAACTAACTGCTCTTGAACTCTACAGGAGCCCCCAGAGAAGTCTAAAACAGTGAAAAAGAAGCAGAGACTGACTGTTTGGAGACTCATCCAAGGGGCAGGAAGGTCCTTGCGTCTGTGTTTCTTTCAGATTGTCTAATTCAGTTCCCTAAACTGGGATAAGTTTTGAAGAGAAGCTTAGTCTACTTCCGCTGAAACAGGACTGACGGGTAGAGAAAGGAGACATTTCTGTTTTCTTCCAGACAAGAGCAGAACCACCATTCCTCAAACAACCCTTGAGCTACAAAGCAAATGAATTAACTCAGAGCAGAGACTAAGCAGAATTTAATGACATTTATGCATGATGATAAATTTGACACATTGTATGCACTACATAGGATTAATGTAGGGAGAAATGGCCATATGTTAGAGAAACTTCAGGAAAATAATCATGGTTCTTTATGTGCCTATGGATGCGTGCGTGGGCGTGTGTGTGTGTGTGTGTGTGTGTGTATCCATCCAGGTTGGTTTTTTATGTTGTCCTCTAGTAAATAGTTGAGTCGAGTGCATAACACTTTACACCTTCCCTAGGTCAATTTCCACTTTCAACTTTGTTAAAATCTATTTGCTTATAGGTTCCATCTCCCCATCTAAGGTTATGAATTCCTCGAGGGAAAATTCATGTCTTCTTCCTTTTAAAATACTCAGCGAATTGCACACAATAGACCCACACACACAATTTTGGGAAAGAAACATATCTACAAACCTGAGGGTTTTGAGGAGGTGGTGTGTGTGTCTGTGTCTGTGTGTCTGCATGTCTGTCTATTTTTAAAAACTATATTGTTTTACTACTACCAGTAGAAGTAGCCTTCGTGGGGTCATGGGCGCCCACAAACCACCTGATGTGTGTGGGAAGAGGATACAACCATGAGGTCAGATGAAATGGACAAGAGAAGATGTCTCAAAAGCACCAGGCAAAAGGCCCAGACATGGGCCAGGGAAAAACTAGGCTTGGTAGCTTCACATGCCTAATTACTGACAACAGAGAGTCACAGAAAAATGGTTGTTTCTGGACTTTCTTATAAGAACTGAGCTATAGGCTGGGAATAAATGTCTCCTCCTTGGCAGCCTGACCCAGCCTTGCACGGCCCCAGTGGTCTCATGTGTTTGGCTCTGCTTTGCCCCATTAACCATCTCCAGTCAACTTTTAGTTAATGATTGAGAATCCTCCTCTGCCGTTTGAAGCCATTGCTCAATCCACTATTGCTGACATCAAAAAGTGAGCTCCAAAGAGGAAAAGGAGTGAGGAATCAGGACCCACTCTACGAAGAGAATACCTCGAACCAACATACAGCACAAATGTTGAAAAGCAAATTTTCCAAAAAGTTTCTTGGTTTTAAACCTGCTATAAGATAATAATACATGTTGATCATTGGCATTTTGGGAGTGAAATGAAAAGTAGAAGGAAGAAAAAAATACTCATAGTCTCACCACCCAGAAACAATTACTGTTAATTTTTTATTCCAAGTTAAGGTCAGACTTGAGTTCTACTTTTTCAGTAGAACCAGAAATTAATTGCCTCGGTAACATTTGAAGGTTTATTCTTTGATACCGAACATTTACATTACTAAGTGTGAGTAGAGGTGCGTAATAAGAAAAAAAAATCAAAGTGAGTTACTAAGAAAAAATAGGGACCAGAGAAAATTCGGGGGGCCAAGCTGCTTCTTTTGAAATGTTTTTCAAAGACATTAATAGTTTCAGATTACCTGAATGTGGCTGCCACTGTGGAGAAATTTCGTAAAGACAGTACCTGGAACTCTATGAAGATTTTATCTTTTCTCTGAGCAGCTATTTGCTAAAGTTCATAGACAAAACTTGGAAGTACTTTCAGGCATGCCAACACATTTTTCAGGCACTGAAGAAGACTGGGGAAATAACAGCCTAAAAAATGTTAAGCTGGTTCTAGAGTACAGCTTATTAACAATACTTGATTTAACCTATCCTCATCACAGACCTGCCACCTCCTTTACTGTAAAATATCCTGAACTGTGGCTCTATCTAGTACCAGTGTGATATTAAAAACATCTTCAAGTCAAAAGAGATGTCGAAAACCACATCTCATTTCAAGTCTGTAGAGAAAACTAGATGTATTGCCACTGCAGCAAGAAAGTATATTTTAAAAGATAAATGCATGCAGTACTGAGGATAAGGCTCAAGAATGGGAAGGACATGCAACTCTGGTATTCATGTTTCTGAGTATACATTTATAGAGGCGGCACGAGCAACATCTATCATTTGGACTAGAAGAGTTTTAAGTTCAGAAATATCCGCAAAATATACTTCCTCTGACGTGTTTCTTTAATAAATTGTTATATAAAAGCAAGTTCTGGAAAATGCTTTTCTTATCTTGTAATTATAGTTTTGGTTTCACAAAATGCATAAAGAGAAACATCATCTAGATCTGTGGCCATGCTCTCATGTCTCCATTTCTTTGCTCCCAAGATCTCCTCTGTGAATGTTCATTCTCAGCTCATTCACCCGGCAAGCTCAATTCGCTCAGCAAGTATTCTGCGAAGCCTTCTCTACGCACCTTCTTTACAGACTCAGGAAGACCTGAACATTTCCTCCCTTCAAGCTCCCACAGTGTCTTCTGCATACCTCTATCACCTCATTTCACTCTTGCATTAATTCAACCACATCTTTGCTGAGCCCTAATATGTGCCAAGCATTATTCTAGGCACTAGGGGTACAATGATGTAAACACGAAGTGCCTGGAGTTTATATTCTAGAGATGAACACAGCAGTAAACATAAAACACAATATAATGCCAAGTAACGATTAGTGCTATGAAAAAAAATAAGCAAAATACACTAAAACTGTGTGTGTGTGTGTGTGTGTGTGTGTGTGTGTGTGTGTACACACACAAAACAGAAATGGTGGTGGTCACTTTCTTAAGAGGCTACTTGTCACATAGTCCAAATGAAATACATAAATATTAATAAGTTGGATGGATGGATGGACAGATAGATTGATAGACAGATGCCAAGAAGGTATTTTAGAAGGTAAATCCTTAAAGAATGCGAAACAGTTTCATTTCTGAGCACAAGTGCAGCTGTCATGATTTGTCTCAACCATCACCACGTCATTCTCATATAGGTAGGTCAGTCCTGACATCATCCCCACATATATCTTCTTGCCCTTGCCCGACCAGAGGCTTTGCTCTGGGATAACGGAAGTGCTCAGGCTACCAAGGTATACCATGCTCATTCTGGCCTCTGTGCCTTTCCTCCTGCAGTTCCCTCTGCTCTGGACACTCCCTTTCCTCACACTCACTCCAAGCCAAAATTCTTTTCCTTCTGAGCTCAACAAGCTTCATGTCTTCCTTTCCTGGCAAGACTGTGCTTCCACAAGAAGCTCCCTGTAGCATATCTCCATCAGGGCATTTTCCCAGTGATTATATGTCTTCCTCCCCAACTGTGACAGCCAGCCTCCAAGGCAGTACACAAGGGTCTCCACCTCCTGGTACTAAAGCCAGTGCATAGTCCCCTCCCACATTAAATCAGGGCTGAGCTGTGAGACTGACAAAAAACAGCAGAAGTGATGGTGTTTGGCTTCTGAGGCTGTCATAAAAGGCACTGAAGTTTCTGGCTTGGCCTCTTGGATAACTTGCTCTGAGAAAAGCTAGTCACCATATTATGAAGACACTCCAGCAGTGTCATGGAGATGCCCACGTGGGAAGAACCAACCGGCTGGTCATATGCGTGAGACACCTTAGAAATGCGTCTTCCAGCCCAGTCAAGCCTCCAGGTGACAGCAGTTCCGGCCAATATTTTGGCTATAAACTCATGAGAGAACTGAGTAGAACCACCCAGCCAGGCTAATCCTGAGTTCCTGACCCACAGAAACTGTAAAAGATAAGTAATATGTATCATGGTTTCAATCCACTAAGTGCTGGATAATTTGTTGCAAAGGAAGAGATAACGGATACACCAACTGACGGCTAAGTTCTCTGAAAACAGGAACTGGTACCCCTCCTGCCCCACCCCCTCACCTACAGCAGTGCCTGCTACAGAGCAGGGGCTCCAAAAAAAGTTTGATCAATCAATAAATGGTTTTTTAAAAACTGACATTTATTGAATCCTGATTGTGCCAGGCACTGTCCTAAAAACTTTATATCTGTTATTTTGTTTAATCCTATGAAGTAGGCACTACTATCCCCCATATTAACAATGAGAACACCGAAGCACAAAGAGATTAAACAACCTGCTCACGGTCGCACAGATGGCAAATAATGGAGCCAGGATTTGAACCCAGGAATCTGAGTCCATTCTTAGCCATTATGTAAAATTATTTTTTGGTGATCACCTATTTAGGGAAGACCTATCTAATACATCTCTGGATCCCTCATGGGACACAATGTCTCAGCAATAAATATGGAGTAAATGAATGAATGAATAAATGAATGAGCATGACCAGACATCCCTTTCACACTTGATTACAAATCCTTTCGGTAACTGACACAAATTATTTCTTACGGTCTTGATATTAACCGGCTTGTGTGTTCCTTCTGGATTAAAATCAAATTCTAAATATAAATTGAATTTCATTCTTGAAAGGCACTGTGAAATTTCACTGAACAACTGCTGTTATCCAACTTCTCTCTGATTTTCTCCCTCCCACTGCTCCCACTGTGCTGCTGGCTTTGTCTCCTCCACCAGCAACCACCCCCACAACAGAGGTTTGGGGATAAAATTAGGGATGCCCAGGAATGGTGCCCTTACCAGGCTCAGTCCTTCCTGGTTTCCCTTCAACACCACCGCCCTCCTTTTTGGCCCCCCCAGCCCCCATCCAGCTGGGAACCACCAGGTCGAGGGGTCATGGGTTTGCCACCTTCTCTGCTACCAAAAGAGTCAAGGCCTACTACCGATTTCTACATCCCTAGGCTTCACTCTCGGGATCAAGAGTGACTCATTCTTTCACCATTTATTGTGGGCCGGCTATGCACCAGACACTGTGTGAGACACATGCCTCTAGGAGCTGACAGACCAAGGAGAAGCGCGGAAGAGAACACAGACAGCTACAAAGCAGTGTGTGTAAAAGGGAGAGACCGGGTCCCCAGGAGGACACTCAGGACACAGGGAACATCCTGAACCCTGGGCCTCACCATCTGCATCCTGAACTCAAGTACCAGTTGGCTTATTTGGAACAGGCCTAATTGTCGAGAATGTCTTCTTGGTGCAGAGAGTGGAGTATTAGTGAAATACATTATTTGACAGGCTTAATTAGTACATATTCTTTATATGCTTATTTAATTTCAATATTAATAGCTGCTAGAAGCAAGGACAGTTCATTTTTTAATGACTTAATTAGAACTGCTAATACATACACATGGCAAAACATTCAAACAATACAAATAGATAGACAATGGAAAATAAGTCTCCCCCATCACCCTCCGGACCTCAAGTTCTCTTTCCAGAAATAATCATTGTTACCAATTACTGGTGTCTCTTTCCAGAAATATCATGCTTTATGAATGGACACATTTTACAAGTGAGAACACACAATGCACTTATCTACAACTTTCCTTTCATTTAATGACATATCTTAGAGTTCATTCTACGAGAGCACATGTATCTCTATTCTTTTTAATGGCTGCCCAGAATTGTATTATACAGACATAACATAATGAACCAGTCCTCTAAGGATATCCGATTAGATTGTTTCCAATGATTTGAAGCAGTTCAATGTTTTCTTTCATACTGGAAAGAACAGTGAATAAACAATATTTTTTTCTATTGTGGCAGTTAATGAATAAATTACAGCTTCCAAGATAAATTGACTCCGTTTATTTTCCCTTCTTTTCGTTTGTTTTCTGAGGTCATCTTTAACTCAGAAAATCAATAAACCTAGGTAGCACTGACCTTGTATAATTTCATATTTTACTGGAAACCCCAAGAGTACAAAACTAAGAACTTAGAAAGTTCCTTGCCAAGGTACCATGTTGTGACCACAGCAGAAACACTTCATTCACACATATGTGGTAAGGCTACCGACAGACGGTGCCTCTGTATAGCTGGTACCAGTTTCATTTCCTCTTTTCAGAAATTGAGGAAACTAGTCATATCATCTACTACTTTTTCCATCAAGAATAGAGATGTCACAGAGGTGAATAATCTAGGTATCTTTTCAGAGTCTGTGAATAAAGCCATGTTTCAATAGATTTGGCTTCTTTTTCGATCCTATGGATTGTTTTAAGTCCTAAAACTATCATTCTGAAAGGGATCCATAAACTTCACCAGACTACCAACCCATGACACCAAAAAGGGTAAGACTTTCTGACTACTTACTAATTAAAACCAATTTGGGGGCACCAAGCAAAATCAACGACTTTGAAAACTCCAGCATCTTACCCACTCACCTCCGAAAATCTCATAGCATATCTCATTAGCAGGAGCTGTTTCTAAATCAGGTAAAAGAGGCTCAGTAAACCAAGCTCATTTACAAGGTTCTTTGATTTGATATTTTGAGACATTTCTTATAAAAATAGCTTTCTCTCAAACAGCATTTGACTCCAAAGCAGATCACTGGATGATCAAACTCTCTTATATCAACTTTATTATCAGATGTGTCGATTATCTCATTGTTTAAGAAAAAAAAACATTTTGTTTTTCTTTTCTCACTGCCCTTTCAATTTTAAAAGGTACATATTCGCTTGAACACTGGAAGGTACTAATTACTTGTTACTCCTTGACCCGTCTATGTCACTGATAAAAATGAGGCAAAATATTTTGTTAATGAAGACATGGCTTTAAAACGTGGTTAATTGCAGAGGAGAGCTGTATTTGTGCCTTAAAAGAGTACTCTCAGTTTGTCATTAAAAAGTCATTTCTGGCCCACACATATTGTAACAAATCACATAAGGACAACTACTTTAGTTGGATGTAGATGCTATCTAACTCTGAGCCCAAATTCAAGGGCTTCTCTACCACGTTATCCTTATCACTGAATTAACCTATTGCTTAATAATGAGGTGGTTTTTATTCAACTCCCGCAGAATGATGGGTAGATTCGACTTACAACACAATGATGAGAGGATTAAAATAGACAAATACATAAAGAGATACAGGACCAAATCCCTTACATGGATCACTGTGAATTTTTAAAATCTTAGATATTATTTGTTTCCTCTCTCCACCCTACTTAAATGGAAGCTCTGTAGGAGATGGGATCTTATAGCCTTGCTCATTCATTTCTGTATTCCACACTCTAAATTAGTGCCTAGCACATACAAAACCCTTGTTCTCCAACTAGATAGGCGAAGAAGCCTCTTCTAATACAGATCATTTGCAGAAAAGGATTTTAAAAACCCTTTTAATTTGTTTTAAAACATGGTTGAGGTTGCAATGAAGTAAAGGATACAACTGGAAGCCAGAAACTAAAAGAAAGTATAATTTTACCATGGAATGCAGAGCTGGCATTTGCTCCAAGGACATTAGCTGACCTATGAGCCTGGGTATTTACATACTGCTGTGGTCTGGGGACCTGGTCTGATCATGGTCAGAGGCCAAATCAAATACCCTTTTCTAAAATCCTATAATGGAAACAACCTCAGAGAATAAAGCAGAAAAAAAAAGCCCCGTCCTTCAGAAAGAGACTTATCTATCCTGGCCTGGGCTCTTAGTGAGGCAGAAAAAAAAGTCTCTCCTGAGAATCTCTAACCAAAAGCCCACACTCATGTAGTTTTAGGACCAGAGTTCACACTACCAGTGTGGCTTGGAAGAATAATGACCATCATCAGTGACCATGAACTCGTAGCTGAAAAGGTGATTAAAGATGCCCTTATTTGTCATTACCTGGTGGCTGAAACAAATGCAAATCCTTTGTCTCTTGAGAAAGACACTTCAAACACAGGACTCTAATAATTCCCACAGAAAATGTTTCAAGACAAATGAGCTCCCAACAGAAAATCACTAAAATAAGGGTAAGTCACTATGAGTGAGTGATCAGCAAACTGGAGATATTGCAATGAACAGATACAGAATAGAAAATAAATAAGTTTAATTGTGTAAAGAAGTAATAGAGGGGATTAAAGATATGAAGATAATTGAGTACATAATTTTTTAAAAAGCTAAATAGAATTTCTAGAATATAAAATATAATAATGAAAACAAACAAACAAAACAGGTATGTAACATATTGGACATAGCCAGACAGATTTTACAAACCTTAAGGTAGACTTGAAGAAATTGTCCAGAATCTAGCACAGAGAGACAAAAGTAAAACACATAAAAGAAGCTAAGTGATATGGAACACGAAGTGAGAAAGTTTAACATATTCCTAGTGGTTTCTAAAAAGCAAAAAAAATAAGGAGAATTAAGTCAAAGCAATATTCAAAAAAATAAGTGCTAAAAGTTCTTTAAATGAAAGACATGAATTCTCAGATTGAAGAAGAGTGATAAATCCCAAGCATAATAAATAAAAATAAACCAATACCTAGACATCAAAAATTTCAACATTTAGTGACACTGAAGAAACCGAAATCAAGAAGAAACTAATAGCAGAGAGAAAAGAAAGATCACTGACAAAGACTGAGCTGACTTCTCAGCATCAAAAATGGAAGTAAAATTACATCTTCAAAGAGTTGAGAGAAAATAACTGTCAATCTAGAATAAGCTAAACTATCTCTCAAGACAAGGGTGTGATAAAGACATTTCCAGGCAAACAAAAATGGGCAGAGATCACTACTCACAGACCCTCATTAAAGGAATTTTAAAACAAAGTACTCAGAAAGAAGGAAAGTGATTCAAAGGTATGAAATATCAGAAGGCATATTTAAGCAGTTAAGTGTGAATGCTGACAGTTGGACATCTCTGAGTCCACCACCCTGGTTGAGTTTTGAGACTTGTCCAAACCATTCTAGTTAGAAAGGAGAGAGTAGCTGGGAGCTAATTACTCACAAAAGAGATAAGCTGGACATGGCTAACCTTGAACTGATTGCTCAGCCAAAAAATGTTAGATATAACTTATTCTTTAATTTTCAAGCAAACTATAATTATGTTGTAATTTAATACAACTCGACAGTATAAGAGAAATCTAAATGCAAATGAAATCAAACTCTTCAGCGTATACACCAAAACTTAAAATTTTCAAGGGAATGGTAATTTCACCCAATCCTTTGTGAGAGATTAGGCCCCTTTTTGTAAACATCTTGTTCCATAACTTCCACTTTCTCTCTGAGATTTGGTCTCCCACAGGTAAGTGGCACATGATCAGATTTCCCAGGCCCACAAGCTAAATCACAAAGACCTTCCTTCTCGGGATCAGGATCCATTGCAGAGAGCAGAAGAAGAGATGGGAAGAGTCAGAAACATAACCAGTTCAGAGGGCGGCGTGGAGATTTTTTCCAGCTCAAAATCACTAACTGACCGGAACATGTTCAGAAATGACCAGTCACCTGCATGTGATGGATCTGATGGGCCTGTGCAAACGAGAACCACAGTTTCTGAGAGCCCCAACGTGACATCCTAAAAGACCTTCAAATCCCTGCACTTTGATCACAGAGGAGCTGAAAGGGAAAATATCAATAGAAGAAGAATCCTTCTGCCCCATATAGGGTGCTTTCAGGAGCTATAGCAATGTAAGGAGGGCCTTCCGACTGAAAATGGAGCCTCATACACCTGGGTCCCTGAGAGATGTTTCTGGAACTGAATCCAGTCAAAAAGTTCCAATGACAGTAATTCTAAAAAGTTACATGGAATCAAATAATTGGTGTCACAGGTTCTACTCTAATAAACTGCCTTTTTTGTTGGCATGGAAGGCACAGGTGCCCCCTGCATCCTTGCCTTTTCCTGGCTTGGGTGTGCTGGCCAGAGTGACCACTGGTCCAGTACTTGGGGCCCCTGCTGGGAGCAGCAGCCCTCCACCTGTCACCCCCAGCACTGCTGAGATCTCTCCAGTCTTGGCTCCCATCTGCTGAAACTTCCAGACCCTTTTAAGTCAGTTCCAGACAAAGTATAAAGAGCTAGGTTCAAAGGAGTTCTGCTGTTATATTCCAGGCAGTAGATAAGGAGAAACCAAGGTAAAAACCATGAATGGCACGTTAAGTCTGTGTCTAAACTGGTGGCCAGCTTGGCAGTTTTGATCAAATAGGCCAGTCAGTTTACTGAAGCCACCAGCCAACAGTTAGTAAATCACCTGCTTAAATAATTTACCCCTAAGAAATAACCAGGAATTTGACTCAATTAACCAAATCTACTACTTCTCTTGCAATAGTATAGCTCCTTCTAAAATGATCTGTGTGAACCAAATCTTTGTCCAAAAGAAAATTAAGAATGGGAAAAAGATCTGTCCAGTTTGACACCAACGGCTGGCCAACAATGAAAAAGGAGAGACAGGGACAGCAAAGTGGAGAGTGACTTGGACAGAGCTGGAGAGGGGTAAGCAGAGGGTAGTGGGCCAGCCAGGGAGGCCTGGTTCAGAGAAGAAATCCAGAATGCAAATCAGGAACCAGAGAAGAGGCCCCTTTGTCCAGTCTGGGAACACACGTGTGGGGAGAGGGACAGGTCCTCTGCATCTACACCTGACCTAGAGCAACAGGATGACTCCCTTGCTGACCCCCTGGTGGGGACAAGAATTCTAAAAAATCTGATCACTGTAAGTGCAGTAACTGGGTGGGAAAGAGAAGGCAGCGGGAAGGTCTTCTCAGGGTTGGCAAAGGTGGGCTTTACCAGTAGGAGGTGGGGCAAGTTGTAATAGGGTTCACTATGTGCCGTGCACGGGACAACACATCCTTACAACTATTCTGTAAGGTACGAAGTGTAACCCCCACCTTACAAATGAGGAAAGGTTCAGCGAGGTGACGCCGTGTCTCTCACTGGTAAGCAGCAGAGTCGCGAGTGAAAACCCAGAACTGTCTGGCGTCAATGCCATTTCTAGGACTCTTCACCTCCTGGTCCAGGGCCCTTCGGTTTCCATCAGAGGTGCCTGCAGTGATCATGCTGCTTGAATAAACACCCTTTTCTCTTCTGGCAACTTCTCATAACTCATTTTTTCTTTTTTAATCTTGGCTAAGAGGAGGTAAAAAATAAAACCTCTTCTCCATTCACATCCACAAAAGGCCACCACCCTAGAGTAAATCCACTTTGTCAAGCTAATCCATTTTTAAAAGAATGTGTATATATGAGTGCTCTAAAAAGTTTGAAGTGGTCTAGAAATAGAAGGTACTGTTATTAAAATAATCACCATACTCATCCATACAGGCCAGCTCATCCGAGAATATTTTAAGACTGGAAATATTATAGCCACAAATTATAATTCTAATAAAATGAGAAAGCTTGAACCGCATAGAGTGCTTAAGTCAACAATTCCAGTGTTTTAATTCTTTTCCTTCCACAAGTGAAACCTCCATTATAGAGAGTGATATACCATGTTGGAGCTGCAGGATTCTTGGGGGCTGGGCCAGGTGAGAGGAGACGCGGGTTCAAATCCCAGCCCTGCCTCTAACTAGCAGCTAGAGCTACGCTTAGGCACAATCCTGGACTCCCTAGCTTCCCCGCTTTCTCACCCTCCCTCCCCCATTCTCAGTTTCCTCCTCTGAAAGGTAATTTGCTATACCAAGTAAGAGTGAGGATGTGGGGAGTCAGACTGCCTGGATTTGTGTTCTGCTCCCCTGGTTACCAGCATGTGACCTTGGACAAGTTCCTAGTCATTCTGTACCTCTTTTTTTATCATCTCTATAAAGGATAAAAACGGTACCTACCGTGATCGTTAGTTTTATGTGTCAACTTGACTGGGCCACGGGGTACCCAGATATTTGCTTAAACGTTATTCTGGGTGTGACTGTGAGGGTATCTGGAGGAAATTAACATGTGAATCTGTGGACTAAGCAAAGAGGATGCCCTCCCCATTGTGGGTGGACCCCAACCTATCCTCTGAAGGCCGGAATAGAATCAAGGGCTGAGTAAGAAAACTCGCTCTCTCTGCCTGTTTTTAAGCTGGGACACTGGTCTTCTCCTGCCTTCAGACTCAGACTTGCACTACGACTAAACCATCGGCTCTTCTGGTCCTCCAAATGCAGGTCTTGAGATTTCTCAGCTTCTGTAACTGTGTGAGACAATTCTTTGTAATAAGTCTCTCTAGATATAGGTATAGCTATAGCTACAGCTATAGATATAGGTATAGCCACATAGATATATAGATATCTCCTATTGGATCTGTTTCTCTGGAGAACACAAACTAATACACTACCTCAGGGTTACTTTGGAATTAAATTAGCTAACACTTTTAGGACAAAGCCTGGCACATCATAAGACCTCAATAAATATTATAGTTAGCCACTAGACATTTCACACCTCACTCCTATGAGTCTTTTAAAAAGAACCATAAAATGTGTAGCAGCAAAAAGGTTTTTAAAAAGCTACAGAATTGTAAAAAAATTAGGTTACTTCATGTGCAAACACAAGTTGCTACATTTTCCTCACTGGGATAATGTGTGAGATATACAGAGACACTGTAACTATGGTGGCTTCTATGAAAAACTAAACCCCCCTCAAAAAAAAAAAAAAGAGGAAAAAAACAACAACCTGACACCGGGGTCTAAATTATAGCCCCATCTGCTTCCTCACCTTTGGTCTCACTGTCTCTTTCTAAAGCAAATGTCTGTCCCATCTCTATTCAGGTGGCCTTTGAATTTGCTGAGTTTAATTAAAGCAAGTCAAGACACTAATACGCAGACATTAGCACTCAGAGTTAATTAGCCAGATACAAAGCAATTCCTCTTACTGGGCAAATCAGAGAAACACCCTTGGAAAATCTAAAAAGAAAGCACATCATTCTGTGCTTAAGAGAACAGGCTGAAATACAAAAATCTTGGGCTTTTCCAAGTAACCTTTTATTTTCCTAGTTTCCAGAAATAACACAGCTTTTCTTTTGACCATTTTTAGGGGTGGGGGGAATACCAAACCACAATTTATATGGCAGGCTGACATCATTTCTTGATTCTTTTCACAATCGAAAGATGGGCAGTTCACCACAGTGAGTTTCCTCTGGGAACACTGATTACACAGGCTGCTTTATACATTTTGATGGCTTTCAAATTAAATACCCACATGGAATTTATTTTTTAATCTATTTACCACAAACTATTGAAACTACCTCAAGAATCTTTCCAAGAATATCCATATTATTGGTTGTGAGCTGAGATCATAAAAAAAAAAAAATGGGAAGAAAAGGTATTTTGATTTCCATTTAGAATCTCAGCAGCTTTACAAAGGAAAAATACTATTCTTGTGCCCAGAAAGCACTACACGAAACTTTTCCATTTATGAAACCCATTGGCACTATATGCTCAAAAGTATTTTCAAAGAAAATTCATTTAAGATGGACCCTAATTATAAGTCATCATGGGGCAAGGTCAAGTGCTACTTCAAAGGTTCATTCAACAAATACTAATTGGCTACCTATTACGTGAACAGCATGGTGCTAGGTGTTTGGACCACAGTGGTGAACAAAGTAGAAATACCCTGTGCCCTTTCAGAGCTGCTTCTGACAGAGCCAAGGTAAGTCTGATCCTATAATGGGATAGAAGCTGCCCAGGGGCCCTTTCAGAGTGCAGACATCCCAAAGGGAACAGTGGGGATCATCTGGGGAACTGAGACAGAAGAGCGAGAAAGAAATAAAACAAAGAAAGATGAGAGGAATATTGCAAAAACAGACCCTCTCTGGAGATTTATAATGAACATTCGCATATCACAAACTAGAAGAAGTCCCAGGTATCTATGTTGTTGTACTGGGCATAGCTATAAATATTGAGACTATAGCAGTGAACATAAAAAAAAATTAAAAAATAAATTTTTTTTAAAAAAGCCCTTGCTTACATAGAGTTTACATTCTAATAAGGGATACCAAGCAATAAATAAGTGCTAAGGAGAAAAATCAAGCAAAGTAAGGGAGATCAGAACAGGGAGGATATTGTTTTTTTATATATCGGGTAGTCAGCAGAGAACTCATGGACAAAGTGACATTTGGGCACAGACAAAAAGGGAGAAAGTCACATGGTTTTCAAGAGAAAGGGCACTCCTGGAAGAGGAAGCAGTATCTGCTAAGGCCCAGAGGCAGGAGTGTGCTTGGCAGGTCTGAGCACAGCAAAGAAGCTAACATTAGCTGCAGCAGTATGAGCAAAGTGGGGAATGATAGGAGACAAGATGGAAAAGGAAGCCAGGGCTAAATCACAGAGAGATTTTAGTTAAAACCTGGAGTGAAAGGAGATCCAATTAGACGTTTCAGAGCACAGCTGTAACATGATCTGACTCACAATTTAACAAGATCTCTCTCGCTGCTATGTTTCACATAGAATATATGGTAGATGCAAGGGAAGAAGCACAGAGCCCAGTTAATAGGCTACTTCAAAATTCCAGCTGACAAATGATGGTGTTTTGGATCAGGGTGAGTGCAGTGGGGGTTGTGAGACATGATCAGAAGGTAGAGCCAAGTGGATGAGGTAAAAAAAAAAAAAAAAAAAAGAGATCAAGGATAGCTCCAAGATTTGTGGCCTGAACAACTGGAATGATGGGGTCACCCAGGGACATGGAGATAGAGAGGAGGTGTGAAAACTAAGCCCTGAGGACGTTTAATGGTCATGAACACAAGGAGGAACCAGCAATGGATGCTGAAAAGAACAAAGAAATAATGGTATCTAGGAAGCTAAGTGAAGAAAGCATCTCAAGAAGAAAAAGTGATCCTTCTTGAAATGTTGCTGTGAGAACAATAAAATAAGGAATGAAAATGGACCACTGGACTTGAAAAAGTAGGAAGCCATTGGTGACCCTGATAAGAGCAACTCTGTGGAATGACAAGGGGGAAAGCCTGAGAAGAGTAGATCCCAGAAAGAATGGGAAACTCAAGAACAAAAAAACAAGCAACTTAATGAAAAAATGAGAAAGGACTTGAATTGAGTTCTCCAAAGGCAGAGAAATGGCCAACAAGCACGTAAAAAGATGTTTGATATCATTAACCATTAGGAAAATGCAAATCAAAACCATAAAGAAATACTGCTTCACATCTACTAGGGTGGCTATTAAAAGAAAAACAGGAAATATCAAATGTTGGTAAGGATGTAAGGAAACTGGAACTATTGTACATCACTGGTGGTAATGTAAGGTAAGGTGGTCCAGCCACTTGGTCTGAGCTTTCAAACAATTTGGTGGTTCCTCAAAAAGTGAGACATGGAATTACCATATGACCCAGCAATTCCAGTCCTAGGGATATGCCTGAGTGTACTGAAAACAGATACTCAAACACTTCTACATGAATGTTCATGGCAGCACTATTCACAATGGCCAAAAGGTGGAAACAACCCAAATATCCATCAATGGATAAATGGATAAAATGTGCTAGACGCATACAATGGGACATCACTAAGCAATAAAAAGGAGTGAAATTCTGATGCATGCTACCACATGGATGAACCTTTGAAACATTATGCTAAGTGAAGTAAGGTCAACATATTGTATGACTGCATTTATATAAAAATATACAAAATAGGTAAGTCCATAGAGACAGAAAACAGATTTGCAGTTGCAGGAGGCTTGGGGCTGGGGGCGGGGAGGTAGGGGAAGGGAGGATAAAAGGTGACTACTTAAGTATGTGTGTAGGGTGGGGGTTATTTTGGGACAATGAAAGGTTTTGGAACTAGATGGAGGTAGTTGCACAACACCGTGAACGTACTAAATACTACTGAATTGTACATTTTAACACATCAAAATGGTTAGTTTTATGTTAAATGAATTTCACCTCAATTTAAAGAAAGAGAGAATGGGAAGAGAGGAATTGGAGGCAATCTATAGGAAAAAAAATCTTTCAAGGGGGTTCGCTAAAAAGGGGAACAGGGCACAGAGCAGCAGCTGATGGGAGGAGGGGGGATACGGTCAAGGGAGGGATTTCTAAAATGGAAGACAGATCAACATGCCTATCTGCAATGGGAAAGAGGGGACGTGAAGGAGGAAAACTGTCGGCAGCAGGTCCTCCACCTCTGCACAAGAATGAAAGATGGCTCACCCTGAACAAAGCAAGCAGGAGTCGGCAGCTTGCTCATGGCAGTGGTAAAAGCTTATGGAAATCCTCTTTCGGGCTACCTGTTTTTTTCTTGGGAGATATGGAGATTTCATAATGGAGAAAAAGATCTGAAGCAGTCATCCCAGAGGGTGGCAGGCGACTAGGTAAGGGGGTAGAGTAGCACTGCTAGGCAGCTCCAAGGGGCCACCTGAGGTTAGCTGATGAGTCTAGTCAGGCTGGTTGTGTGGTTTTCTCCAGCTACATTCAGTTCCCTGGGTAAAGGTGGAGAACTATTTAACTTATTTATCTCCAAGTTCCCCCAAACATATTTAACCACAGAAATGTATTTAACAGAGGCAAGGAGCCTACATAAAATGCCAGTCCTGTGCTTAAACAGATAATAAGGGATAGAAAAATACTGGTATCCCCTATTTCTTTTTTAACCAGTGTAGGCAGAAATGATAATGGAGGAACCAGGTCTGGAGGCCCCACAGGGGAGCACAGGCATTAGACTGGTCGGGGGAGCATCCATTAAGAGGAAAGGAGAACAGAATGGCACAGCTATCAGAATCTGAGCTTTGGAGTCAGATTTCCACTCCAGCTGAGTGATCGTAGGCAAATGAATCTCTGAGCCGTATCATAAAATTGGGGCGGGTGGGGCGGGGCTGTTTATCATCTCTCTTTCAAGGATGCTATGAGGGTTAATGATGATAAGCACTTAGCACTCAGTTTCTAGAGTATAACAGGCATCCAATCTGAAGAGGTAACCATTATTATCAGCTAGTCAGCCCTGACAAATCAACTAAGCGAAAGGTGATACAGCCAAAATACTGTCAACTCCAGGTATCCTACCACCTGTGCACCAGGATGGCCTCCTGGAATTTCATAGAGTTGACACACCTCGCACTCAACTGACAGTCAGGAATTTCATCTGTCAAGATATAACTTGACTGCTTTAGCTCAAGAGTGAATTGGTGTTTCAAGCTCCAAAGTTCACATGCCACAAATGAACGCCCTCCACTTCCTATAAAATGGTGCATTTCACAAAAACTGCCATATATCCCAATACCATGTTTTTAACTTTTGAAATAATTTTAGACTTACAGAAAATTACAAAAACAGTACAGAGAGTTCAGTACCCTTCAGCTGGCCTTTCTCTAATGGTAACATCTTACATAACCATAATATAACTGCCAAAACCAGGAAAATAACACTGACAAATTACTATTAAGTACTCTACAGACCTTATTTGAATTTTGCCAGCTTTTCCTCTAATGTTCTTTTTTTTATGCAGGATCCAATCCTGCATTTAGTTCTCAAGTCTCCTTAGCCTCCACCAATCTGACAGTTCAGCCTTTGTCTTTCATGACCTTCACATCTGCAAAGAGGACTGATCGAGTATTTTGTAGAATGTCCCTTGATTTGGGTTTGATATCTTCTGATGATAGAGCAAGCTGGTGCATTTTTAGTAATAAACGCCCAGATGTGATGTTTTTCCCTTCTCAGTGCATCAGAAGAGGGGGTACATGTCGATATGCCCCATTACTGGTGCTGTCACCTTTGATCATTTGGCTAAGCTGGTATCTGCTGGGTTACTCCACCCATATCATAGCTGGTACAGTGTAAAACGGAATTCTAGCCTTTCTCTTGACCATAATGGAAATAAGTAGATGCTTCTCATCCACAGTCCCACATCTGTACACCAGTAAATGCAATCGAGCTCAGCACCTAAAGGGTTTACTTTTGTTTCTTTTAAACATATTCTAGATTACTTTATCCCCAAATACATTTAAAAGAGGAGAAGAAGAATTTTAGCTACATCTCCAGCCTACTGCACCTGCCTCTTGCTTACTCAGCTGCATCCAGAATCTCTTCACCCCCTAAGTGGCACCAAGTCCCATGTGAGAACACGTATCAAAACAACACTAACAAAAGGCATCAATCCCATGATGAGCACTGCATTCAAGGCTCTTTACAGACATCATCTCTATTTTCCACTACTTTATTAGCCACATTTGAGAGAAGGAGGAAAGCTCAGAGAGTGTAAGTACTTTGCCCCGTTTCTGAAAACTACTAAGTGGAAAAGCAGGAATTCACACCCAAGACCAACTGGTGTTCAGCTTTCTGACATAGCACCACACTGAAATAGTTAGTTTGATTGACATGGGAGGAAAACGTCTTCCCTGGGGCCCACTCCCCTCAGATACTTATAAAAAATTGTAATCCTATCATAACGAAAACTGTTTTGTGTGCGGCATGTATGTGGCCCTTCCCTGGATCTTCTCTTTAAATTCTGTGTCAGCTAAGAGAGGGCGAGTATACACCCCATTTCACAGAGGAGCAAAAGAGCAAATAACATGGCCAAGATCCAAAACCAAAAACCTGACCTAAATCTGACCATGCCTCTAATTTACAGAAAATACAGCATAAGGATTCTATGAGTAAAATCCAGGTTGAGAAATTCTATAACACAAACAATCTAGTTTTTTTTTTTCTTCGCACTTTTATGGGAAAAAAGAGAGATGAGGGAGAACCTATAGATCAAAAAAAAAACCTTAAAGACATTTTTACAAATTGCAAGATGTGGACTTTATTTGGATCCTGATTCAAACAAACTTTAAGAACAAAAAGAAAATTTATAACATTTTGATTCTATTGGAAATTTGCCCAGAAACCTGATATTAGAAAGTTATTAGCTTATTCAGATGTGATTTTAGTTGTTTTTTTAAAAGTCTTTATCTTTTATAGATTCATATTGAAATATCTATGAATGAAATAATATAACATCTTGGATTTTATTACAAAATATATTGGGGGAAGAATAGTAGATGGAACTACAGTTGAAACAAATGGACCATTAGTTAATAATTGTTGAAGCTGAGTGATGGATAATGGGGGGCTCATTATACTATTCTGCATATTTTGCATATATCTTAAATTCTTCATAACAAAATATTAGAAAGAGAAAACGAAAGCAAACAAACAAAAAAACATGCCCAAGATCACACATACTACAAATGAAGGGCAGAGTCAGGACTTGAACTCAGGTGATCCAAGTCCAAATGCCATCTTCCCCCGACTCTCGCTACAGCATCTGATGTGTCTCTTATCTGCTGATCTCATTTCAAAGCTTATGTTCCAAAAGGAAATGCTACAGCAAATCATTCTGATAAGCCTGGAGTTTCTTCAATAAAAGCTACAGTATAAAGTACAGAAACAGCTGTTACAGAAACAAGTATAGCAGGAAGATCCCTTGATACACCATGGTGACACAGAAACACTTTCAACGCCTGCTCTTCACTTGCTGAAAATTCAGAGAGAAAATCAGGAGAGAATGAGCTGACCAAGAGAACCAAGAGGCCCCTAATTGACAAATCTTTAAAAGAGGCCCTGAGGACCAAGAAGAAGAGCTGTTTGTAAGAAATACAGAAAAGGTTCTCTTCTGCTCTAGGTAAAAACACATAGGTAACACTTTAAAAAGTGCCCTGAGGTCAATTAATTTATCTTTGACTCTCAAAAGTTTCTTGAGATAGGGTGAGATCACATATTAACATTCCTAACCTACAAATGAAGCAAATGGGACAGAAAGAGGTCAAGATTTGATACCTGCACAGGACTCAAAACCAAGATGTTATGCATTCAGTCATGCATGCATGCATGCATTCAGTCATTCAAGCACTGACTCCCAGCCTGCTTTCTATTCTAAGTGCTGGGGTTACAGAGATACGGGAGACCCATAGTCTCTGGACTAAAGTTTAAGCTTTCCCCATGCCCTGCATACAGAGTCCAGGAGGGCAGCACTTCCCCCAAGCCCGTCTCTATCCACTCCCCATCCTGAGTCCCACAGACCTCCAGGATTCTGCAGTAGCAGACCGGCTCTGAGTGGTTCCTGAGGGGCACCGTGTATCTAAAGCTTGAATGAAGATCATCATTCCCCTGGCTGACTCTCTTCTTGTTTGCCCTTCTCATCAGTATAAAGAGCAGAGTATGGATTTCCACATATAATAAAAGACCAAACCAGAAAAGGAATAGTGTCAACTTCACCCACAGATAAATGAGTCACATTTACGTCATTCAACTAATATTTGTTGAGCATTTACTATAAGCCAGGTACATGGGGGACCAAATGAATGAATATAAAAGTCTCGGCTGTACAGGAGCCTAAAATGGGCAGGAGCTACAATCACATACCCAATAGCCAGAGGGACAGTGCTATTTGTGCAATGTACCACTGAGTTTTTAACACTTAACAACTTTGAGAAATCATAAGCTTTCTTATTCTTTTCCTTGTTTTTAATGGCAATGTCCACTGACCTACATCTCACAATAAGCTACATGTGCCATATATTGTAAATTTAACTCAGAAAGAGGAGGGGGCATGAGGAGGAGGGAGCTTCTGAGGAAGACCTGGAAAGATGTGAGAATCCTGGCAGGCGAGCAGGTGTGGGAGGGCATTCCAAGTGCAATGGTGGCCCAAGCAAAGTGACAAAGGGCCAAGAAAAAGGCAAAACATGCCCTAAAAACTGAGAATGCAATGCATCTGGGAAGGAACACACAGGGCCATGGCTGTATACTGTATGTGTGCCTAAGAGTCACCAGTTTATGTCTATGAACCATCCTGTGCCCCACTCAGGAATTCTGATTCGGAAGATCAAGAGGTGTTCCCTGGGAATCCGCAGGTGCAGGTGCATCAGGCTGACACTCTGGGAATCAGTTGTAAAGAGACTGGGGAGAGACCTGGCAGGAGAAGCAGCCACATTTGGTTCCAGGACACTGCCTTCAGGGCACAGGCAGAAAGATGTCACAAGATTGCCGTGATCAGAATTATACTTGAAGAGTGTGATTCTCAGAGTGCGGTCCCCAGACCAGCAGCATCACCTGGGAAATTGTCAGAAATGCAAATTCTCAACCTCAAATCTACTGAATCAGAAACTCTGGGGTGGGATCAAAGAATCTTTGTTTTAACAAGCCCTCTGGTAATTCTGATGCCTGGTCAAGTCTGAAAAGCACCATTCTGAGTTCATGTTGCTGATGGTGCATGAGGGCCAAAACCGTTTTAAAATCTCCACCAATTCCATTTCCAGCTAAACTCATGTTATTGTTATTCAGTTCTTCTTTC
>NW_006433024.1:10246505-10282606 GCF_000325575.1 Pteropus alecto | reverse complement strand
GGCGGTGGGGGGCTGCAAACTAGCATGTATTTGAATGACTTACTAATCTGCTAACATTTTAATGCTTGACCAAGGGTCTGTAAATGTATTAAAATGAAAGTATTCCAACATTTCTCAAACTTTAATGTGCATATGAGTCACCTGGAGATCTTGTTAAAGTGCAGATTCTGAGTCTGTAAATCTGAGGTAAGGTCTATGACTACATTTGTAACAAGCTTCCAGATGATGCTGTTGCTATTGGTCCACAGCTCACACCGGGCATAGATAGCAAGAAATCACAGGAAGTTTAAAATAACCTGTATTAGGACACCCTCTCCCCACCAGCTGGGCTTTCCTCTCAGATCTGCTCCCCCCTAAACCCCCGCTCTACTGCAGCAGCCCCTCGGCCCACTCTCCCCACACAGTCTTCACGTCTGCCCTTTCTCTTAATCAGCTCCTGATCAAGAAGAGGGGCTTTCGGTGCCCATGACAGCAGAGGGTGTTAACGCACCCCAGCGAGCACTCTTCACGCGCCTCCAGAGGGGCTTTGGCAGGCGGCAGGATCTGGCTCATTTGCTTGCAGAACTAACTACCCATTATTTACAACACAAACTATTAGCTTTACCTTCATGTGGGGCGGCAAATCAACAGTCATTCCTCAGGGCTAGAGGAGCCCTTGTCACTCTCCCACGAGCTCCATCAATGGAGAACAAAAGTCCCAGCTGGGACCACTGCATTAACTTAGGGGAAGAACGGGATGCCTCCAGACACATCATCCCTAACAAGTGGGAGTGTGGTTTCAGCCTGCTGCACACTGCGCCAGTCGCCTGCTCCACAAGCTCATCAAATAGTTCGTGGTTATGAAACGTTTATGCCAACAAAACTGCAGAGCTGCATCTCAAGACTTTGCTGTAAATATTTATTAACCATGACCATCAAGATACAACTTCTCTGTCACTTCGGGGTCCATATTCTGGTTTTCCCTAGCAGGCAGTTCAATCCCTACTCCCTCCAACCCATCCTAAAGAGGTACTTCTTACTTAAAACTGTTTTATAAAAATCCACATGACATCTTTAGAACAACTCAAATAAAATTAATAAAAGATTTCTGAAATATAAACCAGAAGTCTTAACATCTGAGCTGGATGAGTAGGGAGTAGCTTTGTGGATGCTCTTTCTGTGCACAAGGATCGTAAAATGATGATTTAATCACTGGGGAATATTTATCACAAATAGTATCAGATGATGTGCTGTAAAATTTATGCAGCTAAAAGCTCGAGTGTGCAATATAAATAGATTGCTCAGAAGTTTTGGATGTATTGGCCCAGCTCCACTGTTTATTATATGGAGGTTTAATATTATAATAGGTTGTCTCTGAAGACTTCCTCTTGAAAAACAGAAAGCCATTCAAAAAATTATGTTTAATGTGTACACTTAACAAAGGAGAAAAAAATAGCACATTCCTGATGACTCTCTAATAAAGGACAGGGGAAAAGTCTAAGGAATAATAAATCTGACTCTAAAGAAAAGATGAGGGAAAACAGACTGAGAATAGAAACAATTTTTGCTTTCAAAACAGATTCAAGAACTACAAACAGATCTGTGGTGTAAGTAGAAACCATCAAGTATAAAGATTGGCTAATAAAAATTTCAAAGAATGATTATAATGAGATAGCTATCCACCAAACCCTTTACTCAACTCTCATAAAGCTTGACCCTCAGCACGGAAGCAATAATAGTTTTTTTTTAGGTTGGCAATTTTTATTTCCATGTCGAAAGGAAAATGTAAGAGAAAACCATGAAGAGATACAGGAAGAGCTTCTGGCATGGAAGATGAGACCTGAATTCTAGTCTCAGACTCTCATAGAATCTACAATATAAGCTAAGAGGAGACACGAGGCCAGTACCCCAGTGCTTCAGTGTAAAATTCCATTTGTGGTTATTTTCCTGGACCTCCATGCAGTGCTGTCCCCACCCCTCTGTAGCCCTAACAAGGGCTGCTTACACTTTTGAAAACTACAAACTCTCCACATTGAGTCCTCTCATTGCCTAGTACCTATCCAGACAACTTCCAGCATAACATTCCCAGACCCCTACACAGAGGCCCAAAAGCCGATTAAAATTTCCAAGAGGACAGAGACGTGCCCACCTTCTGCTCCAGCATATCTATCCCTAGTGCCCCGAGCATGAGCCGGGCCACTGCTAGAAGCTCAGTAACTCCAAAGGAACCAAGGAAGACTCAAATCACCCAGCAGATAAAACCATAACGAAAAATCTCGGAAAGGTCATGGGCCGTGTCAGCTCATTTATTCAACAAATATTTCATCGAATGCCTATTTTGGATGCTGGGACATAGCAGCAAACAAAACGGTCTCTGACTTCAAGGAGGTGATAGCCCCGCTGGGAAGGCAGACAGTAAATATGTTTCAGGGAGTGAGCACTGCTATGAAGAAAAGCAAAGCAGGATAAGTGGGATAGAGAGCTCCCTAGAGTAGGGTGGTTATAAGAGGAAATCTCTGGTGAGCATTTGAGTAAAAACCTGAGAACGTAAGAAATGCAGTCATGAGATGATACAAGGAAATGCATATCAGGCAGAGAAAAGGGAAAATACAAAGACCCTGCAAGGAGGCCAGAGGCAGAGACAGCCGATGAGATGGAAGAAATGTCTGGAGGTGGTGGCAGATAATATAAGAGTCAAAACCCACTTGTGAGTCACAAAATCAATTCATCAGGTTGCAACCAGCACCTTTAAAAATGAAATAAGACAGAATAAAATAGAAAATACCCGTGTACACTACCTGTTGTGAGGCTAAGTACTGTTTGGCAAAACTGGCGATGTACGTGTGTGGGTGCCACGTGTGTGTCTGTGCAATATAATATGTGCTTCTCGCAGTGAGTTACAATGAAAAAGTTTGAAAATCATGAATATAGTACTTTCCAGATCTGTACCGTGCCATGTGTGGCTACATAATTTAAATTAACAAAAATTAAACAGGATTTAAAATTCATTTCCCTAGTCACACTAGCCACATTTCAAGTGTTCAGTAGCCACATGTGGCTAGTGGCCACTGTACTGGACAGAGCAGATATAAAATATTTCCATCAAAACACAGGAAGTTCTCAGCGCAGCTCTAGATGGTTTGTGACCCCTCTGACACCGGATAGAATTACCAGTGTGTCCAGGATGATCAGATGAGTGGCTTTTCTGAATAGAAGGCTCTGAATTTATATTGTCTCATAATCCAGCTGGAGTCCAGCTGGAGATAAGACCAAAATACACTGAAAGTCACCCTGACACCTACCAGCCATATGCATGGGCTGATAAGGGTCAGTTTGACTCAATTTCTTTCTCCTCAAAGTGACAAAGAATAATCCCCTAGTGTTTGTTATGAATTATACAGACTTACTAGAGAAAAAAACTACAAAATTGTGGGGATCCCAAAGGAAAGTACTTTTAGGAATGGGCAGCTGACCAATGGCAGTACAACAGTGTGATTTTTAAAAATTCATTTCCTGGCCCTGAGCAAGGGCTGAAACCAAATGCAATGAAGGCACAATACTCCCACGTGGGACTCTAATGATTATCAATCAGTGTTATCCTCAGAAGCCCTGCAGCCCAAGGAGGTGGGGACATATCACATGGAGGGCTTTCAGGACACCTAACTCAGGGGTATTCACTCCACCTCAGGACTGGTGCTCACGCTGTTGTGTCTGGTGCTGGCTGCTGCTTAAAAGGGTCTTGTAAACGCTAGGCAATCATCAGTGTTTGTGGCTTCTTCATTCTGGCTCTCTCCATGGCAACAGTGTAAAGAAGCCTAAGGATGTGAAAGTCTCATCTTAGGCCTGGACTTGCTGTGTAGCTTAGAAAGGCAAAACGACTATGCCAGGACGAGCAGTGTGGGCCATGGAGAGAGGACAGAAACTTGGCTGTTCGGCTGGGTATTCCAAACAGACTGCTGTTCCTTCTTAGGATGAGCAGGAGCAATACTCGCCTCATAGTCACATCTTCCCCTGCCGCAGGGCCTTGGCCCCTTCTGGCTGCATCCTGGATGATATACTTGCCTTCTGGGTCCAGGTGTAGGGAGGCAAAGGAGGATCCCCAGTGAGCATATTACCCAAAGATAGTACATCCATACACTCGAAAGCCAAATTCAGAACAGGTAGTCTGACACCTAAGACTGGCAATGAGGTAGAATATTGAAATTGGGACTATCTGTAAAAATCCATCATGTATGGGCACCATATTCATGTAATCTAGTTGCATGCTGTGCAATCCAGTGCTTAATACAGAACATGATGGACAATCAAGAAATATTTTTGAGTAAATAAATGAATGAATGAGTATGAAATACACTAACCTAACATGGCTACAACTTCATCTGTCTTTCTGAACTAGATCAGGAAGCAGGGAAAAGTGGAGTTGTCTTGCCTAATATCTCACCAGTATTACTGGCAATGCACGGAAGAAAGAAACTATAAAGGAAAAGATTTATTGACTTGGCTATGTTATATGTCAGATATCAAATAACACCATAAAAATTAAAAGGCAAATGATAAAATGGGAGAAATACCTGTAACATATAATAAAGACTTAATATTATGACTCTATAAAGCGGTCTTAAAATCGGTAGGAAAAGATATACAGTGCTTTAATAAAAAATGGATAAAGAATGTGAATATGCTCTTCAAATGTACGTGCACATGCAAGTAGCTAATAAACAGATGAAAGAACAAAGTTCGACCTCTCTGCAGGCAATCAAAGAAATGCACATTAAAACAACAATATGAAAGCATTTTCAACTATCAAATTGGCAAATCTGTTGTTGTTTTGCTTTATAATGACAATACCCAACATTAGCAAAGGTGTGGAAAAACGGGTCCTTTCGACACTTTTCATACAGTTATGGAAGACAATTTGGTAACACGTGCCAAAAGCCTTAAAAATGTACACCCCTTTTGATCCAGTAACTCTATTCCAGGAATTCATTCTAAGGAAATAGAGACATAACCAATGATTTACGTAAAAGACATTTATCAGATGTTTATGTAGGGGGAAAACAGAAGTCACCTATAAATCCATCAATAGAAGAGTTAAGTTAACTATATTACTAGCCTATAATAGAAACTATGCATCATTTTTTTAAAAGTCCTTTTACAACATTCACAACAGCCAAGAGTTAGAAGCAACCCAAACATCCATCAACTAATGAATGACACACATACACATACATACATACACATACATACAATCACATACATACACACACACATACATATGTATAATGGAATATTATTCAGCCCTAAAAGGGAAGAAAATCCTGTAACATGTTACAATATGAATGAACCTTGAAGATGTTATGCTGAGTGAAATAAGCCAGACACAGAAAGGCAAGTACTGTAGGAGTCCACTTATATGAGGGATCCAAAGCGTTTAAATTCATAGAGACAGAAAATAGAATAGTTGTCACCAGAGGATGGCAGCAGGGAGAAATGGAGAGTTGTTGTTTAATGAATGGGTATAGAGTTTCCCATTTGCAAGATAAAAAAGTTCTGGAGATCTGTTTCATAACACTGTGAATATACTTAACACTACTGAACTGTCCACTTAAAAATGGTTAAGATGATAAATTTCATGTTATGTGTCTTTTCCCATAATTTTTAAAAAGCTCTTTTACTAGATTATCTAATCATCCATGGATTATTCAGTTCATAAACTACCATACTATAAAATATACTTTTTTTCCATCCTGAATCTATACTACACACAGCCTAATTTCTGTGTGATTCTGAAGGCACTCGAGGGTGCTGCAGAACGCATTTATGATGATCTTCATAACTACCAATTAAAATTTTAACAGACTTCTTGGCTTGTGTGCTAATTGAAAGCACACAAAGTAGTAGATTTACTGAATTAAGAAACAATGTCACAAATGCTTTGCAATGGTTGTCTCAGAGTTTTCCAGGGCATTTGCAGGGCATTTCAAATATTCTCTGTTTCCAGAAACATCTAGATCCTGAAGATTACATGGCCTCACACACAAATTCTTTTTTGTACCCTTGCTCTGATTTTCTTTTCGCAAATGTAAACACCCTAACTAAACATATACAAGTATTCTCACCCTCTATAACAAGTCCAAAAAGACAGCTCTGCAAAGATGGAAGAAGCATCTGGGCCTCTGTATGGCGCAGAGGTCCACACCAGCAGTTCGTGTAGATGAACTGTTAAATTTTTCATTATAATAATTGCCGCTTTCTTTGTTTCCCCGGTGCCTGAAACACTGCCCAGCCTATTAATAAGGATAGATTATAATTTAACCAATAAAAAAGTAAAGATCATTAACTACACAGATGACGCCAGAATATAAAATAAAGACCAAAGTCATAAGAAGTGTTAAATATTTACATATTATGCTAAATGACAGCATAACAATCCTAACTGAGCATTGTTAAGGGAACACGTCTTCTCCTGGAATTAATTATTCTAAATACACATCCAACAAAAGTCACGTTTTTTATAGACTACTCACTGCGGAATGGTAATAGATATTCTTGATACAAGGATTCCCAAATAAATTTGGGAAATTTGGGAGTAAACAAAGTAAATCTGGTTTCGTTGCCACCAAAATTCTCAAGCTTTAGAAAGTGAGGGTGAATTATTCATCTTTAGAAAGGGGGGTATCAATGCAGTATTCCCCTAAACCATGTGAAAATGAAATGCTTTTAAATGGGGAATTTTATGGGGTTCGTGGTCCCCACAGTCGGCTATGGAAACTCTTCATATTCCCTCTTAGAAAGCCTTTGGTTATGCCAGGATTACATATTACCCTGGCAGGAGAGTGTATCAGTTAAGACTATAGCTGGAATTGGACTATGGGTTCAAACCCTGCCACTGCTACTTACTTACTTACTCAGACAAGTTATTGAACCTCTCTGTATCTCAGTTTCCTTGCCTGTAAAAAGGAGAGGATAACAGCACCTATCTCACAGCAGATTACTATATGTAATCGTTCAACAAATATTCGATCAGTTTACATATTTCAATAAATTAAGAAATCAGTATACAACTGTACATTTGAAACCTATATATTTTTATCAACCAATGTCACCCCAATACATTTCATTTTAAAAAGAAGAAACCACGATGAGAAGTCAAACAGGCATCAACAGATTTGGGAACAAGTACAACTGATTCTCCCTGGTAGGAAAAGGTCCCAGTTTCCCAACCATGAGTGGTCTGCCTGCCATGCTATTGGTCACAGAGCAAACAACAAGCGTTAATGAATACAGCCAGCTGGTTAAGTGGCGATCTGTTAAGACACTCTTTACTGTACAACACTATGTACTTCAGCACTAATACTAGAGCAGGGCAGCACCCAAAAACACCATTTCCTTTCCTGTGGTAGAACCTAGCTACTTTCCCGGCACAGTCCAGCCCACACAGTCTTATTTATAGCAAGTCTATAAGGGTGTTAGTAATTCAGGGAATGCCTATTATTAGCAAGATTTAGCCAGTATACTTAGTCTGCAAAACAAGCCCCAAGAACAATACATGTAATTCTTTTTATAATTTTGATATAAATAACAGGATTTATTAATATGATAACCCAAGAAGACAAATTTCTAATAACCACTGGCCATAATGTTGGATCGACATATAGACTTTTCTCCCTGTGTAGTTCATATAAAATATTTATGTAAGAAATAGAACATTAACTGAGTTAAACGTCATCATTTTTATTGGCTATAACACAGGCTTAGAAAGCTTTAACTCTAATGGAAATTAAATGCTTTGCATTTACGATGTTTCCTAGTCTGACCTTTAAACATTAAAATAACTAGAAGCACCACAAAGAAGGAATGAGAATGTTCCACACATGATGCTGCATTTCAGACCTTCAATTTTAAGTAAGATGATGTTTCACCTTCAAGGTTAGAAAGGACAAGACAGGACAAGACGTCCTATGTGCAGCTAGAAAAGAAGGCACAGTTAAACCAGAAGAAGAACTCTCTCCCTCACGAGAAGCAAGAAAAGACTCAAATGGAAGATGTCCTGTGGGCTTTCCATCCATCAAACCTGCCTCCAACTTGATTCCTCAATAATCCTCAGACACTCAATCTGCGCTTGAGAACACATGTGAGCTTTACTTCTTACAAAGGCAACATTCCTAAAAATGGGAATCCACCAAATGTCAGTCAAAAGCACTAGAAGAGCTAACTCTTTAAAAGGAAAACTGTAACAAACTCTCCCTTGTCATTTAGAAAGTTACCTGCATTGGATCCCTGCCATTTAAATTTCATAAATCAGTAGGAAAAACATTAAATATATGTAAAAATGAAAACAGAAAGAACAAATGAGGTTAGGCAATGAACCAAGAGTTTACAATTTTTAATTTTGCCAAACAAAAGCATTTAAAAATTAAAACAAAACAACTACCACCACAAAAACCCTACCTTCCATCAGCAGAAAAGGTCACACCCTTGCTGCACAACAAAATCACCTGGGAGCACTGACCTCCTGCTCCCTGCCTAGTTCGAGGCCTGCCCGGGACTCTGATCAGCTGTCTGAGGTGCGGCCAGGACTCTGTTGTTTCTAAAAGCTCCCAAGTGGTTTTAATGTGCAGCCAGCATTGAGAACCATCATCGTTTCATAAAAGAAAAGGCATTTTAAAACCAAAAAAGGTAAAGCTATAACCTCAGATTATGGGATGGCTATGAAAAGTAAATAACATTAAGCTTATGAAAAAAACACTATCTGAACTTAGTATTTCTTATTTCACTCTGAAGAGCTTGTGGACGAGCATATGGAAATATCTGGTCTACAAGAACAGACTGCACTTTCCCACCCCTCACTGTGTTTGTAGCCTGTTACAGCCTGGCTTGTGCCCTCTCTACTCCACTAAAGTAGCCCTTCCAAAGCTCCTGAAGGGATCTTGAATAGCTAAATCAAATCACTTTTTTGTCATTTCTCCTACCTCCACACCTTTGCAGCATTTCAGAATGGGCTAGTCCTGCCTTCTTGAAACTGTCTTCCTCCTGGCCTGCCAAACGAATCACTATTCCCCAAACACATCTTGCACGTGCTGGCTTCTAGTTTTGAACATGCTGCTCTCTTTTCTTGGCACTGTCTTCTGCCTTCTCTGTTGACCCAAATCCTACATCTACTTCAAGGACAAAGTCAAATGCTACCCACTCATACGCCCATCTATGTTCCATGCATGGGTCCACGGGGAATCTAGCAGAATTTAAAATGCATATTAATGTCAAGGAGTGAGATGAGGTCATAAACTGAAAAGCCGGCTTCAACATCCAAAGCCAGGAAGTCTGAAAACCTTGGAAAGCAGAGCACGAGATGGATTGAGGCAGGTGTTTCAGAACCCAGACAGCTAACAATGGCCATTACGGTGGGATACTTGTAACCGGAACTAATCCAGGTACTACCACTAACTAGCTGGTGATGACAGTTACTGTTTGGGGGGTGTTTTTCTAGGCACTGCCTAGGAACACAAAATTCATTATCTCACTTAACCCTCATGACAACTCCCAGAGGAATGTATTACCGTCCCCATTTACAGAGGCAGCATACACCAGTAATGCAGTTAAGAGATTTGCCCAAGAGCACCCGACTGGTGCATGGCGAAACCAGGATTTGAGCCCATCCTTTGCATTTCTGAAGCTTGCGAGAAATCTCTCTGCTACAGTCCACTGCCTCCTTTGATAGTAACTTCTCTAAACCTTAGATTCTTTTCCCAAAAAAGCGAGGGGTTGGTGTTAGTGATTCCCATGGTCCACGCTCCAAATCTAACATTCCACGGTCCTGTGTAAAAGGAGAGGGAGGCAGAAGTAAAGACACAGCAGAGGGCCACGAACAAAGAGAAATAAAAGACAGAAAGGCAGCGATAACAGGGGCACATGAAAAAAGACAAAATGGCCTTTGTGGCCCCCAGTAGCCCAGATTCCTTTGGGCTTTTTCCTGGCTCTTTTAAGTCTCTTTCCTATCCTGAGATGGGTGTTAGGTAACTTTATCCTATATTGAGTTTTCCTTCCAAATCTCATTCCCAAATGCCCTGAGGACTTGCAGTAAAGCACTACAGAAATAAAAGTACAGGGAAGAAAAAAAAAAGTAGTGAGAACACACTAGAAAAGCAAGCTGTTGGGTTTTCATTTAAAAATGAGAAAGAGGATTATGATAATGATCAAATGAAATCATTCAAAAGGAGTGTTTTCCAAAGAAAGAGAATAAATGAGTAAGGAGAACAGAGAGGAAAAAGCAAGCAGAATGACCTTGATTTAGCAACTGATCTTTATTGATTTTCTTTCACCTTCTAGATTCTGGGAAAAGTCACAATCCAAAGTGTGTGACATTAGAGCCTACCCTTAATGAAATTAGTGGATTAACAAAAATGTCAGGGAAGCACAAAAGAAGAGAGAAATACCTTGGAAGAAATGCTACCCCTTTAATCAACAGAAAAAACAGCAAGGAAAATGAGAACTGGATGGAAACGTTCAGGACGGTAAATGTCATCCATTTCACTTCCCTACAAAATGCCTTTGGAGAGCAATAAATTGTGAACACCACCTTTCTGACCTCTGAGAAAGAATTTTGCGAAGCCATCATCAAACCAATACTTTAGTACACTGGGAACTTCAAAAGTCTGGGGTTTCAAAGTGTCAGCATTCACACCATTTGGTGTCAGGGATGGAGGCACAGCTGAGACTCCTTCCAAGGTTCACAAACCCCTCCCCATCAAAAAAAGCCAATGAACACAAATGCTAGGATATGTGTCCCCCAAATCCCCCAGCATCAGTCACACTTTATCTAATCTCTGACTATTGGGTTGTTTTGAAGGAGAAAAAGTTTCCCATACAAGCAGCTTTGGCCTTTTTTAGAGTCCAGTTTAAGGGCAGGACACCTAATTTCAAGGACATTATCAGAGGTGAGGCAGCCAACCCCTTAAGAGAAGAAAATCTATATCACCTTGGACTTGCAGAGCTGGGACACAGAGATGCCAAAAAAACATGCTCGCGCAAGGTATCTGTGTATAGAAAGCTTTCCTAAAGGTTTAAGAAGCTGTAAAATTTATATATAGATTTAGCTTAGGAAGACATGAGAAACCATTGAACCCATGTTTGCAGATGGAGAAACAGAGGCAAGTGACTGGCCCAAAGCCAAGGCCACACAGCTGATAAATGGCAGTCCCCTGCACTTCACTTCTAGCTCAGAATTTAGTTCTCTACTCTCCTTTACCCACCCCTAACCAGTTATTGGTTAAAATAACTTCCCTCCTAGCTCTAGAACATATCAGCTCAGTTATTATGTGTTTTGGTGAAGAACATGCTACAAAAGACACTTTCCAATCTTTCTATTTTGTATACAACAAATATCTGTTCCTTATTTCAGAAGAGTAGAATTCATTGAGTGTTTTTCCCTACTCTTGAAAGCACATATTTTAGCAACTGGATGAAATTTCTATTATCCTAAGAGCCCTTAAGAAGACAACTATCTTGTTTAGGAAGAGGGAAAAAAAATTATGAGCTTCTTAAGCTTGGAAGGTGAGACCCCACAGGCAGGGATCACAGAAAGCTCAACAGCTCTGACTGAAAACTGATGAGGAGTTTAGGGAGTGAAAATAAAGGGAAGAGAAAAGACAGAAAGATGGGAGAAGGCTGAAGGTTTTTAGAGTTGGCCGAAAAATTTTCCAGAACAAGGACACAGCAGGAACTTTTTAAAGCCATTTGCTTGCTGCAGTACGAATTCTTTGACCTTCCCAACTATCATTAAAGTCCACTTCCCAAAGCCAAGAAAAGCGAAAACAAACAAGTGGGACTATATCAAACTAAAAAAGCTTCTGCCCAGCAAAGGAAACCATTAAACAAAACGAAAAGACAACCTATGGAAGGGAGAAAATATTTGCAAATCATATATCTGATGTAATTCAAAATATACAAACTCATACAACCAAACAGCAAAAAAACAAACAATTCGTTTAAAAAATGGGCAGAGGAACTGAATAAATGTTTTCTTTTTCCGAAGGAGACATACAAATGGCCAAGAGGTACATGAAAAGGTGCTCAAGACTAATCATTATGGAAAGGAAAATCAACACTACAATGAGATATCACCTCATAGAATGACCATCAGCAAAAAGACGAGAAATAATAAGTGTTGGCTAAGATATTTGAAAAAAAAAAAAAAATTCTTTTGTACTGTTGATGGAAATGTAAATTGGTATAACCACTATGGCAAAGAGTATTCGGGTGCCTCAAAAAATTAAAAATAAAACTAAGGAGTGGCTCCATAGTGTAGTAGTTAGCACATCTGCTTTACACGCAGAAGGTCCTGGGTCCATCCCCCAGATGGAGCCACATGCCAGGCCCCGGGTGCGCCAGGCCCCCCGGGTGCGCCAGGCCCCCCGAGTGTGCCAGAGGTTCAAGGCCCTGGGTCCACACAGGGAGCGTGTGGGAGAAGAGATCCAGCTCTTAAGAGGAAACAGCAACATCCATAGGTCAGGGGTAGAAATGGGGGAATTGGAATTAAAGGGCGGGGGGAAAGATAAAAAATAAAACTACCACATGATCTAGCAACTCCACTTCTGGGTATACATCCAAAGGAAACAAAATCACTGTCTCGAAGAGATATGTGCAGCCCCGTGTTCACTGTAGCTTTATTTACAGTAGCCAAGAAAAAGAAACAACCTAAGTGTCCATCAATGGATAAAGAATATGTATACACACACACAACACACACAGCACAACAGATTATTCAGCCATAAAAAAGAAGGAAATTCAGCCATAAAAAAGAAGGAAATCCCACCATTTGTGACAACACAAATAGACCTTGAAGGCATTATGCTAAGTGAAATAAGTCAGACAGAAAAACACAAATACTGAATGATCCCAATTATATGTAGAATCTTAAAAAAACAAACCCATAGAAACAGAGAACAGATTGGTAAGTGCCACAGTCATGGCTTGGGGTGAGGGGAAGTGGGCAAAATGGCTGAAGGCGGTCAAAAATTAAAGTTCTGGGGATGTAACTTGAAAAATAAAAATAAAAATAAAAAAAAATAGCCTTCTGTGTAATTGTAAATGCTGAGTTCAGGTGGGTTACTTTAAGAAATTAAGAAAAAATACTGAACTCCACATTATCTAGATGGACATGCGGAGAACAAGGATAAAAAGCCCCTAAGTAAACTGGGTCATTTTGTGGAAGCAGAAACTCAAAGGCAGAAGTGAGAGTAAGAACATAAGCTGTTGAGGCATTTGCATTATAATTCCACCAGCTGGTAACAGGGGGGTCGAGCCCATTTAAGTAGGGCTCGAGGGGCAAGAAGACCTCACCTGACACCTGGGTATATGAAAGCGAAGGGTAACTAAAGAGTTGCCAAAAAAAAAGAATCCAGAGGAGCAGCGGCAAAGTTAACAGCGTCCCGGAAGACGCCCTGATCCTTCCATCAGACTTGTGAAGGAGGACGCAGTGAGAGGTAATCCCTTCAGTACGGGCGTGGGGTGAGGGCGGACAGCAGAGGTCAGGCCTCCCAGAATTTCAGGGCCCTGGGGAGCTTTGCTCTCTGCCAGATTACAACACAGCATCAGCAAGGGTGAGCTTATGCTCCAGCCCCCCATCTATGTCCACCTGTCTATGAGACATACGAGGTCATACGATTTGGACCAAGTTCATTTGAAAACAGAGACAGCAAATGGAAAGCCGAGGGGTCCGGCAGCCACTCCTCCCCTGCACAGCACATCCATGTGGCCATATGGCCTGTGCACGTGTGAACCGTAAGTGGGAGCCCGCAGGAGCCCCCTCCCCTCCCAGCCATTCTGAAAGGGAGCCCAGCAAATTAAAGCAACACCAGTTACTAACAGAAACACGAACAGCAGGTGTTTTGAGGTCCTGGGATTCTGGATTATGTTTTCCCCCTTTCTCTGCATGCCAGCCTTTGGTGGTTGGGGGAGGGAGGGAGTAACATGGTTTTCTTATACCCAAACACACACAAATATATATGTATATAATAAAATTGTAATTGTGTTACAAAAGTAAAAAAGGAAGACTCATCATAATGATCGTTTTTCATTCTCTGACTGAATTAGTTTTGCTCCAACTGCTGAATCACTCAAAGGAGTGGTACACAAGGTAATAATAAATCTTTCTACTTGGAGAAACCATTAACCTCCCTTACAGCAGGCCAGGTCCATAGGCCTATTGACATAGAGCCTTCTTCTAAAAACAGGGCTAATGATACCAAGAACATGGAGGAAATACTATTCCTCAAGCAGCTTTTGGTTCTTTCAAAAACCAAACGTGTAGGGTAATAACAGGAAAGACATTACCAGAGGGTATTTAATCTGGAAATTCTGTTAATTTATTATGGCAGTTTCATGTGAATTCTCTTGTTACTCAAAACCACTGCTTAATAATTTCGTAGCTCGAAATAATTTTGGCCATCTTGTCACTTCTTTTATCTTCCAACACAACCCTTTCTACAAACCTAAGTTTTTCTATTATCTATTTTGGCATCAATGCATTTATGATATTTATTCTGTTTATAATCAATGCTATTTTTATTTCTCATTCTTTTTTTCTGGATTGAAAGACCCGTGAGGGCAAGAATATTTATTCCGTTCACCATCAGTCTCTTCATTCCTATTACCAAGGGCAGTTGTTGAATAAATGATTTGATATAAACCAAAAGAAAAGAATTTCCCTGGGTTGTTATTTTATCTGACTTTAAATAAAGGTTTTATTAAACCTCCTTCACCAAGTAAATCCTTTTTATGATGCCTCGCCCAGCTTTTCACTTTCCCATGTGTATACGAGATTTAAAGGATCCAATTCAACCTCCCTAAGAGTCTGCAAATATTAACTTCATTTAACAACAAACAGTACAGGAGCTGACACAAAGGGCCTATATTCAAAATAATTATCGCTAATTTCAGTGCTTGGTGCATGAAACTGGTGATGTCAAATCTCAATGAAAATAAGATATCTACATCAGTGGTTTTGAAATATGTTTTCATCAAGCCCCTTGGAAAGCTGAATGGTAAGGAAATTCCTTTCTCTCGGAGAAGCACAGGTATGGTATACACTGAATTTAAGCATATAATTCTAAGGATTGATAGATACCTCCCACCAGGGCAGTGTTTTTCAAAGAATGGATTGTGACCCATTAATGGATCATGAAGTCAATTTAGTGGGTCATGACCAGCTTGTAAGGAAAAGGAAGAAAGGTAGAAAGAAGGATGGAAAATGAAAACAAAAAAAAGAGGAAAAGGGAAGGAAGGAAGAAAGAAGAGAGGTAATGGGAAGTATTACCTTCTGACACTTTTTTTTTAAGTTGTGGTGTGTATGCGTACTCGTGTATGTGTGTTGGATCAAAATGTAAAATACAGTTCTTATTGTGCATTGCCATAAAAATCATGTAGAAAAAGACTACTCTAGGGGTTCACAGACCCCTGATCGAAATGATTAAGGATGAAATTGCCATCTTGCTTGGTTGCCAAGATCCTCAGAAAAGACTATTGCCTCTCATGTGAGTTTTAACCAGAAGAGGGACATGCACCAAGACAGAGGTGTGAACAGAATGCTGAGTCTGAGGTACTCCAAGAAATTAAGCTTGGTGGGCACAGGGTACAAGGACTGCAGTGGGGCCCCTGCAACTAGTGGAGGCCCAACTTCATGTCACAAACCAAAGGTCACCAACTCAATGCTGCAGGAGCCAGGTGGGTGGCATAAACGAGTGAAGCATGCCTGGAAAGGTAGAGTCTGTGACTACCTGGAGAGGACACACCCCATCTAAGGGGCATAGCTGTCCCTCTGTCCAGCTAGCTGCTTCCTGGGGGGAGAGGCGATGCAAGACTTCTAGTTTTTTAAGACAACCCAGAAATCTAAAGATCTTATGTGAAATTTTCTGATCTTGTTTTTTTTTTTTTTTGGTTGACCTCACAGATTGCAAGGAACTTGTCAGCTTACAATCCCTTATTTTTTTGATTTTATTTTTTATGCCTACAGCACCTGATCTTCCTAGGTGGTCTTCCATCCAAGTACTAACCAGGCCTGACCCTGCTTAGCTTCCAAGATCAGACGGGATCGGGCTTGTTCAGGGTAGCATGGTCATAGACTGATTTTTAATACAGGAAAGTAAAGCCCAAAGAAAATTGTTTTTCAACATGGTGCAGGATAACACAATGAGTCAAATAAAAGATATCCATGGGCTGGATACAGTTTTCAGCCTAGGGTGCGGAAGGACATATGATTTCTTTCATGATTTAGAAGGACCTATGGAGGGCGGACTGGGGTGGGAAGGAGGAAAGAGACCAGAAAGGAGGCTACAGAAATCATCTAAATGAGAAATCACGGAGTCCTGGTAAAGGTTGTAGAAAGAGGCATTAGACACAGGAAATAAAAGGAGCCAGAACTGACAGGGCCAGTTAGATGTGCTAACTGAAAGAGAGGAAGGAGTCTAGGAAGACTCTGGTTTCTGACTTGTGTGGCCAAGCAAACAGAGGCTCCATTCACCAAGACTGAGCATACAGAAGAGGGCCAGGCGAGGCGATCAGGCTGGGAGACAGACAGCTGAGTGCATGCTGACTAGAGAGCAGCTGACTGGAAGTGGAAGTGTCCGTAGGAGAGAAGAACAGTGATGGAGTGCAGCAGAAGCTCTGCTAAAGGTGGATTATTGTGATTCATCTACACCTAGATGTCGATGAAGCTAGAAGACATGAAGGCTAAGACAGAATCTTGGGGCACACCCGCACTTCAAGGGTGAACAGATGAAGAAGGTGCTATAGAAGTCATCGTTTGAAAAGTCATCATTTGAAAAGTCGTCGACTGAGAAGGTGGACTGGAAGGCCAGAAGCAGGTTAGAAGGCTCAAGGAGAGCCATGGGCATTTAAAAAAGCCATTCGGGAAAATGGAAAGTGGCACTGATGAGGAATCCATGAAGGGACGGCAAGTGGTATTGAAAACTCCGTGGAGAGGCGCATTGTTGGACCAGTTGACCACAGAGATGCTGGAAACAAGAATCATAAGGACACCAGAATACCAGTTGTATTGTTATACATTCTGCAGCCTGCGGGTTGAAGTAGACAGTGAATGGCTGGACTATCCCAAGGCTGAGGGGATGCAGGTGGAGAAACACAAGGGGCTGAGACAGGCACGGGGCCTGGGCTGGACAGAAAGGAAACAGAAGCATGATGGGACACATGGACTAAGATGAAAGTCAGAAGCAGAGGGGGTTGAAACCTCAGAGAGGCCAAAAAGTAGGTAAAGTGGGAATAAGGGAGAGAGCACCGGAATGATAAGAGGTTGTAGACAGAATACAATACTAAAGTCTGAGAGTTCAGCGGGGGGGTGCAAGCTCCTGAGGGTGGTCCAGGCTGTGGCCATTGGGGAACAGTGGCAGAAACAAGGTGAAAATAAAAATGGTTCCAATTAAGCAGTCAAGAAGCTTTGAGGCTGGGGTAAGAAGAGGGTGGGTCATCCACATGGATCCCGATGTGGCTTGCACTGATGGACGTGGCATGGAAGATTGTGAGCAGTGTCAAGTCCTCAATAAATGAGAAGCCAGGTGCTTGTAAAATCAGAAGGTGACAGCGACAAGAAGGGGGAAGGCAGGACTTTCAATGGAAGAGGAGGCATTGTATGAGAGTGAAAGAATAAAGGTTGTGGGGAAAAGCAGAAAAATGCAAAACGGCTTCCCACCCACACTCCAGGGAATGCCAGAAAATAAGCATCCTCACTGCAGAACCCAAAATACCATGCGCATTCACCCGTAACTCCGTCCTCTTCCACTTACAGTCTATTCTCCCCTTTTGCCTTCCAGTGATGCGCAGGGGCACTGCTCCAGCCAGGGTATGGTGGACAAGGACACACAACACTCAGGCTCCAGGTCTGACTCCTTCAATAACCAGCTGAGTGACCGCGAATAAGCCATTTAATCTCTGTGTGCCTGAAGTTACTCATCTAGAAAATGGGATTTATGATATTCGCTCTCTTTATCCCTCGTTAGCTGTTAGAAGAATATGAGACTCAAAGCCAGAAGATGTTTTAAAGGGCAATTTTATTCCTTAATCCTATTTAGCTGAGAAACAGGCTGGACAAGAGTAATGGTGAGTCTTCAGGTCAAGGAGAGCGCAGCGCTTGACACACAGGAGGCACTCAATAATTACTGTTGACTCGATGAATGAATTAGAAACCTACTGGAAATTTTTAAACTGAGTATGTAGATGCAAGAAATTCTCAACATCCATCTCAAATCTAGTTCTCTGGTGTAAATTTATGTGAATTCCATAAAAGATAGCTGCAAACCGAAACATTACTTCCAATATGCCAGCATAAGAAATGCAGTGGTCACCGAGGGCAGGGAAAATGACGAGTCCCCGAGACAAATTCATAACTCACCAAGCTCAAAGGGCAAATTCAGAAACATACCCCAGAGCATCTAAATTTTATTAAGATGCGGCCACAGTGCGACTCACTCCTATGTGTTTTTAAATGGCTGAAACAAGACCAAAACCACAACAAACTCAATCTGTATGTGTGAATTGTGAAGAATCCCAGAAAATGTTTGAGAAGTCTTGCCAGGGTACTTGAATTTTAAACACTATGGGGGTCAAAACACAATCTATTCCACTGTCATTACCCCCAATAATAAGAGCTTGGAAATAAATACCATTTAGCGTGTATCTGAAATCTGAAATGAGGAGACACAAATGCAGATATCCTCATGGCCAAATCCATGCTCATACCCACTTTGTGGCCAGATCATACTGTGGAAACGACAGATGTAAAAGGCTTCTAGAAAGCATACGATATGTGCCTAACAGATAAAACTGCTTTATCTCATCCTCAGGCTTGGGGTGTGGCTCGCTGGGCAGAGAAGGAACAGGTACAATCGTGGAGAGTATTTAGCATAGCAGTGGACAGAGCACAGGCCTTGGGTTCAAAGGGAGAGATCCAACATCATTATGCTGTATGGTTCTGGGCAAGTTACATCACTTCTCTAAGCCACAGCTTCCCCATCTGTAAAATGGGAATAATTATGGCCACATCTCATAGAGTGACTGTGAAGGTTAAATGCCACAGTAAGCACATCAGGCCCCCAACACAGTGTCAGGAACATAGTAAGGGCTAACAAAATAAGTGGAAACTATGACTTTCACTATAACTTACCTGACACAGAGCTGTTCAGTGAAGATATTTTACAGTTTCAGGCAATTTAGCTAAGAATGGTTTAAAGATAATTTTATTCCATAATTTCCATTATGTGTTACGGTAAGAATTATTTCAAAAGGAAAATGCCAACTTCACTTTTAAAGATTCTGTTGCTGGCACCTGATTCTCTAAGATCTGCACTGATAAAAATCAACAATCCAAGAGTTCCCAGTGGACCTCTAGCACCATTTAGGCCATGATCACAGACAAGCAGCAATCACTGCCCTTTCAGACAGATTCTTAACATTAGGGACCCACCAGTCCATTCTGACTGGAACCCAGAGAAAAGCAGATGCTTAATTTGACAGCCCAGTCCATGAGGAATAAAAATGAAATGAAGCCTTTTAACAGTTATTCTCTGTACCACTTATTTTGCACCTGGATGTTTCACCTTCTATATTCGATTAGCTATTTTCATGCAATCGTGTCCTTGTATATTTTCCTTAAAAGCACTATTGGTACCACTTTGGAAACCTCGCCTAGCACTGGCCTTACTTAACTTGTTATATATGTTCAGTAAGTATTTGATTGGTTGATTTCTACATATTTGCAAGTATCACTGACTCTTGAAGATGTGCTGTACCTGAAAGACCAAAAACTAACAAGACTGTCAAAATTATTGTTGAAATATATGACATTATGTCAAACTATTAGAAATTATTTTTCTATTATAAATTCAGAACAGATTATTAAACATCCTTATTAATGATGGCTTGAGATAAGCAACTAATACGAAGAATCAGAAGTCAGTCTCCTGTCAGCATGAGCAAGGCGAGCTCTTTGCAGCAAGAGCTGACGTTATGATGCTATCAACCAGAAAGCTGAGCCCACAGGCAAGGTAAGCCATAACAAAGAGGAACAGGAGTGCCACAGCCTGTGACCAAAACATGGCCACATTCTCCTTCGTTCTTTATCTTTGTCATTCTGAATTCACAAAAATTGAATGAGTACGATCTGGAACTATTTCCAAGGCTTAATAATAAGACCAAGGTGAGCACAGGTGACTCAGAAGAGGTCTCATCTGTCAGCATGCAAAGCCAAAATAAACCTTGGGGTCGGAGAGAACAGATGGCCAGGGGGCAGTGGATAGAGCTGGGGGATTCGGAACGATGGCCCTCTGGATGGCATTCCACCATGGGAGATGCCTATTTGTAGGAGGTAATGTCCATTTCACCAGATGGCCAGCTCGCCACCTGGAGTCTCAGCCACCAGGTAAGCTTGGTGACTTGTGAGAATTTTATCTCACCTAAACAGAAAATACTAACAGAGGATAAAAACTGCATCTTCTGTAATTCTTGGGCCTAATGAGAATAGAATCCTGAGATGTTTTAATTATTTTCTAGCAGTTCTTCGTTGGCTTCATGACAATAAACCAACAAAATTTAGAATAGAAAAGAAGAGTTCTTCCTCACTTCCCCCCTCAAAAAGTATCTTAGGATATTATAAACACTAACTGGAGTTGAAGAAGCAGAAAATTTCCTAAAAGAAGAGACAATTAGGAGGTATAACTGATTACTAAATCTTTAACTCAGACTATAGATGATATACAAACATTGCCCATAGTATGTCAACTAGGAACCTGAATCTAAAAATTCAGAAACCATGATGGATTATGATTACAATCATATTTGTAAAAGGTACACAAAAAAAAGTATGAAGAGAAGGCCAATCCTAAAAATGGTTGCATTAGATTGATTTGTTTTTTTCCTAACTTAATGAATGGAAAAATGATAACACAATAGCAGCAGTTGTAGGGCACTATCCATGGCGAAGAACTAGCGGTTGGTTTGTTTGCATATTTGTTTGTTTGTTATTATCCCTCAATCTATCACCTACCAATTCATGATTCTACAGCTCATGCCATCTGTGACTCACCGTATGGGTTCAATCACACTCAAACTGGTCTAATTCCTGTTCTGTGGGACAAAATCACACACACCTGGATGTCCCACAATGTCTAACTGCTATAGTTTCTACGCTTTTCGTCTCTTTACTTATCTTGCCACAGACTGGTAAAAAGTGGTTTGGACCAGTAACACCGGTATAGGGAGGATGAGGGCATTGCTGATACTACTATATAATAGCTAACCACCAAATTGGAAGTTCAGTGTTCCCACCAGATGAAAATCTGTATGGTTGAGGCACTAATGTGGGGAATCTGTGAGTAATTTTTCCTCCTTTGAAAAGTTTCCTTTACTGTTATTGATTTGTCTTGTGATATATTTTTAAGTAGGAGAAAAATGTTCTACTTTTTAAAGAAATTATGGTGAAAATTAGGAAAAGGGGTAAGGCCTAAAACACACATTAATTCATTACAGTACTTGAAACTTTTAAAAGAAAGAAAGGAAAAAGAAAGTGAGTTCTATTGAAAACTTAAACAGAGCAAAGAGAATGAGTGAGGTTAACTGAGTCTCCTTCACTCTCCCTCACTTACCTGCGTTTGGTTTTGTCAGCTTTGTCCGAGTTACCCACTGGGACTCGAAGTCATTCGAGTCAAACTTCTTGTAACACTCATTTGAATTCTTTCCTCAGATAAACTCAACTCATCAGAAATTCTACCAGCACAACCCACATTAATTCTTTCCTCTCACAATACTTCTGTAAATATGTTAATGATCTATTTCTTTTGGCTATGTGTTTATACATCTCTATTTTTAGTATATTCTTCCATCTGGCAAAAGGCATTGAAGTAAAGTCTGGGAGAAACAGAGGAACTTGTAGCTAAGCTACTGCCCCATGAGCAGCCCCTTTCAAGAAATTACATGGCCTGATGGTCATGGAATAGGGTATTTCATGCAAAAATGCAGAAGAAGTATTACCTTTCCTGTTGCCTAGATGCTGTGCTAACACCTTAAATTGCTCTAGGTGAGGTCTTTGGGCTGTATGGTCCCATAACAACCAGCAAAGATATTGTGTCAAGGATAACAAGGTATGAAAGATTTTACTTGTATTCCTATGGGGAAAGAAAAATGTACAATCAATTCCTTCCAGTTAGCCTCAAATCTACCCCCAAATAAATCAGAGTCTCAACAATAAAAAAAAATTGCTTCAAATATACCACAAACAAAATCTCAAACAGTAGGAAAACCATCAGACCTTCTGCTCTCCATGTTGTGTACGTTGTGTACTGATAAATGTCATATGACTTTAAAAAGTGACACTAACTTTTCTGACAATCAAAGAGAACAAATTACAAGTCAATTGAAGTACAACTGATCACAATATAATCGAATTTGTTACACACAGGAAGGAAAATCTTACTTTAAGTGGCAACCAGTTGTCTCCCAAAATTCTAGAGATTGAAAACAACTATTTGTTTTTTTACCCTAGCAGTCATCCAATAAGAAAATGTATTAAATTTTTGCATGAATATATAGATGGAAGGGAGTTCCAGAAAAATACTGAAAATGGGAGAAAAAAGAAAAAGAAAACATTTTTCACATTTACCCTTCTTTCAATCTCATGGCCCCCATCACTGTCCAAATCTTAGCACATTTTTCCTGAGACATCGCCCAAACTACTAGCAGAATTAATGACATAATAAGCATTAAGTAAATGGTAGCTATTATCATTGCCCAGGGCAGAAGGGAATTTATCCATATAATCAAAAAGGCTTGTTGAACACCCATCGTGTGTCAAGCATGGAGTACACAGCAGTAACCAAAAGAGATTAAGTCCCTGGGTGACTGGAGCTCACAGTACAGAGATCTGAACTCAAGTTTCTTTATCCCCAATACCTGATGCTGTTAAACCATGGATTGCAAATTTAAATGCCTCAAAGGGCCAAGCATCAGATACCAGCTGCCTGTTCTCTCTGCTTTCAGGCCCACTCCACATTCCTCAGACTTTCTGAAAGTAGGTGTGGTCAAGTGATGGCACCACATTAATCCATGGAATGTGGGCAGACTGATGCACTGTCCTTTCAGACCTATTCTCCTTTCTTTTTCCCCAACTGCTGGATGCAGAAAAGCACAGCAGCCTTGGAAGTCACAGACTAAAGATAGGATAACTACAAAAGAAGGTTCCTGGGTCCCTGAATCACCACTTGGCAGGGAGCTTACCGCCAATCAGGAATACCCATTCGGTCTTTATGCAAGTGAGCAATAAAATCTTACTGCTTTGAGCCATTACAGAATTGGGGGTTGGATTGTTACCACAGTAAACCCGTCCCAGCCAATATATGACTGAAGTGGACCAATGTGGTCAATCTTTTGATTGTTTCAAGAGAACCCAAAAATTCTGATTTTTATGGAAAAGCTCCTGATCTTTAAATGATTTTCATTTTTGTTTGACAAGTGTCTAATTTTTGAAAACACATCTGTGGGCAGAAGTCACTCCTCTGGGTTGTGATCCCTGAACTCCATTCGCTAGTGCTATGCTATGCATAAATATTCACTGTCATTATAAAATGACAGGATTTTATAAATATGGTCAGAACATACCAAGAAATTCTCTCCCTTCCTTTATACATACCACAATCGTCTCATATCTATTATGTATTTGTAAGACCCTGTGCTAAAGCAAACAAGATATGATCTTAGCCTTTAAGATAGGGTCTCTCAAACTTTAGGGGTTGTCTGCACACTTTCATACCATAGAACTTAAACTGATTCCACAATTATCCTACCTTTTAGCAGTTTAAGTAGCACTGCTTCCTGCCCTGAAGACACTGTCCACTGTCTACTGTGCTCAAGAAGCAGTATCTCAGTTGTCCCCTAGTGCTGCTTTGACTTTACAGTATATTCTTCCCTCTTGCTCTGAGCAAGTTGTCTCACTAGCCACTTAGCTCAGTTTTTTTCTAAAAGACATCAGAGTAACAATATGTGTCCTCGGTTATAATTAAAATAGTTCTTACACATGGATCATAGATGTTGCAGAAGAGTTTCATGATCCCTGTGTACCTGGGGTAACCTTTGGAGAACCACTGCTCTAAGAAGTTCACAGTCTGATGGAGGTAACAGAGCACTAGGCCACTGCAGATAATACAGAGGGTAGAAACAGAGAGGACAGCACCCAACTCCTGGAGTGCCGGGCAGAGTGGGTGCCAAGAAAGGCTACTCGAAGGAGACAATACTTGAACTGAGCTTTGAAGAAAGTACAGATGCTAAGCAAGTAGACAGGGTGAGGAAGGTAGCTTCCCAAGCAGAAAGAATAAAATGTAAGGGGGCTTTTGAGGAACTGCCAATATGGCTGTGATGGCAGGTGTGAGGTAGAGGTGATTCATTCATAAAGAACCCAGATTGCTAAGCGGAAGAATTAAACTGAGTTATGGAAGCCACTGAAGGGTTTGGGTAGGTTTATGTTTTATAAAAATCTGTGGCTAAAGGATGAGATTGGGTAGAAGGTGACCAAGACTAGAGGCAGGGTGGTCAATTACAAGGTGTGGCTTTGACAAGAACACAGAACAGAAAGAGGGAGGGTCTGGAATAAGGGAGCAGAGATAGAAAAGGGACAAAATAGTAAGAGTGCTCAGAAATACAATTAACAAGATTGCGTGGTGAACTAGACAAAGGGAAGGAGAAAAAGAAAACGATCTAAAACGATTCTTACATTTCTGTCTCCAACAAATGGGTGGTGGTCACACTCACTGAAAAAGAAAATACAGAATGGGGAACAAGACTCAGTGAAGATGAGTTAAGTTGGAGGGAGAAATGCTGAGTTGTCAGTAGCTATGGGTAGAGATAGCCAATAAGGAGTTGAGTATATGAGTCCCATCTTCAGGAGAGAGGCAGGAGTTTTTTGCACCATCCTTACATCAGTGATTGTTAAATCTAGGAGTTTAGATGAGGCTATTGTGGGAGGGTTTCTAAAATGACAGCAAGGAGATTAGACAACCACCCCAAGATCAAGCAATCGAGTTCTCACTGATGACTCTAGCAGGATCCCCTTCAGGGAGGAGAGGGTGGTGGAAGTGGGGTTAATTAAGGATGAAAAGAGAAATAAAATGGAGGCAGAGAGAATGTGAGGAAAGAGCAGGCAAGAGCTGGAGGTACAGAGGATCTTTATTTAGTAACTATATTGCCCAGGCAGGCAGACAGGTGAGGTAGCAAAATCATAAGGAATCTGAAGATCTGTATAGGATTCATAATGCAAACGAGTTCTCCTAAAATCTGGAAACTTCATGCTAATAATATTTAATTTTAGCTATGATTCTAGAACATACAGTCCATGTCTTCTCTTCCTCCAACTCAAATGGTTGGATGATTGAATGGCAAGGTCACTCTTTGACTTAAAACCATGCAATGGCTTCCCATCGTTCTTAGGATGAAGGCTAGGGACCACAGCCTGTCTCCTGTGTGACCTGGCCCCTGCTACCTCTTCTGCCTAGGCTATCACTCACGTTCCTCTTGATTCCTGACCACCAAGCACATCTGACTTCTCCCTAGTTCTGGAAGAAACCACACTCGTTTCCACCACAGAGGACAGTTCACAATTCTCCCTTTGCCCCAGATTCCAGCCTGGTTATCTCCTATTCATTCTTCTGATGTTGGCTCAAATGTCACTTCCTCATGAAAGCCTTTCCTAACCATTCTCCTCCTCAAGCTCCCCTCAGCACCCCAGGCGTCCCTTTCATCACTAATCTTCATTGGTAATGATATACTTATTCCTATGAGGAGCTGACTAATGTTTCTCCCTCGCACAGGTGTCAATGTGATTCCTTGCCACTACACCCACTGCACGCAGCACAGTGCCTGCCACATACCAGGTGCTCAGTAAATTGTCTGAATTAACACATATAATGAAAAGTCTATTTTAAAACAACAAGCATAATTATTTAAGACTTCATGGTATAAAAACTAAACCATGGTGGAAAAAAATCAAACTGTGATGCCTGGAGGATAGGGAGGGGTGGGGGCAAGTAGGGAGAGGGATATCGGGAGAGAATCTCTAGAAGAAACTTACTTTCTGGCACAATGGTCATGTTTTAAGTCTTGACAGGGATTTGGGTTACACAGGTATATGCGTTTGTCAAAACTTGAGAATATATACTTAGAATTTCTGTATTTCTCTGTAAAAAATTTACTTCGAAAAAAAAAAAGAACCATAAACAAATATTGAGCTCTAATGAATGGTTGTATGCTGAAGAGTTCAGGGGTGAAGTGTACTGATGATGTCTGCAACTTACTTTGAATGCAACAAAAATAAGAAGAATTGATGGATGGACAGAGGAACAGATAGATGACAAAACAAATATAACAAAATGTTCATTGTACCATCTAGGTGGTAGGTATATGGCTATTCACTGTATAGTACTGTCAACTTTTCTGTATGTCAGAAAATTTAATAAATGGGGGGGAGACCTACACAATATAGATGGAAATATATTTACTTTGTAGTCAAATCTGGTTTCAAATCCCATCGTCACCACTCACAAGCTATGTGCCCTTAGGCAAGTCAGTTTCATAAATGTTCTCTCGTCTTACCTTCTTCCAAGCAAAACAGACAAGAACTACCTCACAGTGTTATCATGGGGATTACACAAAACTCTCGATCCAATAACTAACACAACAGTAGCTGTTTCATAAATGTTAGTCCTCTTATTCGGAAGTCAACATATCCACAAACTAGGACGAATCTCCAATGAAACAAAAAAGAAGAATCTTGTAAAATTTTTCTATTGCTACATCCCCAGGGAAATTAAAAGAATAAATTAATTGTGCTATTTTTATAGGTAATGACACTGACCTTTCATCAGTAGGACAGTTGGAACTCCATCTCTAAGGAGAGATCTACACTGTCAACACTCCCCCCTCCAGTGGCCAGCACCACCCTTCGTGAAAGCTGGCCAGGGTTAGTGACATAGTCACATCGGGCGGAAAAATGGGGAATGTTGGCAGAATTGAGTAATACACTGAAGCCAAGACTCCCAGTCCCCTTTCCAGATGTGCAAGGGAAAAGAGCCAACCAGATGGGCCTTGAGATCTGTGAAGGGATCTGACAAGCTGACAGAGGTGGTAATCGTGAGACTGTCTCGGCTTTTAGCATAATTACATGAACCGAGGGTGGCCTTGTGATCATAAATAAAAGCCTCCAATCAAGACTAATAGTGTGTGTTCAAGTGAAAGAGGTCGAACAGGCCGCCAGGTGGACTTCACATCTCTAGATCTATAAGGTGGAATAAGTGACAACACCAAATGAGGAGGAGGTACTAACATCTAGAAGCAAAGAAAAATTATACCTTTCAGCCAGACAAGAAGACAGAGCCCCACCGCCAAGAAAATGAGATCACAAGTGAGACCCCACAGGCAAGAGAAACTACATTATTTTAGAAAGCATTTCTGTGTGCCTAGTAGATGGTACACTTGGGACGACATACCTCAAGCATTTTAGGCTGCGTGTCCCAAATCTAACTTCTACCCTCTCCCTCTTGAAATCTTGCTCCCTTTTACATAATTATAAACCTAGCTGGTTGGCCTATTAAGCCTAAACTTCAAACTCCTTGAAGACATCCTGCACTTACTGTGTCCGCTGCCTTGCATCTAGTCCATAGGATAGAGCCAACAGCACACATCTCTTTCCAGCTCTATTGTCACAATGGTAGCTTGAAATCAGCCATGGTGGCAGTGTTTATACCATGGAAATTGGCCAACACTATAAACCAGACCTCTTGCCATTAGTGTTTTTTTCATAGAGACAGCTTACCAGCACATAAAACTGTTTTTCACTGCTATGAGGGAGGAGACAAATTTGGGGAAGCTTGCCCTACCCACACCATCTCATTTAAAACTGCCCTCTCCTTAAGGCCGTGGCTGAAGGAAGGGTCAGCCTAGAAAGTCGTTTTGTATCACATGCCCCTTCTCCTTGGGTCTCTGCTGATCAGATGAAGAAAAGACTCCTCACACCATTGGCCAGACTATGGCAGCCTGATCTTCCTTTCTGGGAAATAGAGAACTGGGACAGACATAGAACTGGATGGTGGACACTTAAACTGAAAAGTCTTAACAACTCTGGCTGCAGTGAGCACCACAATAAGCAAAAGCCCCATGCAACATTTAGTTATGGGGGAACCAAGAAGTTACAGGTAGGCAGAGAAAGCCAGTCTGCAGAAAGAAGCAGAATGATGGACCCAGCCTGCTGGAAGAGAGAGGCAAGAGGCCACCGGGTCCATGAGATGCAAAGCCAGTAACCCCAGCCTCTTACTGTTGAATCAGGTTGAGGGCTGCGGAATCAAACTGCCTGGGTTCAAATTCCACCTCTGACCCTGTACCACGTGACATTGAATGAGTTATTGTTAAGCTACTGTGTACCTCAGTTTCCTCATGTGAAACATGGGGGTCATAAAAGAACCCACTTCATAGGGTTGTTGCAAAAATCAAATGAGCTGACACAAGTAGTAAATGCTCAGAAATATTAGCTATGATTTCTATCAATTAATTATAGTGTCCACATGGCCCAGTTATATTTCATTCCTATAATAAATATGTCACATGAGATTCCCCTGTGACCTGGGGCCCCATACTTGAGCTAGTTTTAGTTGAGTAGCTAGGTAATCTGTCCCCTGAATTACAGAATAATGTAAAAATTCCTAGACTCCTGTGTGACCTTTAGCAAATTATTTCCTCAACGCTCTCTTAGGAATGAATTGAGATTCAAATAAGAAAAGAGAGTGAAAACTTCAACAACTGTGAAGACCAAACTCGGGACAAGCATGCTGGTAGGGAAAAGTAAATATATTTCATTAGCCATAACAATGAAAAAACACTTGTTTAAAATGTCATTTTTATTGCTGGTCTAAACAAGAAATTCTCCATCTCACTGAAAAAAAAAAAAAAGTTTAGCTTCTGTAGGACGATACTTCCAATATTAATAAGATGATAACAGGAAACTGTGAAAGACAACTCTATGGTGCTGATTTTTAATACACTTCCATCCAATTTAATTATATTCAAAATGATGCTCATAATCCAGATTCTCTTATTCTTTTCCAAACAAAGACTCATTATTTGATACTGAAGTCTGTAGGTTTAGAGATATTTTTGCTCAGCTCTTTTCAACAAGGACTTAAAAGCTGCACTATTAATTTCAACACATTTTCTTCTCAGACTTCACAGTTTTCAGCCTTCCTTGGTTCATTCTTGACATTTGGGAAATAGACAAGTGACAGGAGCAGCATTCAGTAGCAGGAACAGAGGTAGAGCGGTTGGTCTGGGAGTCCTGGCACTTAATTCCACATTGCGTATCAAAAGAGTAAAGTTCGAAATATTCGAGACCTTCCCATTTACTGGTACTGCATAAATACCAAAGCGATTTTGTGTTTCTGACGTCAGGAGATTTTATTTCAAGCTAAGAATAGATTGAACATATATAAATCAAAATCAAAATCAAATTCCCTCTCGTGGTTAGGATGCATTAGGCAAAGTCTCGCCTGAGTGGACAGATGGCAGGTGCAGCAATGACCTTGGGCTAAATGCTTAAGGCAGCTACTTGGCCTTATTTATATCTATATTAGTTGGTTTATACACAGTATTTATCCCCATTCTAGTTGGTGTTTAAAAGGGTCCATGATCTTCCTTCAACATCTGTGGGAGTATTTTCCAGGAAAGGAAGCCAAGAAGGAGAGCAAAGAGGTGGAATGGTCTAAGGATATATTTTAACTCTATAGGTCTGAATTCCATCGGTGGTATTAAAACTGTTTTCTTTTAAAGGTAAGGTTTTTCTGTATTTCAGGGAGAAGTTAAGATTCTCTTATGACAGAATTTATTTAGCATGGAAAGAGGGTTACCATATAGTGCTAAGTGAAAAAAGCAAGGTACTAAATATTGTACCCTTTACCTCTTAAAAAAAAAGAAAACTTAGTAAAGATATGACTATAAATATTTGTATGAAAAAAGATCTAGAAGGATCCATCATACCTGCCTGACGGCACAACTCTAGGAAACAGCAATGGAGTCAGCGGGGCCTTTTACATTTTACTGCATATACCGTGTATTATTTGATTTTAATACAGTATATATTACTTCTACAATCTTTTAAAAGCCAATGAAGATTAAAGATAAGCCATTATTGATCTGGGCTTCCAGTTGGAACCATGACAGCAAAATATGGAAAAACTATTTCCTTTTCACAGTGAGAGTCCTTGACTGGACTTACCCATCAATGTAGGTAGAGGTAAGAAAGGCAGTTGGTCTAACCCATCAAAACACCTGCTTAGAGCTCATAAACACACAACCATGGGAGTGGGAAAAGAAGGGAATATCTTGAGGATTTTATTCACAGATGAGAAAACTAAGACACTGAAAAGTGAAGTGGGGTGACCTGTCGCCTGAATGCATTCAACTCAACTTCCTCTCCCCTGGCCATTCTCCTAGACCTGAACCAAACCTCTGTCCTAATGTCTATGAAATATTCACTGGAAGCCCCGAGAATGAGAAAATGTAGAGGTACCTGATACTTTTTATTTTGCTAAAGAAACCATTAAGCAAACTTCGATCTCATCTGCAAGACCATAGGCCTAAAGGGAGAAATAATACTAATTGTATACAAACACTTCCATGAAACAGAAGAATACTTCCCTACTATTTTTTTAGACAAGCATTACCATTATTCCAAAACCTGACAAAACAGTTCAGAAAAACAAAGCTATAGACCAATATCCTTCATAAACATAAGACTTTAAAAATTCCTAACAAAAAGATTTAAAAAATCACACCCAGCTGGAACATACATCATGATTAAGCTGGAGTTTATCCCAGGAATACAAGGTTGGTTCAACATTCTAAAATCAACTAATGTCTTTTTACAGGCTAAAAAAAGGAAAACCTTGTGATTATTTCAAGAGAGAAAACATTTGATAAACTTCAGTACCTATTCATGATAAAAAGTCACAGCAAACTAGATATAGAAGAGAACTTCCTCAAACTGATAAAGAGCCTCTACAAAAACAAAAACAAAACTATAGCTAACATCATACTTAAAAGCGAAAGACTAAATATTTTTCCAAAAAACTAATATCAAGGCAAGGATGTCTACTGTCCCCATTCCTATTCAACAATGTACTTGAAGTTCCAGCCAGTGCAATAAGGCAAGAAAAAGAAAAAAAAAAGTATACAGATTTGAAATAAAACTGTCTATTCATAGATAACATGATTTTCTATTTAGAAAAATCCCAAAGATTCTACAAAAAGCTATTAGAATTAAAGTGAGTTTAGAAGTCACATGAAATAAGATTAATATTTTAACAATCATATTTCTCTATACTATCAAAGAAAATTTTAAAGTAGTATTTACCAAAGCATTGAAAAACATGAAATACATGTATATAAAATTCATATGCTAAAAACTATAAAATATTGATGAAAGAAAGGAAATAATAGCTAAATAAATGGAGAAAGATATGTTCATGGATCAAAAAAATTCAATATTGTAAAGATATCAATCTTCTCCAATTGATCTAGATTCAATGAAATCCTAAACAAAATTCCAGCAAGTTTTTTTTATAGAGATTGACAAGATACTAAGATCTATATGGAAAAGCATAACATCTAGAATATCCAAAAAGATTTTGAAAAAGAAAAAAAAAAAGATTCACACTACCTGATTTCAAGACTTACTATAAAGCTAGACCAGTGGAACTCAACTGGGGCAATTTTATCCCCAAGGGGACTTTTAGAAAGGTCTAGAGACATTTTGGTTGTCTCACCTGGGGAGGGGTGTAGCTACTAGCATCCACTGGGCAGAGGCCAGAAATGCTGCTAAACATCCTACCATGCACAGGAAAGTCCGCAACAACAAAGAATTATCCAGCCCCAAAGGTCAACAGTGCCAAGGATAAGAAACTGAGCTAGAGATATCAGCGCAGTGCTGCACTGGCATAAGGAAAGAAGTATAGATCAGTGAAATAGACGAGTCCAGAAATAAACCTACACGTATTTGGTACCACTTCAATGGAGCAAGGATAGTCTTTTCAATAAATTATGCTGGAACAATTAAACATCCACATGCAAACAACACTAACCTCAACTCTTACCCTGTACCATATACAAAAACTAACATTAAATGGACCACAGGCCTAAAAGTAAAAATAAAACTATAAAACTTCTAGAAGGAATCATAGATGTTTGTGACCTTGGGATAGGTGAATATATCTATTGTAGGATGCAAAAAACACAAACCTTATATTTAAAAGCTGATAAACTAGAGTTAAAATTTAAAACTTCTATTCTTTGGAAAACACTGTTAATAAAATTAAAAGGCAAGCCACAGACTAGGAGAAAAATATCTGCAAAAAAGCATATCTGATAAAGGACTTTATCCAGAATATATATATTTTTAAAAGCTCAAAACTCACTAATAAGAAAACAAACCATCTAGTTTTTTAAATGGGCAAAAGATTTTAACAGACATGTCAAAGTAGAGCTATAGATGGCAAACAAGAAGATGAAAAGATGCAACAATAACATCATTAGTAATTAAAAAAATGCAAATTAAAATTACAAGTCATCACTAAAAATTATTGGCATACCTGAAACCAATTTTTTGAAAAACTGACAAAACCAAGTGCCAGTGGGATACACAGGAGCAACTAGGACTCTCACATATTGCTAATGGGAATGCAAAATTGTACAGTCACCTTGGAAAAAAAAATTGGTAGTTTTTAAAAGGTGAAAGACATACCTAACATATGATTCAGCATTCCCACTCCTTGGTATTTACCCAAAACAATGAAAACAACCCCACACAAAGACTTTTATGCTAACACTGAAAACAACTCAAATGTCTATCAACTGGTAGTGAATGAATAAGCAAACTGTGTTGTAATGAATACAATACAATAAAAAGGACAGGCTTAGAGATAAATATGTGCAATAAAATGTATAATTCTCAAGAGCATTATGCTAAACAAAAAAAGGTGGACACAAAATGTCACACACTATATGCTTCCATTTATATGATCCTTGGTTAAAGGCAAAATTATAGGGACAGAGAATAGACTGGTGCTTGTCAGGGAGTGGGTATGTGGGCGAGGAGAATGATTGCAAAGGGGCAGGAGGTGACAGAAATGTTCTACATCTGGATTGTGGTCGTAGATCCATGACTTACCCTTCTGTCAAAACTCATCATGCAGTACACCTAAAAAGCGTGAATTTCACTGTATGTAAATTACACTTTGATAAACTTCACTTTAAAAAAGAAAAAAGTTGGTGGTTCATGGGTGTGTTCTCTCTGTAAAGCGTGACCTTTCAAAAATCTGAATTGGTTGGTGACATTTGAAAACAAGATTTTAAATAAAGACCCCCGTCTTTTCTTTTTTTCTCAATTCCAGTTGACATTCGATACTATTTTAGATAAGTTTCAGGTCTACGGAATAGTGGTTAGACATTTATATAATTTATGAAGTGATCCCCCAACAAGTCTAGTACCCACCTGGCACCATACATACTTATTACAGTATTATTGGTACCCTGAGCTTCACTCCCTCGCAGGCTGCAGCTGACTGGTGACTGCCTCTTTGGACGAGGCAGGTACTTTCTGTCTTGCCACATCCTCCACCTGACCTAATTCACAGAGGTACTGGACCACCCTGCCGTTCTACCCACTGCGTAAGGGTTTCGTGTCCTGCGCTACATGCTGCTTCATGCAGTGGACTTGTTCTCCACTAAACATCCAGTATCTAGGGAAGAGTTTGGTTGGCATGTGCCAGGTGCCTGATAAACACCGCCAAATAAATATAACTCCTTTGCCACTTTCCCACCAGCTACAGTAACTGACATTTACAACACCCAGATTGCTAACTGCTCCTTTGGTCCCGGAGTCCCCAAAGACAGTCGCCAACCAAGGCAGCCATCCCGTGATCTAGAATAATGTGTCCTTCTGTGTGTTTAGAAATCCCTGGTAATATGTTGTCAAGCAACGAAAATGTTTTAGGGTCATTCCAACCATTCATTTTTGTCTAGAGAAGAGTAGAGTTGTTGTTTGTTTTTTTAAAAAAAAGAAAAAGAAAGAAAAAGAAAGAAAGAAAGAAAGAAAGAAAGAAAGAAAGAAAGAAAGAAAGAAAGAAAGAAAGAAAGAAAGAAAGAAAAAGAAAAAACCACAATATGGGTTTGAAGGTCAATGAAAATGACAAAAAGGAAGCGTGCACATTCGTTTTGCATATTCCCAGATCATATTCTAGTAATTTAAGACTTGAGATAAGCAAACTTCTGAGAAATCCTCTGGTTATCATCAGAATGTCAGTATCTTCAAGTTTCAATAGTGATATGCAGTTTTAAGGAAGGATGTGGGGCAGGGAGGGGATAGTTGACTTCTGTTTGATGTCAATATTAAAAGTACTGGTTCCTGTTCCCAAAACGTTCTTCTTTACTTCTTGTGTAGGATGAAGAAGGAAGTAGGGGCAAGGTTTGGGACATCTTGCAAATATCTTAAAACATTAATAATTAATATTGAGGGTAAAAAGTCCAAATGTATTTTATTGGATTGCCTATATTTGGGGGAAAAAAACCCCACCAAATCAAACAATCTTGATGTACATCTTTAATGTTAAAAAAAAAATGAGAAACATAAAGTAATTATATCCCATCTTAACCCTCTTTTGACCCACCTATCCTATTACTCTTCTTTCCTTTATAGAAAAGACTTTACAAGAGTTGATTTTTTACTGTCTGATTTCTCTTCTTCCTTTCTCTTTTAAACCCACTGAAGTAAGATAATTTTATTATCACCATCCAACCTACATTTATTTATTGTCACTTGCTACTCAAAGTGGAGTCAATGAACCAACAGCATGAGCATCAGCTTGTTAGAAATGCAGAACCCCAAGCTTTTCCCAGACCTACTGAATCAGCATCTGCATGTTAACAGGATCTTCAAGTGATTCACATGTACAGTAAAGTTTGGAAAGCACTGGGCTAGCTCCTAAGTCCCATGGTAATGGAGGCTTGTTTTCATTTATTATGTAACATCAGAAAGCTGAGGCACTCAAGATATATTGAACGAATGAGTGAACAAATGTACTATGCACCTGTATCAAATGGGACTACAAGTTGATGATGCGTACAAGGTTGGAGAAAGACATCCTAGGTCAAAATTATCTACCCTATATATTGTGCTAAGTTAAAGATTCACTAGTATCAGCAACTCCTTCTTTCAAAATGCAAATATATTCCCCACATAAAGCAGTCATTCACAATTTACTGTAGATTATTTGAATGAGATAATTATTCTAACATCTAACAGAGTCAGCCTAACTAAGGAAGTAGGAGTGAAAGAAGGCTGAAAATTTAATAAACGCCTACCCTATGCTGGGCATTGTAACAGGCAAGAGGGAAACAAGGATAAATCAGGACCTTATGACTCAGTAGGAGAAGCAGAGGACCCTTCAGGGGAGAGACAAGAGGGTAGAGTACTCTGTGGGGAGGGTCTGGGGGAGCCCCAGGACAGGAAGAGTTCAGGGTACTCCTTCCTTCAGCATCCTGTGCTCTGGCCACAAAGAACTTTTTACTTTTTTTCTTCTGCCTGAAATGTTACCATCAACTCCGCCAACATCTACTCATCCTTGAAAGCCCCCCTCTCTTCGAGAATTAACTGTTCTCTCGTTTTATTAGCTCTGATCACACATATCAGAGTTCAAGGGCAAGTACCACCATTTTCATGAGGGGCTTCTACAAACTGCCTTACCCTTATTCACCTCCGTATCCCTGTCCCAGCATGGCACATGGACACAGTAAATGTTCAGTCAATTTCTGCCATTTCATAGAACAACTAGAATTTATTGACTATGTACCGAGAATGCAGTTGATACGTACCAAGCACTTTAGATGTATTAACTCATTTAATCCTCACAACGATCCAATTAGATTGGAGCTATTATTATCCTCATTTTATAGATCAGAGAACTGAGGCCCAGAAAGGCAAGGCCACATAAAGGAATGAGTTCTGTACCTGTACCTATGGGCAGACTGTAAATGTTTCC
>NW_006433024.1:10243644-10246457 GCF_000325575.1 Pteropus alecto | reverse complement strand
TACCATTCTGCCTGGAGCCCCAGAGGGCAGAAGACAACTAGAGGGTGTCAGAGCTCACTGCTATAAAGAACCATCTTTCCCACACCAATCTCCCACATCCAAAACAGAAGTTATTGTCTGGAAGCAAGGTTTTTGTGGAGATGGAAGGTAAGAGAGGAGGTCTGAGGGAAGATACTCAAGGCAGCAGGCTTTCCCTAATGTGAGAAAGAGAAGGAACCCCGATTCCTCAGGAATGTTAAAGAAAAGGAACCTGGGGTGGAGGGCGTGCAGGTGGGCTAGGAACATACTGTAGGGGCTCCAGGACACGAAGGTTCCGAACAACAGCTACAGCATTTTTTAGAAACAAATATATTTTTACCTATTTTTCAACCAAGGCCAATGTTTAAGCCTTGCTTAGAAAACAAGTACTGGCAATGATGCAAATGACAAGACTGTAGCCAGCTAGCACCTGTAGCAGGATCTTGACAGCATGAGTTTGGCTTTTCATGCATCCGTCTCATTCTGCAGTGAGTGGCCGCACCAAATTGCAGCCACTTCTCAGGAAAATTTCAAAGCTAGGTTGTCTGTTGAAAGCCAAAGGTCCCGGAAAAGCATTATCCATTCTCCTGCCTCCCTCCTGACACTGCTCCCTCACACAAACCCCTTGGGACGCCCTGCATTAGGTCCAGGACTCACCCACCCTGTGGTGAAGCTGCCTCAAGAGGAAATCAGAGAACAAATGAAAGCAGGTAGGAGGCAAGACAGGGAGCCCAGTGATTAACTCTTCCATTGAGAGAGAAACAAGTCATGAAAACTGAATCAGCGGCAAACACACAGGAAACCATGGAGTCCAGAGGTAGACTTTGGATCGACAGGTGAGCTGGACCACCAGAAATTGTTCATCAAGGGTTACAGCACAAAGAGCACCCAAAAAGCACAGAGGAAGCAACAAGTCACACCAATGAGAGGGGGAGACACAGGACTCTGGGAAACAACATCAACTTTAATAATTTCTACCACCATTTTAATCAAAGTATCTTTCCTAGTGATTCCCCATTATCATCATGCTAAGAGAAAAAAAGAAAAGGAATACCTGGGCAAAACCCGAAAGATATAGATCAGAAGTCCCCTAAGTCAGGCTCTGTCAGTCTGAAAGAAGAGCCAAGTAAAGTCACAGTGGTTCAGAAGATCAATACACAGAGGCCGGAAGGGACATCAGAAATTCAAAACCAATGAGAGGAAATCATCTGACATCGGGCTGAATAGGAACACTACATACATCCAAATTTCACATACTACAGATGCTTGGACAGTTTTTGGTATCTGCACTCAAATGAACAACACCCAAAATTTAATGTCTCATAAACAGTTTACAAAACGATCAAGGGTCTGATCCATTATAAATAAAAACTCAAAGTGTCTTTCTGAGCCAGTAAATACTAAGGTGTGTTTACATGTGTCTGACTCAGGACTTACCTTTTAATCATGATATCAAATACTCATCACCGAAAACTGGTAGAAGCATAAAAACCAAGGGTTAAAATTCTTCAGAGGCTTTTCTTGGGTCTCAGGCACACAGCCAAATATTACCAAACTTTATAACCACTATAATCACAATAGAAAATTCCTGGATAGTCACTTGTACACACAGACACCTCATATCAGTGACCCTTTAAGTAAATTAAAGGAAAATGGGCTTTGTATTAAGCTGCTGAGGAAAGGAAATATTTTTAACCTGAAACTCTCTTATTTAAAACAGTGTGAGCGCCTTCACAATTAGGAAATTTAATCTAATTTGGGGGAAGGGGCACACTGGGAAAAAAGTAGTCCTCATTAGTCCTTGCTATGAAACGCAAAACTACAGGATCATATTAGCTGAAGTGAGAGCTTTATTCCTTGATAAATGAAATATATCAAGAGCCCAGAATTTCATCACAAACAAAAGCCTGCCCTTTACAAGTGCCATAGTAATCATTCTTATTTCAAAGACAATTGCTGACTGCACAGTGTAAGTTTTGAAACACATTAGGAAAATAATCTCCCCCAAATAGTTATAACAGATTTCTCAAAATCGTCCAAGGGATTACCAAAACATATTTCCTGGGGATTCTTGGGAATGTAAAAGCCAAGCATGATTCTTTTTAACTCACCTGCAAACAGGTTTATATACTTGATCAGTGCTTGAATCCCTTTGCAAGATGCAAGCAATTGATCAATTTGCTTTGATGCAAACAATTAGGTACCTCTGTCCCCTTTTCCCCCCCAAAAGGAGTCTCCTCTCGACACAGAGGAGAAAACGCTATTTGGGAAGACAGGGAGCCCAGTGGTCAACTGCCTAAAATTCAGGCCATTTCGTGCAGTTAAAGTAGACACCCAGCGGGGAGCCCAAAACATAGTGGACGTCCCCACCCTGAAATGTGTCCTACTAAAACATATCCCTTTTAAGGTGTCCTAAACACATCATGTCTTCATCTAAACGAAGCGTGCCCGCGGGGACCACTAGGAAAGATCTGCAACTTGTCCAGAAAGAAGATGCGAAAGCACCTTTTTACTTCCCCGCCCAGCGCTGCCTTCCCGGGAGACAGATTTCCAACAGTTCGCCTGCTGTTGCAGCAGCAAAGGGCGGAGAAAATCCTAGCGCCGGCGATGCAAAGACCTCTCCCTCCACCGCCACCCCGCCAGGTGCCGGCCCCGACGGGCGGCCCTGCTCCTCCAGAAACCTCCGCGAGCGCACGGCGGCCGCCAAGTGCTTACCCGGGTCGGCCAGGCAGCGCCCAGGCAGGGCGGCCAGCAGCAGGAGTCCCAGCAGCAGCGGCGGCAGCAGCGGCGGCGCT
>NW_006433024.1:10239214-10242815 GCF_000325575.1 Pteropus alecto | reverse complement strand
GCTGCGAAGGTCCGGATAGGGAGTGGGGGGATGGGCGTCCCTCCCCCCTCCATTTCCCTGCCAGTCCCCCATCTAGAGGAGGGGAGATCGTCCTCTAGGTCGTTGGGCCCCAAAAAGGTTGGGGCGGGGGTGTAAATGGTCATGGTCAACGTGCTTAAGAGGCCAGAAAGCGCCTCAGCCTGGACTTGAAAAAGCCCTTTGCAGATGGGCAGAGCGCACTTTGTGCTGTTTGTTCCTTACTTCTCTGAAGGGCCAGCGGACAGACACTGGCACGCCCAAATTAGCCCCTGAAGAAACGAAGCGGCTGTGGGCTACAGCATTTTACGGTAACACCCTAGATTAAAAAACGTTATGTAAATATTTATTGCAACCACACTATGTGCAAAGCGCTGCATCAGGCACTGGGGAAACCAGAAGAAAATCTTCTCATAAAAGTCCCTCTCTCAAATAGAATTAAGCAGTCACTACCCAGTGGGACAAAAGACCCCTGAGTCAGCCAAATGGCTTCCTTACTCTTCCCTCGCCAGGCTAGATGGTATTAAGCAAGTCATCTAGTTCATGGGAGCTTCATCTATCCCTCAGTGGATAAATATTGAATTTGCCAACTACTATGCTGGGCACTGGGGTTATAAGTGGTAAGCAAAAACACACATCCAACCTGATGAAACTTAAACTCTTATTCAACAATATCATTGACTACCTATTATGTGTCAGGCCCTGTTCTAGACACTAAGGACAACAGCCATAAACAAAACCCCTGCCCTCCTAGAGCTGACGTTCTAGTGGAAGTAACACTGGCAATAAACAGATAATAGATATGCCAGCTAATGATAAATGCTATGGAGAAAAATCAGTGTAAAAAAATAGAAATCATGGATGAGGTTTTGCAATGTTAAATAGGGTAAAGGAAGGCCTCGCCAAGAAGGTGACATCTGAGCAAAGACCGGAAGGAGGTGAGGAACAAGCCTCACAGGAAGAGCATTCCAGATAAAGGGAACGGCAAGGGCAAAACCCAAAGGCAGAGCATGCCCGGTGTGCTCAAGGCACAGCAATGTGGGGGAGAAGTAGCACCACATTTCATCTAACACACATTTTTCACATAACTTTTCAGAAGTCAGATGTGTCTACAACTTGAACTATAGTAGTGCCTCGTTGGAGTTATTATTATTTAAAGTTGCAGTTCAATTGAATTAATTCTGCTGTTTATAAGAAACTTGTAGTCTAGACGGGGTAATAAAACAACTCGAAAAGTCAGTTTGAGACACTGATGAGAAAGTCGGCCCATGGCCATGATTCAGGCAACATCACAAGACAAGAGGACTGGTCCTGGCAGCCAGTGGTGATCCCAGGGACAGGGAGGTGGGGATGATGGTGGCAGGCTGTCCAGGCAAAGTGGAACTGAAAGAAAGGCAAAGTCTGGAGCAGTTTACTTGAGGAGCAGGGAGCCGTGAGAGAGAAGAGCGCTGAGCAAAGCCGGGAAGGGAGACGGTGAAATGCATGCTTGGAGCCCTATGGCTGCTTGTTTGAAGCCTTGAACTCTGTTAGGGAGAAGTAAAAGGTAAAAAGGAGACAACGTTGGGACCCACTTAGGGAAGGCTTTGGACATATTTGGGCTTTTCCCCAAAAGGAGGAGGAGGGAGAGAGAAAGAAAAGACACTCTCAGGAGCACCAATTATGTGCCAGGCTCTGAGTTAGTAGCTGACAACACCAAGGTGGGTGTGATCAGAGGAAATATAAACCCTTTCATAGTCATAACCTTCCCCCACTCCACCCTGCACCCATTCTTTCCTGTACTTAGACCATGTGTTGTCGATAGGATGGAGAGGTGAGCCCAAAACAAGAAACTGGAGAGGCTAGCTGGAATCATATGGCAAGGACAGAACGTTGCTGACCTATGAGATAGAAAGATCCAGAAGGGGAAAGGGCTGCGAAGAAAGGAAGATGAGATTCCACCACTGCTGGGTTCTCCATGAGCATTTAGAATGGAGAAAGATTTTCGGAGCAACTACCATGGAGCTGAGACATAGCAAACGAGTATCTTTAAAAGGTTTCCGCTGTATGGCAAATGGAATCTTCCCCTCAATGTTATTTGCCAGACTTGGACACGATATAAATTGCTTTTCAGTGATTTTGGTCATTAAACTGGTATTTCATTTAATTTTTCTCCTGGATGAGACTGGCCTCAAGCCCAGACACGAGCCCTTTCCTCAAGAAGCCCACAGTCAAGTGAGGGGAGCAGACACAAACGGTGGCAACTAAGAGTGACAACATGGTGAGTATTCATTAGAGGCATGTGCAGATGGCCCATCATCGTGGAAATGTGAGTGAGAGGCGGCTGTTTCAGACTGGAGAAGGAAGCGAGGTGAAAGGTCCCATGACATTGGTTTGCTAGGCACAGCAAATGGCAAGGCAGAAAGGCATGGAAGTTTGCAGCATTTTGCGAGGATGGGTAAGGTACCTGATGAGAGTGGCACAGCACGGACTTGGGGAGATTCTGCTTCAAGGCAGGAGACCTAAGTTGGAGGCAGGTGTGGAGAGACTGAGTTTGTGCCTTATTCTCATCCAATAGGAGCAACTGCAAAAAATTTTTCTGTCAGAGCAGGAAGCCTGATGAGATTTCAGTCCCTGATTGATGAGTCTGTGCACAGACTCTGAAACTTGATTACCTAGATTTAAATTCAGGCTCTCCCATTTGCTGGCCATATAACTTTGGGAAAATCAGTTCTCTCTATCTCTCATCTATAACACAAAATGATAAGAGTACCTACCTCACTGGGTTGTTTTAAGGACTGGGATGATACATGTCAAGCTTTTAGAAGTATACTTGACATACAGTAAGCACTCAATCAATCTTATAAATTATGTGACAGTTGCCACCTTTTTAAACCATAAACACTTTTGTTAGTATTAGTCTAATAAAACTATAGTTTCAAGACTTTCCTTAAGTGTGAATTTATGAGTATAGCTTTAAAAGTCAGTGTCACTTCTTCCCATAAGCAGCCTCTTCCCATAAGGTGACCTGAAAATGGTTCACGATTCACTTGGTCCAGAAAACCCCCCAAAATCATGCAAATCAGGAGGTTCAAATCTTCACGTTCACTTTAAGAGCACGCGTGAAACTCCCAGACCATCAAGGGTATGCATATCCGAAAAGCCGCCAACTATCTGAAGGATGTCACTTTACAGAAGCAATATGTTGGTAGGTGTGCCCAGGCCAGACAATGGGGCTAGATGCAGGACCAGGGGCCAAAAAGAGTGCTGAATCTATGCTGCACATGCTTAAAAATGCACAGAGTAGCGGTGGACTTAAGGATTTAGATGTAGACTCTCTGGTCACTGAGCACATCCAGGTGAACAAAACTCCCAACATGCAGCACAGAACTGACAGAGCTCATGGGCGGATGAACCCGGTCGCAATCTCTCCCTGCCACACAGAGATGATCCTCACTGAACAAGAGCAGATTGTTCCTAAACCAGGAGAGGATGTTGCACAGAAGAAAAAAAACATCCCAGGAGAAACTGAAGAAACAAAAATTTATGTACTGGAAGTACATTCAGCATCAAATAAATGCTGGTAAAAGTAAAAAAAAAAAAAGTGTCT
>NW_006433024.1:10228516-10239180 GCF_000325575.1 Pteropus alecto | reverse complement strand
CTCAGGGCAATAGTTTTAGGTCCTGAACTGAAATTTCTGACATTGCTTTAGTGGGGAAATACCCGGGCCTCTCTTTCATTCATTTTGCAATAAGCAAGAGAATCCTAATCCCTGTAACGCCCCTCCTTGCTCTACAAAGCCCAAATCTACACTGAAGGTCTTTTGTGTTTCGGAACGGTGCTAGGTCCTGGGGTTTCTACAATGCACAAGGCCCTGCTCCTACCCTCACTGAGCTCAGCACTTAGAGTCATGTGACGGAGGAGAGTAAACACACGATTATGCCACGCTTGGCAAGTGCTGTTGGAGATACGGTGGCGGGTGCTGTGGGCACACGTAGCTGAGAGAGGAGCTGGAGAGGCAAGCAAGGGTCGTACGCCGTGCAGTGGAATTAAAATGTATCTTTATAAACCACGGTGGCCCCTAAAGTGTCATGGTATATATTTCAGACATCTTAGAGTCGATAAATAGATAGATAGATAGATAGATAGATAGATAGATAGATAGATAGATAGATGAATGAATGAATAAATAAATAAATAAAAGGCGGGAATTTAAAATAAAACTAAACATGATTTCCTTGCTTTCCATGCCCTTCAGAAAACACTTTCCAGTGTTACATAGGATGGACTATTTACTGCATCTCACTGTCTGGACTCTGAGAAGAATGCTTAATGGAGCCATGTGAGCGCCCAGTAGATAGAACTGCCCTGGAGGGCAAGGAGATGAAGTTGAATTAACAATGCCAGGGGGCAGTAGGGAGCTATGGGAGAGTTTCAAAGCAGGGTGAGTGGCGCCATCGAATGTATATTTCGGGAAGATCACGCTGGCTACCTCATAGAATGGATTAGAAGAGGGATGAGACTAGAGAGAGGAGACCAACAAAAGGCTGTTGCAGAATACTGGGTCACCTTGGTTTCCTCTTTCCTTCAACTCTCAACCTATTTTCCTAAAAGAAGTTTCCCAAACTCACTCCAAGGCCCAGTAAGGTGGTACTAGCATCCACTAGGACCAGCCCTGAGTGTCCAAGTGGGCGAGGCTGATCTCAGTTTTTGCTGTGGCTGGGACAGCAGCCTAGCTATTCATTGTTTGTTGGTTTGAACTTGTCTTTTGCTGATGACATTTCAGTTCCCCAGGTTCTGGCAATTATTCTCCAAATCCCCTAGTGGGAGGAGGCGATTTTTTAAATCACCAAGGGCTAATTTGTCTTGTTACTATTTCTATTGCTTCTGGGGCTTATCTAATTGTGGATCGGAAATATGGTCCAGGCTTTGGCAGCATACTAGCTTATTTTTACTACACCTCTTTGCCTTCAAGTTCCAGCTTAGCTGTTGTTAAGCCCTTTTCTCAGGCCCCGTAGGGTGGGAACTAGGATTAGCCATTAAAATCTCAGTGATTTACAACCTGAGTTTCAGTCCTAACTCTATCACCTTAAGGAAACATCTTTTTAAATCTCAGAACCTCAGTATTCCTCTTTCAGAAAACCAGAGATCTTTACTCAAGATAATTAAAAATTCATGTCCAAATACTTGCATATACTTATTTGTAGGTAGCAGCGTTATTCACATTAGCCAAAAAGTGAAACCCAAATGCCCATCAACTGATGGATGGATAAACAAAATGTGCTACAACATTTTACTATTCACCAATAAAACGGAAGAGTTCTGAAACATACTGCAACATGGATGAACCTTGAAAATATTATGCTCAATGAAAGAAGCCAGTCATAAAAGGCCAAATATTATTATTCCATTTATATGAAATGTCTAGAAAAGGCAAACTCAAAGAGGTAGAAAGTAGCATTAGTGGTTGCCCTTGGCTGCGGGAGGGAAAATGGGGAGTGACTGACTGTAAGTGGGCAGTTTTTTTTAGGGTAACAGAAATGTTCTGAAGTTAGACTGTGGTGATGGATACATAACTTTGTAAATATGCTAAAATTCATTGCATTGTATACTTAAAGCTAGTGAATTTTATGTTATGTAAATTATAACTTAATAAAGCCAAAGTGTTCAATAAATCTTGGATGGTATATAGTCTTCTTAAGCACATAAAGGAAAGGATATTCATATTTAAATTTTCATTATAAAGTTCTATCAATTTTGAAAGCTCTGTAAGTGTAATATAAACAACGCATATTCTTTCAAGGGTATTAGCCTACTAACGATAAATGCCAATCTCCCAACCAACCAATGCCCCTTTTCATTTACCAAAAACACTTTTATTAGTCCAATCAAATGCATCTTCTGACCAGATGAAACCATCACCCATTTAGAGGCACTATGCACAATAATAATAGCATCTTCCTTGCTTAAGTACCTGTTATGTGCCTGACAGTAGACATTTTTTTTGTATATTAATCTTTTCTAGCATTTCTTCACAATGTCGGATTTAAGCCATGATTTTCATCTTTACTCTTACTTTCATCAATAAACCTTTACTAAACACCTATTATGTGCCCAACACTGTGCTTACTGGGGCTCTACGGATGTGAAAGACAAAATCTATTGCCATCAAGGGTCTCCAGATATAGCAATGGAAAAATAAAATTATAAAACATTTATTTATGCCATGAGTTAAAATGACATAAGGAAAGAGATATTAAGTCTCTTCTGGGTCAGGAAAGGCTGATAGAGGTGACACTTGAGCTGGGACATAATAAGCAGACAAGATGGGGGCAAGAGAGGGAAAGCATTGGAACCATACTGAGGTATGGAATTATAAATCAATAGATACTTTCAACAAGACAAAGTAGCTGATATGACTTTTTAGTATGAGGAGGAAAGCAATGAGAGATTCTCTTGGTAATGCAGACATGGGACATATCATAGAGAATTTAACATCTACCTAAGAGATTTGGACATTATCCTGAAGATTTGGACATAGTCAAGATTTTAAAGCCATCTAGCATCCAATGGTAAACCCATAATTGATTTCTACATAAGGTGCTTTGGAGAAACTAGTTAAAGACTTGAGCTGAGACTGAACTTCATAGGTAGAATTCTGCTTCCACTTAGATGCATGTTTACTTAGACTCTCTCTTGCCCCAGGCATCTTGTCATGTCCACTGCTGCTAGCTTAATCAGAAGTGAATTTTAATAAGACCACATGGCAAGTAATAAGGAGAAGGTTGGAGTTGGGAGAGGTGGGTGGAGGGGTAGCAAGGAAATCAGCTCACAGCATCAGTTTTGATAAGTTCTTAGGCAGTGCAGGGATGATAGCAAGGAAGAGAAAGGAACAATATTAATGTGGATCTGAAAGGGGTAACTAATAATGGGAGGAGAAATTGGGGACGACGTTCAGCTTTTGGATTGGGGTGAATGAACATGCCATTATCCGAGATCTGGAAATGCAGAAAAAGGAGGTTTGGAGGAAAACAAGAACTAGAAAGGGCTTTCAGGTAGAGATGTCCATTAGTCTGAGTTTCACAGATTTTAATGTGTACACGAATTTGTAGAACTTTTAAAAATGAAGGTTCTAATTAAGTAGGTCTGAGGTCATCTCAGAGTCGGCATTTCTAAGAAATTCCTAAGTGATGCTGATCCTGATCAATAGACCACATGCAGTAACAAGACATTGTCATTGAACATAAGGCTTATATCTTATCTCAATAAATGAATTTTTAAAGAATCAAACCCCTAAGTTTTGGTAGTTTTTGAGAAGCTATTCCTGTCTCCTCACAAGGAAAAACAAAAGTCTTTCACTCTTATGTAAGATTATACTTCCCCACCCATCACTGCCTGACTTGCAATGTCTTCCTGTCCTGATTATTTTCTCTACCCCATGGATACTAGTTTTGGCCATGTGACTTTTTTTGTCTAATGGAATGTGATAGTAGTAACAGTGTGCCAGTTCCATTCATAAGCCTTAGGAATCATTGCAAGGACCAACTCTGCATCTTTTCCCTCCTCTATTAGGAGACATGTTCGATATTTATTACTCCTTCAGTCCAAATACAAAAATGAAGAGAATCCATGGACTACACATGGCCTGTAGCCAGAAGCAGAGCTGCCACCAACCCGGGACCAACAAATAACAAGAAATAAGGCTGTAATGTTTTAGCTACTGAGATTTGGCGGGGGTTGGGGAGGGTGGGATGGGATATTTATTACTGCAATATAACCTAGCAAAAGGTGACTTATAGATTCTTAGGGATATTAATGATAGAAACAGGCTAAGAAGGAAATGGAAGAGCTAAAATAAATGTTGCATTTTTAAAAGCTACCAAATTTTCTAATACATTCTCTAAAAGGATACCAAGATATAGAATGAGGTTGTTGGCTTATAGTAACCCTTGAGATTATTTGAATGCGAGTTACCAAGAGAGTGTAAAAGGATATCAGCCTTGGAATGACAGTTCTGGGTACACCATTTTCCCTGTGAACTTAAACAAGTCACAGCTCCTCTGCTGTTCACGTAAATGAGGAAAGTGGAAGTACTAAATGCTTTATGGGGTTTTGTAATGATTTGCTTGATCTGGCTTGTATCAGCTTATTAGTCAATCATTAAATTTTCAGGAATTATGTGAACCAATTGTTAAACACACTGATTATTTAAAATTGAATTACATAAAGTTACAATTAAATTTGTGTTAAACACAAAGGTAATAAATACAAGCAGCCCTCATGTTACAGGGTTCTGATATGCACAAATTTCAGTTACCACAGTTTAGTTAAATAACACCAGTCCACCAACAACGTGGTTCAAATTTTGGTTACCACAGTGTATTTACCATGAGTGATGACATGAAGTACAAACTTCACTGTTGCTCTTCAGCCCATAAATCACTATGTAAATAATAAATGTGCTTCATGATCAGGGACCAACCACATCACTTCTTTCAAAGACTGTTGGTGATTGATTGGTCTGTTAATCAGACAGCAAAGTTTCCTGTGCAGGAGAGGAAATGATCCACACTTTTGGACCACATGGCAGGTCTACACGGCAGAGGAAGAATGGACGGATGAATGGATGTCTTCCTTTAAAACGAACCAGTCAAGTACTCTAAGGATTCAGAGGCTTGGAATACTTACTTTCTTGCTTTTTCAAAATCTATTTACAAAAGTTAGAAACTTCTCCCATTATATTTCCAATGTTTATGGGGCATAGCCTACACTGCCCCTATATCTACTTTGTTATTTTCTTTAAAGTTCTTAGGGGACCGAATTTGAAAGAAAAAATAGTACTAGAGAACTCTTTCTCCCTCTGCTGGCCATTCTACAATATAGCAATGCTATAATGAACGGAATTATCAGATGTCAAAACTGAAAGGAAACTCAAAGAATATTCCAGCAAACTGTGCACCCACAAACTAACCCTGGCTTGCAGATGACTTGACTATACCATATATAAAACAAAAAAGTTTTTAAACTTTTAATTAGTTGCCAATATTTTTCTGACATCCGTATTTCTGTTTTCTCAAAACAAAACTGTAAGTTGGTACATACTGGGTCTGCCATCCCACATGAATCTCCTGCTCCCTTGGGACAGGGCTTGACCCTTCACTTTGCCACAGTGTCCACTCAATCTCCTTCACGTACTGACACAGTCTCTGCAGCGCTTGCTACTTTTGAGTTTGCAACCCTAAGCTTTCTCATTTACCAAGGAGTAAACTGAAGCCCAAACTTGCTCAAAATCATATCACCTAATTAGAAGCAAAGCAGATAATAAAATCTGGGCCCCCCAAATTCCATTCCAACATTTTTCATTTATTTAACAAATGCTTTAGTGCCTCCTATAGTCAGGCACACAGTAAGTGCCAAAGATATGGAGTATACAAGATAAAAATGGTCTTTGAATTCAGAGTTTAGTTAGTTGGAAAAGCAGATACGTAATTACTAGAAATATGATGATAGCGATAAAGGAAACCGGGACTACAGTGATGCAGTGGCATAGTCTCGTTCTCACCTCATCACCCAGTTCATTAATCATCACAGTAAATCTATTAAAAATATTTCCAAGATTTACTAAATGTCTTCAAACCCTAGGGTCCACATTTATTCAACATTCATTGGGCACAAGTGCTAAACGGTGGGGAAACAGCAGTAAACACAGCATTTATTAGATGAATTCTTCTTCCATGCATGCCCTCTTAAATAGTCACTCATCCTCCTCCCTGTTCATCTGCAATCAATGTGTGAGGCTACGAGGGAGTCAAGATCAATAATAGTCACAAGATGGTTAAAGGACGTGGGCAGCAGTTGCTGGGCAAACGACATCTCTCTGCAGAAAAGAGAAGTCAGATATGAGCTTGAATAATGAGGATAAGGGAGTAAACCTAAAGTCAGAGTAGGTATTAATCTTGGTCAGCAACACCCATAACACCATAATTGGACAGCACTACAAAAGAGAAAGGAATCACTTTTGTATTGGACATAAACATTACTAAAACTGGGTCCTGTGAAATTGGGGCTTTTGGAGAAATGGCCAAGTCCAGATCCAAAACAGGAAAAACGTAAGGTGAACCTAAAGACACCTTATTGGGCCAGAAAACAAGGAAACATTCAGAGACTAACGTAGTGATGTCAAAAGGATTCGGGAGTCATTAATTAGTAACTTTAAGTTATTGAATTAGCAAGATTCATAAATCCATAATAGAGAGAGAGAGACAGAGGATGAGAGGGATGGAATGCACTCAAGTGAGCACTGGGAGAAAGCCAGAAGCCTTTCTTTATTCTTCTTTATAGAAAAATGATGTCAGGTAATAAGTAGTCAAAGAGTCACATAATTAAATGCTATGGGTGAATCTTGATTGGTTTCTGGAGTGAGGATGGGGGAGGGGAGAATGGCTATAAGACATTCTTGAAACAATCAGGAAAATCTATGAACTGGAAATTAGATGTTATAGAATTCTTCGTTTCTCTAGGTGTTACAAAGTTTTGTGGTTAGTTGCAGATGTCATTCTTACAGATACATGCTTAAGTATTTAGGGACCAAGTGCCACGATTATCCAACAAATGGTTCACTTTTTAAAATTACATGTAAATATAAAGTTAATGTGGCAAATGTTAACTGGTGATCTAGGTGAAGATTATATATATGTTGTACTACCTTTTTCCTATATTTTTTTAAAATAAAAAGTTGATTCAAAGTATAAAATTTCGATGTGATAAGAAAAAAGTGAGTTATTTGAATTCTTCATAGTCACTAAGGAAACAAGCAATGATTAGAATAAAGCACATCACCTCTAACTTTCACATTTTGGCATTCAAAATGTTTCCGAAGTTTGTACTAGATTGCGCAATGCTTACGCTATAAACTGAGGTAGAAAATATTAGGATCTAAAATAGCTTACATTATTCTAATTACCTGAACATTTACATTTTTGTGAGTTGCTTAAAATCTGTTGTTCTGCATTTCTCTAATATATCGTAACCATTATTTTTATGACGGAAAAATATGAAATATTAACATCTTATTTTTCTATTTCAAATGATCATACTTCTAATTAGGGGAAAGTATAGGTTCTCAATGAGATAAAATGTCATAAAAATAAAAGTGGACATATAAATTAACATGAAATGGACCACAGACCTAATAAAAGCTAAAACTATAAAACTAGCAAAGAATAGTCTTTGAAACTGATAAGCAAAAATTTCTTAGGGCACAAAAGCACAAACCACAGAAGAAAATACTGATAAACTAGACCATTAAAATTCAAAATTCACTCTTTTAAATACTGTAAAGAAAATAAAAGGACAAGTCACAAATTGGGAGAAAATATTTGTAATATAAATGACTTGACAAAGAATTGGCAGCCATCATCTCTCACCTGGACTACTTTCGACAACCTCCTACCTGTCTTCCAGCTTCCCTCTGGCTCTCTGATTGCTTTCTGTGATAGCCAGGTCAGTTGTTTGCCTCTTGAAAATCCTCCCTTGGCTTCTATAATATATGGGATTAAATCCAGAATTCTTCTCTTGGCAAAAGGCCTGCATGCTCACCCCTCGAATTATACCTTCTAGCTCCCACTCCTGCTCCCCACTCACACGCTTCTGTGGCCTCACAGACCACTTTCCTGTTTGCCCACGTTAAAAGCCCCTTCCTGAGTTAGGACCTTTGAACTTGCTGCTCCCTCTGCAAAGATACTTTTCCCTTGCGCAGCTGACTAGCATTTTGTCACAACTGAAATGTCACCATTCCTTGACATGCCCTCTCCAGTCACTTAATCAGTATCCTCTATTTTCATTCCACTTACCCTAATTGAACTGACTTTAAATCTTTCCTTTCTACAAGGAAAGATCCATAAAAGCAAAAGAACCTTCTGTTATGTCCATTATGCCCAGCATATAGTGCTTGGAACATGATAGATGCTTCATAAATATCATTGAATGACTCGTGACATGCCCACTATGTGCCAGGCACTGTGCTAGGTATTAGCTGAATGGCTTATATGTGTTGCTCAAAGGTTTCTTTCATCTCTTTAGAAAAAATAATATTTTATATTCCTAAGTCCATTTAAATAGGTGAATACTTCTTAGTTTTCTTATGAAGCCATTTGACTTTCAAGTAAATTGCAAAATATGCATTTCATTTGTATGTAGGATCAATGCTTTGGGCTAAATGAAAATGTTTACAATATTTTGAAAAACACACCCAATAAGAATAACTAAAATAAAACACAAAATGTATGTATGAGAATGTAGGGTAACTGGAACTCTCATACACTGCTGGCGAGTGTAAATTCTTTCATCACTTTGGAATCCTATTTGTAGCTATCTAATAGTGTGAAACAAGTATATACCCTATGACCCAATAATTCTATACTTGCATATATACTGCAAAGAAATGCATACGTGTTCACCAAGATATGAACGAAAATGTTCATATTTATAATAGCCAAAAAGTGGGAACAACTCAAAAGTTTATCAACAAAACAGATAAATAATTATATATGCAAAGAAATATTAAACAATGAAGAGAAATGAACCACAACCACACACAACATGGATGTACCTTACAAACAAAATGTCAAACGAAAGAAGCCAGATAACAGAATGTATATGTTATACTTCAATTAAAAGTTTACTGAGAGAACCTGAGAATACATATTCTCCTTGGCGTGTTCTGGAGTGCTCCCCCAAAACTTTCCTACCGATGCTCCTGTAAAGTCAGACCGTTTAAGTATGAGGTGGTTATGTGAGGGCATAACCTAAATTGGCCTATTACAACCACATTCTTTTGAAGTCTCATGTTTTATCTCTTAAAAATTCATGTGAATTCTCTATTGTTCATCCATGCATACTGAACAGAAATGTTTACCTCAAAAATATTCAAGACAATAATATTCAAATGAAATGGGCCACGGTTATCCGGTTGCAGTCCGTCTCGCATACTGCCTCTGACTTCAGTTTAAAAGAACTGGTGGAAAGTAGATTGGTTACAGTTAAATAGCCAGGTTCACATCCCAGATTCGCCCCTCACTAGCAGTGCGACTTTGGGCAACTTACCTAGGTATTTTGAGCCTATTTCCTCATTTATATAATGAAGACAATGATACCTATCCCACAGATGGTTTTGAGAATTAAACGAGATGATGTAAGTTAGGTACTCAATGCTACCAACCTTTTCCTTCCCTATCCTGTAAGCAGGACAGGTGTGGAAACAAAGTCAACAAGCTGTTTGCTGCAATATATATATTTTAATTCAAAGTGAATCGACAGTAATACACCATAAATTCTTATTTTGACACTCACCAAAATAGTCACCTGGAAAACCCGCTTTTTGTGACAAAGTACAGAAGGCTTGGTCACATTTAAATCACTGAGAACTAGAGAGAAATACTATCGCAAACCGTAATAGACATTACATCCATAAAAATTTTCCCAGTCCTTATTGTAATATTGCACAGTGCAATTGCTACATGGCGAACTAGTGTAGCATAGAAGTAAAAGCAAAAACAAACCGAAGAAAGAAAGCCACAAGTCTAAAATTGTTAAACAGTTAACAGTTCAAACTTAGTAATCAAACCTATCATTGAGTTCGTTAAAACAAATCCTCCTACACCTTGCAGTGTATGATTTAACTTTTACTTAATACAAACCAAGTTTAAAATTAGTAGTAGAGATTTTAAAAATGAAAAGGTTTTACTACTACAGTAACATAGTTAAACACCCTGAAAAAAAGAAAACTAAATATCAAGATTTTTGATAAAATATAATTTGCAAATTAAAATAGTATGCAAACAAAAAATAAAATAGTATGCAAATATGCAACTTGAAATTCATGCAGTGTTTTATTTAAGAAAGCATAAAAACCAAAAAAACTGGTAAAAATGGCTTTAAAGAGGGTATAAGTCTGGATTCTTTTGTCCATATGCTTTAGACATTTTCGAAATTTTTTTATTTTTAACCACATAAAAAGCCCATGATTAGAATCAGTTAAGAGAAACATACTTAACTGGGGTACGCCTTTATCAAACCTGACTATTATATTAAGAAAACATCGAAGTTTACCATTTACTGTTCATTAAATAACAGCATCTCAGTCTTGGAGCTGAAATACAGAAAATAGGACATTTCAGAGTAGTAAACATGGCCCTGAACAAAAAGCAAACTGCACCAGTTTTGTACCTGTTGTGGCACAAACATCAATCAGTCCTTTGCACTTGTTTCTGAAACATCCACTGCCAGCATTGATTCTTTTCCAAGAAGTGAGCAGATACCAGTAAT
>NW_006433024.1:10150717-10228467 GCF_000325575.1 Pteropus alecto | reverse complement strand
AAACTAGGAGGCTGTGGAGGGCAGCAAGTTTACTTAAATAGTGACTCCATAAATTTGCCATCTGTAAATAATCTTTTAAATTAATCTTAGGCTATTCCTTTTTTATGTGTAATATATATATATTTCTATTTATATAAAATGCATAGAATTGATTACTAAAAACACTGAAACTTGTGGGGAAAATTAAGTCCTTCATTTTCAGTGTGACTAAAAATGTACTGCTGGTTTTTATTTTATGATCTAATACTGTAATTTTTAAAATCAACTTCAGGCACATTTATTTCATTGATGATTATTAAATAAAACACTGCTTGTATTAATGGAGTAAAGAAAAGTTTATCCATTATTAGCTTATTGTCAATGCTGTACTAGAGCTGTACTAGTGGTATGCAATTCATTTATCAAAGAAATGCTATAAATCCAAAACATTTGGAGAGTTTTACACTCAAATGCTTTGTACTGTTTATTCCAGTAAATGCTGTGAGATTATATTCCAGATTTTTAAGGAAAAAAAGTTAAGTCAAGCCTGCAAGATACAGCTGTCTCAAGTGTCTACAATGCCAGTATGAAAATAAAAAATTAAGTTACATTGATACATCCAAGTTTTTTATATGCAGTGATGAGCACAAACATTAATAGAGATAAAATACTGATGCAATTAACACACCCCAAAATAACATATGCAATTATTTTCCATCATTTACAATACAGTAGTTACAATGACACTCCAAACAGAAAAGCAAAGTAAAAAATCAAAACCTCAACTTCTATTTCATGTAATTAGACTTATACAGAAATTAGAAGGCTAAATAACAACTAGTTAATCACCTAATTTCACAGCTATCTGAAGTGGCAATCGTTATATAGCAGCTTATCTATGATACATTCAAGATAAATGATACAATGTATTACTTGCCCATAAGCTAAAACACAGCCTGTTTAATACCTTTCCTTAAAGTCCACCTCTACACTACAATATACTTGAGGTCTATGCAAAAAGTAGCTACCTTTTATATAGGAAATGGATGATTAAGTCTTTGGTGCTGTAAAAGCAACTTCATTTAAACACCACCACCATCACCATCAAAAAAATAAAAATAAAAAAGAATAAGAATAAGAAAGAAAAAAACCCAAGACACACTTCCTAGGAAGAAAAGCATGTAATTTCTGTCCCTGACGGAATGTATTAAATAAGCAAATACCGCCAACAAGCGAAACAAGTACTACAATGTAAAAATACTTAAAAAAAAAAAAACAAAAAACCTCTCACATGCATAAATGAAAAATTGCACACAAAGAACTCACATCTTTTCAAGCTTCAATAGTAAATATTTTCTGCTACTACTTATTAAATACTGCATGGTTTGCCCAAGCTAAGATGAAACCACATCATGAATCAATGAGTAATTTGCATTTTCTTTCATTATCTACTCAAAGTCATGCCTACTGTACCTCTAAACATTTTATTAAATCCAATTATACAGCAAACACTCCAAAAATAAACTTAGATTGTATTGCAGTTTTACTTAACAGTATATAAAATGCTGTGTTGTGACAGATATCAACTATCCATTAGATACTGAATCAATTTTTCTTAAGCACTACTAACTGCTTGCTTTCCTTGAAGCTAGATCATTCTGAAAAATCTGACAGCAGAATTCAGCTATAGCAAACATGCTGCCCTCTTAGTAAGGAAAAAACAGCTACGACCTGAAATCATACCACACAAAACCAAAAATGAACGTTACTCTCTCAAAAGAAAACTAAAGAGTAGGTCTGAATTTTAAGTGCTGCAGTCCTCAACATTTATATATAGGTAATAACATTAACAACCTCAAATATTTAAGGCACTATGTGTGGGAACGGTTTACAATGCAGCTGAGATTATAAGAACAACATTTAAGAGCAAAGTCTAGGCAACATTTTGCCCATGCAAAGACACATGCAAATGTAAAGAACAATAGCTCAATTTCTTAGGTAAGTGACCCAACATTTATACACTAAGACACAGATAATACAATTCACTTGTATGCTGTAATTCTGACATATGTGCATCTGTTACTCTAAGTCTGTACACAGAATGGCTTCCCAAATGTGGACGTGTCTTGCACTAGTTAGAAGGCAATTTTATAAAAAATAGCAGGAGCAAAACTGGACTTCCGCTCCCGTAAGTCACCTGTCTAGAGTTACTACATAAGAAGATAACATGACCAAAGACGTTATACCAAATGTGCAAAACACATTAAAAGTGAGTTTTTTTTTTAAAGCTCAAAGTTGTTTAAATTGCACCCAAGTCTACATGATTCAAAAATAATTTTCTTGTGCCATGGCTAATATTTATTAAATACCATGTTTTTATTTTTAATCAAATGCTTCTATCATTGAGCTTCCTCAATATACTCTTTTTGAGTTTTCACATATATGGATACTGGCTGAGTTTTGTTGGACTTAATGGAAATCCAGTATACGCAGGTGATGCTGCAATATAAGAATGTGGTGGGAAGATTGGTTTGTACTGAGTCTGATGAATGGTTGGGGATGGTAACAGCCGGGGATTTATGCCCACTGGGACCTGGTGAACTATGCCACTGGGATGGGAGATATTATAAGATGGATGCTGTAACATAGGTCTTGAGGTACATGGAGAAGCTAAGAGGTGGGCCACTGGTGCAGCACTACTGAGGGTAGCTGATGATGGGTATGGAAGTAGAGTAGGCTGTCCTCCGAGGTGTGTACTTCCAGCCAGATGGGCATGCACAGCTGTGTGACTGGGACTTCCATGAGAAAGAGTGAAAGGATTACTGGTAACACTAGTAGGGATATAAGCTTGCTGTCTTCGATGTCCGAAGTTTCCATTCCACTCTTGATGCCCAGATCCGAAGTGATGAACCTATCCAAAACAAGCAAGCAACCAAAAAGTACTAAATATATTCTTTATAAGTTAAAAAGAAAGGAAGAAAGGAAAATCACAATAAACTCTGACTGATAACTCAAAGATCTCTCAAATCTTAGATTGTATTAAGTTTAAAGAGAAAAATGATTTTATATATTAGTATTAACATTTGAATATTACTACATATTATTATAATATTAACATTGCCACTACCACTGCTAGCAGTATAACTACCCCACCACTACTACTAGCTTCCATTTGTGGAGCACTTGTCATATGCAAGCCTAACATTTTATATATACATTATTTAATTCCAAAATAACCCCATGCTACAAGCCATTATTCTCATCAACTGTGGTCCAGATATGCTGAAGAGACCTGGCCAAGATAATATGCACATTATTGGCAAAACCGGGTGTGACTCCAATACCCATGACCTTTTCTTTCCCCAAGTGAAACAACTGCTGAGCACAATGCTGAACAGATGGAAAGTACTCAATGAGGCGTCTCTCGCTAGCACCACTACTAACCCATAAAAACTGTAGCCATCAATTCATTAATGTGCACTCTGATTTAAAGGATCTAAGAAAACAAACACTAAAAATATAATTAAGAAAATCTAAGAGCTTAATTTTTCTGAAGAACTCAAGTTCTACAGATAATGTGTTTAATTATCCTATTATTAGGCAATTACTCTTTAGTCACTTGGGATAATGAAAAGGATAAAATTTATTAAGATTGCATACAGTTTCAGAATATTTTTCCCCCAAGTGAAAACCTGATGAATTTGAACCCTAAAGACTCTTATAAATTCACAAACGTACCTGACTGAAATTCAAATGCTGTTGCTGGAATGCTGATGTCAATTTTTGCTGACGATTACCCACTGTGGAAGGCTGGTTTAATCTCCCAGGAGCAGATCGTCCTTTTATTAATGGCTGGCATATAGAATCTAGCAAGGAACAAAATATTAAATAGTTGATGCTTTTTCCTTCTCATATAAAAATTAGGAAAGTCTTTAGGTATTTTATACAACAGTGATTTGAGAACCTTAAAGTTAAATGAAAAGAAAGATCTCATGGTATCCAAGCACTGTATGATATAAAAAGAGATTTCTTTTATAGAAATCTTTAAAAGAAGATAGATTTGGCAGGATCAAGTTGGAAATTCAGAGATGACTTGAGGCAATGCTGATCTCTGATGTTCCTAAATTAAGACCTTTGAAGGGATAATCAGAGAAATAAGGAGGACTCAGTATACCTGTGTTTGCCATATGCTCATCGGCATTTAATCCATTTTCTAGTCCCATTGGTGGCACCACAACAGTACAGACAGCTGGTTTGGCTTCTGTGTTGGCAGAGGTTACCAGTTCTGTGTTTTGGTGAGTGTCCTCCACAAAACTGTTCTCTGCAAAGGGACTGTCACGTCCCGAAGAGTCTGATGTTGGAGAGCCATCCACGGTATCACAACCACTTTCCTGCTCTTCATCTGACATACTGCAATAAGAAAATAGTCTTGTATTTTTCAATATTAAATCTAAAGTTAAATAATATCTAGGCTCCAGCGAATTGATGACAGTCTTATTCAGTTATTTCATATCTAATTATGCCTTCTTCCTTGTCCAATAACACTTTTTTCACAGATTTTCTAGACTCTCACATTTATTCTCTCTTCAGACTGCTACAACTGCTACCCTTAATTCTGTCCTGTTTAGGAATATCCTTTTGGCACTAAATTTTCCTTTCCCACTTGATCCTTAGTAGAAGTTCATAAAAATACCACTTTATAAATTACAGATAATTTCATCAAGGCATTACAAAAGAAGCACTCGTTTGGGTAATTTAAATGAAATGTATAAACATATACATGTGTGATTTCATATTTCAGATTAAACTGTAAAGTTTGGACACATCCCTTTAGTGGTAATTTGTTGGGCCCTTTTAACCAACCAGTTCTCTGAAAGGTCTTCCCTACTTCTCTGAAGGCCCACCCAGAGTCCCATTACTCCTCTTCTCCTCCTGACCCTCTTGGGCCCCGATGACATCTCTCCTTGGGATTTCTACAGCACTTATTGTGTGTTTTAATCACTCGTTTCATACTTAATAATTTGAAGCACCTCTTTTTATATGTATATTTTTAGTTACATATTTTTATTTATATCTTAGACATACATTTACATATATATATATTTCCATATGTATGTGACTATTTATGTATGTGTGTGTATAATATCAACTTCCAAAACACATTGTAAGCAATTTCTAAGAAGATGTGTTAAAATTTCTTTCTATCTCCCACAGAGCTTTGGTTATAGGTATTCAATACCATATTTCCTAAGGAAAAAGAGAAGACAAATGTATAAAATTAAGACCTAAAATTTATTCAAGCTTTGTTTCCACTAAAAAAAAAAAAAAAAAAATTCTAAAAGCTAAAATAAAATGTATTTTACTGAAAGTTTTGTAGTTCATCTCTTAATGTGTTAGTATATTATATAGGTTAGGAGCAGCTCATTACTCTAGTGGCAAAGCATGTCCCTGGCCAAAAGGAAGGGTAGGTATGGAAATATGGACAAAATCATGCAAATCAATCACCAGTGTGGAAAAAAAAAATCGCAGCAGATATTCTACTGACAGTGGGGAATCACTTCATTATGCAAAACTTTTTTTTTTTTTTTTATTTTGCTAAAATATATGTTCTTATTCCAAATTTGTTACAATAGTAGGCTGTGAAGCTGAAGTTGAGAATGTGGCTTTTTTACCCTTTCAAAAACAAATAATTCTTTAAAAATGATTTATTAGAACTTTAATATTTCATTTAGATCTGTTCTATAACAAGAAAGAAAATTATTATTTAAAGCCTGAGTTTATAAAAAGTGATCTAGTTAAAAAATTATGTTCAAGACAGAAGCCACTGTGGTAAACTGGCAGGTACTTATTAAACAATGACAAAAATCATACACTTTTCAGTGGACTAAATATTTATTTATTATACACTGCTATTGAAATTCCTTTACCTGTTCGGTCTCTTGCAAGGGGATGGGCTGGACTGCTCTGAGGAGCTGGTGCTCAGAGTACTATCAGGACTGCTTAATGAACACATCCGATCGATGTTCAAAGTGCTCTGGCAAGCTTCACAATCTAGACTACCTTTACATCTAGTAAGAGAGGGAAGGAAAAAACATGGGTCAAAAATGAGAAGATACTCCCCAAATAGCCCCAAATTAATTTATTTAAGGGTATGAAACAGTTAAGTGTGACCTACATGGACGAAAATCTAAAACTTATAAACACAAGAAAAATGCTATAATAATCATAGTTAAATACCATTCAGAAAGTTTACTCCAAAGGACTTTGACAGACAAGGAATAAGTCACGGAAAGTTGTTTTTGTTTTTTTTTTTGGCTACACCAGAGGGTGTCAACATTATTATTTAAGAATGCAGCATAAACACATGAAACTGCTTTTGGTACTCACTCTCTAAGAGAATGTCTCTGTGATGTCTCCTCTTCATCAGTGTCACTGCTAATAGTGATCACACTCACTGCAGGACTTGGGGAGTCAGCAATGATGATGGTTTGCCGCTGTTTGTCTGAAATTGATGAATCAGAGTCCTGCCTGATAGATGTCTCACAACAATTTCTTGCCTCTCCTTCTGAGTTATGATTGTCCTGTGTTTCTATACAACTTACTTCCTCAACATCTTTTCCATTTACTATCTTTGGAGAAATAAATGCTGAATGTGGGATATTGGTATTCTGCAATGCATTACTCCTGCAATCAAAGAGATAATGTATCATTTCAACAATCAAAATATGTACATACATATTTCTAAGACATCTTGCTAAAATAAACAATATGAACCTTCACTTGGTTCAAGATCATGTATATAACACACTAACATACAGATCATAAGTTTTGTGAAATATATAATACTATCTCTAGAAATATCAGTGTAGATTACATTTACATACATTCAAATAGTCATTTTTTGGGTAAATGTGATATTTATGTGTCTAAAATTTACTAAAATTAAAAGTAGAGAATAAATCAAAAGGGCAATAAAGACAATCTTACCAACTGAAAGCATTTATTTCCTCTCTTCCTGGCTCCCATTCCATTAGTTTTACCAAAATACCTCTGAGAAATTGAGAAGGGAGCCGGCTTAGTGTTTGTGACAAAGCTATCGAAGAGGTCATTTTGAATACAACAGAGTGACCCTTTAGTGTACATGCAAAATTTATCTTAAAGATTAATTCTCAAAATGCAGAGGAAAGTTAAAATATCCATACCAACCTGTTCTGACACAGTTTATTTTTCTTGGTAGTAGCAGGCTGAGGCCAGACAACATGTGCAATGCCCACACTGATTGGCTGCGGGGCCGATAAAGTTATCTGACTGGTTAGAAGAGGTTGCGGCATCACTGAGCTATAATGATTGCTGTGTGAAATCATTTTCCTAAGGATAAAATTAAGAAAAATTGAACCCCTTTCTTTACCAAGATCTATTTTGCAAACTATTCACAAAAAGTTACTTTTGTTTTTAACTTACCCCCAGTCTCCAAGCCTTTGTGAACCAGCCACACTCTCAGAAGTTAATGTAGTAGCAGCAGGAGCCATGGGTGCTACCTGTTGCCAGGCAGGTACCAGCACCTGCTGTGTTCTACCAGACCACGTCTGCTGCACCAAAAACAAACACACACACACACAAACAAGTTACAAGTGATTAATATTACTATATCTTAAAATAAAAACATACATTAAACTAACAATCATGTAATAATTGTAAAAGTTAAAGTCAGTAATCTACAAAAGATCAAATTCCCATCCAGGTCATTTTCATTGTTTCCCAATATAAAAGGCTGATATGCTATAAATGCATCAGCACCCGCACCCCCACCACCTGAGTATAATGAGGACAGCACATGTGCAAAAATAATTATTACCAACCTGGGACAGAACTCCTGGTCGGATTTGTAGGGGCTGAACAGCTGGGGCCTGAGTTACAAGTGGAACTGTATTATCTACCCTTATTGAATAACTAGTGGGTTTGCCATGCGTTGCAGGAATACCTGTGAAATATAAAAGAATAGTTATCAAATAAAAGAAAAAAAATATTTCCCTGAGTTAACTTATAAAACTCTTTTGAATTTAAAGAACTACCAAAATTGTGATTAGGATTATAAAACCATCCCCTACATAAAAATTTCATAACACTAACAAAGCAATCTTATTAGGAAAGTGAGGTACTTTCTGTCTCCTTTGTTGTACATCATTCTAAAAAATGTTTTAAAGCTATTCTTTCCACTGTTTTAAAATGTATACTACAAAGTTGAATCATTTATTTTTCTTGAAACTTCCCATTCCTTTTAAAGTTCACTCTTGTAGCTTCATTTTTCTTTTCAAATAGTTCTGCCACTATGATAAAGATATGGCAAAGTGAATCTAACTCAAAATCCTCATCTTCTAGCAGGTTCATCTTTTCATACAAACTTTTAGCTATGCTTAGTATTCTCTTCTTTAAAATTGTCACAAGATCACACACTTTTGGCACCAAAGAGAGAAGGTATCACAACTTCACACTTCAATGGCCATGATAGTTTACATGAATCAAGAAAATTCAGAATGGCACATTCATTTCGACCTCCAAAGGAAAAGCAAAAAAATAAACAAACTTTTCTGCCTAATATGATGATACAACTAAGCATTGGTCAGTGAGGCTTAATCTACTAGTATTCCTAGTAGAGAGCTGCTGGAACTCCAGCACAAACATGTTTCATTTTGCCTACCTGCTAGGAAAATTAGAAAGCAGGATTATCAGTCATGTTGATCCTGTTAATGTTAATATGTGTGTCACATGTTGGAAAAGGATCTTGTAAATATTGTCTTATGAAATTAAGCTTTGAGACAATAAATTAGTATCATCCCAACTTAGAGCTTTGACAAATATGATTTTAGGGACATTCCCCAAATCAGAAAGCTCAGTTACTAAAATAAATTCAATCCTTCATAATTCCAGTTTATTATAGCAGTTACTTCGATATAGGCTGGCAGATCATCTAACATAATCAGCTTTAAATAAAAGTGATCTTGGGTGTCTCTAATAAACCTTAAGAGAAAAATGTAATTGTTTTCTTTTCCCATTGAAAAACAATTTTACAATTTTTATTGTACAGATATATTTTAAGTGCTAATCCTAAGGAGAACGCTGATTTTGTTATGCTTATTTTCTTCACAGAGGTGTTCATCCTACTGCTGGGGTGCTCTACCCTCTGAGCTCCGCCCAAAGGACCAGATACAGATTAAGTTCCACAAAGAACTTTTAATTATTTCTGAAAGCTCATCTCCTCACCCTCCCCACCAAAAAGCATGTCTTCAGCAAATTCTCCAAGAAATGGAATGCAAACTAACAAATACTTTGCTTTGTCTCACTATTAAGTCTAATTTAAAAGTACTGGTTTTGACATTTAATGAGTTGATAAGCCTGAGAGTATCTCCTTTTCTTCCTGTTACCCTATTATGAACCACTCATTTAGTTGCTAACATATATACAGAAAGGTTACTAACCTTTTATCAATTATAAGTCACATAAAAAGATAAAAGATTTATTTAACTTCATTAAATATTTTAAGAATGATGCTTAACCATGTTTAGAAATGTGTCTCATGGTTACCAGAAGGGAACGGGGAAGGGAGAGAGGGAAAAATAAAAAAATAAAATGTTAAAAATAAAATTAAATTAAAAATTAAAAAAATAAAAAATAAAATAAAACCACACACACACAAAAGAAATATGTCTCACAAGCTTCTTAAGTTTTTGCTACAAATAGAAGGTAGGCTCTGAAAAAAAATAAATAAAAAACTGCTATTCCAAATCCTGACGAAATATACTACACTGTTGGTGCATGACTCTCAAACTGATTTTGGTACATGAAAAAGATTACTAAAACCTAAGAATCTATTTATCGGTACAGATTAAAAACTCATTTAAGTGAAAATGCATTTGTTAAGACACCGCTTAAATGATAACTGATTTTTAAGAAAAGCATCAGTCTTGCATGCTCAACTATTTAGAAGTAAAATGTCTACCACTTACTATCAAATGCTGTCTGTATATATGTATAGATAGACAGAAATATGGCAAATGTTAACATTTGTTGAATCTAGGGTACGAGGCATTATATTATTCTGTGAACTTTTCTATATGTTTTAAATTTTTATAATAAACAGTTGAGGAAAACAAACACAGCAGCATCTTTAAGAGTGCCGACAATATAATGATACAGGTATTTTTTATTATTAGAGACCAGCCATGGGTTATGTCACAGATACTTAGAACACCATTGGACAAATTTCACCTTGACCATCCAAACAGTCGTTTTTTATATTTTTAACAACACAAATCTTTCTCTCAATGAAACTTTATATGAAAGCCCAATATATAAAGATAAAAGAAAGCTACCTTGGTAGAACAAAAGTGGCTAAAGAGTTGACATGTTTCCACATCTCTTATTACTAGCTAATCAAGTCAACAAACATATTCTTGGTGCTTGCTTAGGTACTGTGGGAGCCATTGAAATAAAAACTTTTTAAAATTGCTCAAATCCTTAAATCAAATAAAAAATTCAAATAATCTTCAGAATCCAGAAATATTACATCTAGAAATGACCAAGGCCATATCTATTCAGTCTGCTTCCTTTGACTAAGGCTGAAACAGGTTAACAGACCTGTCTAGGATAACACAGCAAACTGCAGAAACGGCTATGTCCCAAGTGTTCTGACTTAGCACCAACTTCTTTCACTTACACCATATATACAGTATTACCATCACGTTTCAAAGAGTCATTTAGGAACCCATTTGTAATTAACCTCTTGCTTTTAAAAAATAACTAGATGTTAAAGCCTAGCAAGGGCAAAATAATAGGAAAGGACCTAAGAAGTAGGGTTTTAATCTGGTTATTCCAGTTGCAAAGTCTGCTGCTATTGCCCTCTAAAAACCACTAAGAAATTCCCACTTGAAAATTCATGGCCTCTTCAAAGGTACTCTGCCACCTATCACACACTTGAGGATTTAACTGCTATTTTTATCTAAGTAAGGGACATAATCTAATTTAGTCAAAATCAATCCTTAAAAAAAAAAAAAACTAAGCTATGGATAAGGAACAAGACAATGACATTTTGGGACAGAATTCCTTTGACCAAAATTTTAAAAAGTGGACTTTCAGTCACTTTGCTGTCTAGTCATGACAGATGCTGTGCAGTAACCTGACCATCTGGAGCAGTGATATCAGTATAGGACAATCCATAGCTTGTCAAGCTCATTAATTTCTACTAAGGTATTTTATCATGCTGGTCTCTACAGGAACTATAACTGTAGTATGACCCATTTTGTTAATGATGATCACAATGGAGCTCCAGTCAAGAAATGAACATCACTGGTCTAAAGGCTAGCGACCAGCTTAAATTAAATTAAAATGTAACAAAAACTATACTATTTAATGAAAAGATGCTCAGCTTGTTATAAAATCATGCATGCCTAAATTCAAAATGCAATTTAAATGAAAGAATACCTTGAATAGCTGGGGGACAGATAATCAGTGTCTGCTGAAAAGCATCACCACAACCAAAATGAGCAGTTCCAGCCTGCAGAGGAATCCCATGGTGCACAACTGAATGAGCAGATGTGGTTAATGCCTGAAATGATCAACGTATGTGGTGGCATTATACAGAGCAGTCTAATTGCTACACACATGCTTTATAAATAGAATTCAAACATACTTCTTAAAATCTTAATTGTACGATGAAAATGGGTCCAGAAACTGATTTTACTGAACTTTACTTTTTGTAGAGGTGTGGCATAGAAGGGTAGGTAACGGATATTGAAAGAAGGAAAGATGAAAGGAAAAAAAAGAATTTGGAAGGGTATGCTCTAATTGTTACCCTGAAATATTAAGAGATTTAACAGAATGGCAATAGTAAGACCTCACCAGCACTGTAACTTCTAATTGCTGACATGAGACTTCTGTATACTCCAAAAGCAAAGAGAGCAATCATAAAAAAAAAAAAAAGGAGCATAAATTAATAAATTCTTACCTGACTTCTTAATGTGCCAATTTTAGTAAAATTTGCTGTCAGATTAGCAGTACTGCTTGAAGCTACTGGTCTTAAAAGTGAAGTTTTATTGTGATTATTTGTGTCACATGAATTTGGGTGGGACTTACAAATATCCATAATATGAAAACAGGACTTTACGCTGTAAAAAAAAGAAAGGGGGAGGGGTGATTGTAATATTATTTTATATGTTTAGAGTAGTTTAAAATTAATGTACATTAACTTAAAAATTATTTCCAAAAGAAAAAGATTCTATGACTTGCACTTAAATCTGCTTATTTCCAATACTGTTTCTATCAGGAAATCCTACAAGAAAAGATTGAACTTTAAAGCGAGTAAAAGTGTGTCTTATACCTGCAATATTTTAAGACATCAAAGCAATAGTAAGCATTTTTTGGTTAGCACACTATAATTTTATTCCTACTCTAAGTAAATTTTCCAAAATTTCAAGATCTACGTATCTCAAAATTAATGGTACCAAGTATGGAGTTATCATATTATTTTCGAAGGACTTATATATAGAAACCATTAGGCATTTTTAAGAGGCGATGGTAGGGGGAGAAGATAGCAGTTGGACTTTATAAAAACACCAAATTTAAGGGTAATCCACAATAAGGGATATTGGTTCATCCCTATACTTTCTTCACTCTTTTTAAAATATTAAAAGAAGCTATTTAAAGTCATTTACTTCCTTCGGCCTGTTAACATTTCCTTTTAGTATATATATGTCTGGTTATTAAGGTAAGAAATGTCATGTAAAAACAAAATCACTTGGTCATTTTCAGTATAGTATTTTGGAAAAAGAACACTGAAATGAAATTCAGATTTGCGTTCTAGCTCTACCTCGCCACTTATTAACCTATGTGAACTTGGTCAAGTTAGCTTAACCTCTTTTAACTCAGTTACTTATACTTAATGAAGAAATTGAATCATTTTTTCTAACACACTGATTTCTACGGACTTAGCATTATTATTTCTTCATTTTAAAAGATTTTAAAGTAACATACTGGTTGCTATGAGGGAAATCTAGAAGATGTTTCATATTAACAAAAGGATGATTCAAAGTCTCAGCTGGAGTAACTCTTAAATCTGCATCAATTAGCAACATTTTCTTCAACAGACTAACGAATTCTCTTCTATCAGCTTTCTCAGCCAAAAGATCACTTCCTTCCAAATCCATCACTGTGTTCACCTGCAAAATCAAAATTTCAAATCATCAAATAAAAATAAGCCATAGCATATATTAAAGTTTCACATTTAAAAAAAATACAACAACAAGGAAAGAACAGAGAACTACAATTATTTTGAAACGGGAAAGAACTGAGTTTAACAAATCCTTAAAATGTTTTAAAGTATCAAATGGCATTCAAAGCAGAAAAAAATTTTTTTCCCCATCTCATTAGAGATGGATTGAACAAATACCCATCTTTAATGAGATACAGGGAAAATAAATTTGTTTGCTAGGATTTTTCCCTTTTAAGGAAAATGCTTTTGACTAAAGAACAGGATAGCGTACATTAAATATTCAAAGACAAATGCAATTTAGTTCCTGAAAGGTTGAAATCTTAAAATCATTTTTGTTTGAAAAGCTTAAAAACAGCGAGTATTCTATATTCTTTTAGAAAATGATTAACATGTTTTGGTATCCTTACCAATCACGTCTACCGCCTTAAGCATATAAGATTGACAAATGTGACTGCGGTACTCACATGCACTATGTCATCCAGATTGTTGAAGATGTACTTTCTGGCTTCTTTAGACTTCATTCCTGTCTCTGCCTCATGCTCTTCTAGTGTCTTATTGAATATATCAAAGAGGGGAAAAATATATATTATTACCCACCATTTGTAAATTTTTATTCTTTCAATACTTAAGCAGTCTAATATAACTGAATATTCTAAGGCAAGCAGTAGTTTTGAAAGAATAGTTATCTAAATGTAATTTTTAAAAGTACAAAAAAAATTAGAAGAGCTTGGCTCAGGTAAAAAAAAAAAAATATTCCATATATAACAACCTCCTTAAACAAAATAACTAATTACAAAGTTAAACATTGATGATATATTGATCCCCAAAAATCCAGGAATAAATTAGGTACTTGGGTTACTAAGTGATTAGATTCAGTCCCTGTCCTATCAACGTTAATGCTGAAGAACTAGGTAGAGGAGACGCAAACACACAACACAAAACTAATTATACACATAAAATTTTAAAAATCATTTAAGATGAGTTGATAATTATGTTCCCAGGTTAGAGAGTGAGCTAGGTTATTGTAAAAGGGCTTTCTTCACTTAAAAAAAGGGGGGGTGGGGAAGGGGTTAAAAATGAAAATTCAAAAGAAGAAATACAATAAAATAAAACTAAGCATGGAGTGTATAACCAATATACGTGAGGCATCTTAGAAATATGTTTTTCTAAATATTTTTTTAATGAATTACCTTTAATCTCCAACCAGAATGAGAAATATCTGTTTCTCTGCAAAAAAATCTTGTGGATTTTGTACCCACATTTAACAACTGTTCTCCTGGTAAACCTTGAGTCTGAGAAATGTATCGAATCTGAAAAATAATTTACAAAACAGAAGAGTTTATTCTTTCATGCAATAGATATTATTTAAATGCCTATTATATATCAAAGACTATGCTAGATATTTGGTCAAGAATTAAATGATATAATTTGCACTCTCAAGAAATCCACAGTCTGGTGGGGAACACACAAGTAAACAATTATAATGCAGTGTTATAAGTACCATAATAAATGCATGCTTTATGGAAAGACAGAGAAGAAATACCTAAAATAATGTTGTCACATAAAGTTCCAGAGGATGTGACACTCAATTTGGTTCTTAAAGAACAAATGAGTTTTTTAGCCGTTGAGAAGTGGGGAAAATCTTATTATGATTTGTGTTGAGGTTATGAGTAAATATGGGAAATCAAAAGAAAACACCTACACAGTCGAAGACTAGAAGTATGAGGTTAACTAAGGGAAAAACAAGAGATCAAACTGAACTAGAAAGCAAAAGGATTTATCAATTGGTTAAGGAGTTTGAATATACTCCAGGAAGTAATAATGGGAAACCACGGAGAAATCTAGGCAGGAAATTGACCAATTACATTTTTAACAAAATATCTAAGAATAGGAGAGGGTGGGTAAGGCCAGAGGAGAGATGGCGGGGAGGGGGTGACTGAACTGAGAGACTTAGTAGAAATAGAAAGGAAGGAGTGGATTTAAAAGAGACTTAAATTTATAAAGACTTGGTAGATTACGACTGTGGGAGCATTGAAGAGGATACATCTCTGTCACTGGCATGGTTGAGCCACGAGAGGAAGAGACACGAGTGTAGATGAGCACTCTCAGAACACTGAAAAGGTCCAGTCTCAGGGCCACTGAAAACTTCATATCCTTCTGTTTGGAACACTCTTTGCCTAGGCATCTGTATAGCTCATTTTTCACTACCTTCAGCTCTCAGTTCAGATGTCACTTTTTTCGTGAGGCCTTCCATAGCCTGCCAATAAATAGCAATAAGCTCTCTTCTCTTTGGTACTCTAGTACCCGTTATCTTCCTTATTCTGTAGTATTTTCCTCTGCCATGCTTTCTGACAACTGATATTCTATATGTTTACTTTCTATTTTCTTATCCCATTCTCCATTATTAGAATGTAAATTTCATAAAGGAAAAGACTGTTTTCTTTACTTACACATACACCCATGATACATAGCAGGCCCTCAAATATCTGTTCTCCAACTTAATGACTGGGCAGCATCGGGAATAAACAGGGGCTTAACTCCTCTAAATTGTATTTAAGAACACAGGGTTTGTTTTTTTTGTTAAACCTCAAGGGTATTACATTATCAGTTAATCCATCTCCTGCATCTTCTATTTCTTCCTCTTTGAGATCTTTCCCCTCAATCTACAAAAATATTTATTATCTTCTATCCTCAAAATGAAGAATTGCTCTTAACTATTTAAAACTCTTCTAAGTTAAAGAGTCTTAAGTGAGGACTTGAGATCTTGTTCCTCAGCATATGTTATCTGTATGGCTCAAATAAACTCTTACAAAAATTAACAAAATGTCTTAAAATAGCCTATATTTTACTTCCCATTCGTACCTCAAGACACTACAGTATGAATTTAACTATCACTCCCATGATATGGTGCCAAGATAAGTAATGGCCTGTTAATAACTGACACGTTGAATAGTCCAATGTTAATCCATAGTTTACTGTGATATTTTTGGCTACTATCTTTTTACTTATAAACTCTGTTCCTTCCACTTCTGAACATTGTTTCTCTCTGGTTCTCTTCCTACTTCTTGACACTCTTTAATTGCCTTCTCCATTTGTTCTTTATATGTCATTGTATTCCAGAGTTTTATCTGTCTTCTTTCCCTTTACAAGCTCCAAGTGTCCATAGTTTTATCTCTACATCTGTATCTAAATATTTATCTCCATCTCTGGAGCTCTAGATCCAGCTGCTTATTGAAACTTTCCACCCAGCTGGCCTTTAGGTATCTCAAAGTGAACAACATATCCTAAACTGACTTTCCCTTAATTCTGTTAATTCTCATGCCTTTTCCTCGTTGATGAATAGCAACACCAACCACTTAAATCAGAAACCTGAAATTTATGCCAAACAAGCACCTCTCACTCATCACCCTCCCTCCAACATCCAAAACCCTACCAATTTTACCTCATTAGTATTTTTCATAACTGTCCCTCCTCTCCACCTCTATTTCCAGGTCTTCTTCAATTCTGAGTTATACAATTTCATGAGTTATACAATTTCACTTCCCTAATGACCCCATCTACTCACCTTCAATGCATTATCCACAATACTAACAATGAATTTGGCAAAATGCAAATCTGTTACTCTCCTGTATAAAATTACTGCCTATAGGATCGATTCCAAACCTCTAATCATGACATACAGTCTCCTCCAGCTTTGTCTCTTCCCTGCTCTTTACATGCACCTGTACTCAAGCCCCATCTAGCACCATGCTAAACTTTGCATAGGCTAGTTTCTCTTTCCTCCTACTCATCAATATCCCTGTGTATCCTCTCCCATTTCTCCAAATCCATGTGACAAACTTTTACTAGTTCTTCTTCAAGACTTAGTTCAAGAACTTCTCCTCTGTACAGCTATGCCTAACCATCCCAAAAAGAAGTGATCACTTTCCTCTGTGTTACCATCACACCTAGAACATACATTTAATACATTAATAATACTAAATTGCACTTATTTTTTAATGTCTGTTTTCCCTACTAGACTGTGAGCCTCCTGACAATAGATTCCATGTTTATCCTTGTTTATACCCAATTTTACATGACATATAACTGAAATCTCGACTTTACAAACTAGTTTCATTTCATTTAAAGTGAAGTGTGATGTCTTCCCTTCACCCCACATCCAAAGTGGCTGAGTTCCTTGTTTCACGGAAACAGAAAATAGAATAGTACTAAGAGTTCAGAACCTAGATGCTGCAGAGTCTCTTAGATGGTAGGAAAGGTGTTCAACAATTCAATTTCAACAAACATGCACAGAGCATTTATTATATGTCAGATCCTAAAGATATACAAATAAATGAAATATGGTGTCAGTATTCAAAAAGCATATAATTCAGTAGAATAAATATTTAAGCACATACTCTGCAATTAAGCTAGGAAGCACCATTATGAGAAAGAAAATAAAGTGCTAAAAGAGCAAAGAGAAAACAGCAATTAATATACCTGGCAAGTTGGTTTCACACTAGGGAAAAACAACAACAACAACAACAACAACAAAGCATCAAATGAATTTGTAGGTTTATTTTTGGTCATGCCTGCCCAATATTTTGAAGGAAAATTGTTCCATGTATAACAACTGCCAATATATGAAGGGACACACTGTTTCCCTCCCCTGTGCCCAGTGGGTAAAGGGTGGGAACCTGACTCAGAAGCAATTAACTCATAAATTTGCCCTGTGAACTCAACTGGAAATAATCTTACCAAATCAGATTTATATTACCAGGAACGTAAACTAAGAAATACTAATTACCGTTTGGGGATGAGCCAAAGAGTGATAAGATAGAGCTGGAGTTTGATGGCTACGTTAACCTAACCAAAGTTAAGACTGCGCAGAAATTCTGAGTAGCAAGTTAGAATCAGAAAAGACAGAAGCACTGAAGAGCAGTGAAGTCACACGTATGATCCCACACCTCAGTGATCCACCAATGCCTATTAATTCCTCCAGTGCTGCCTTGAATACAAAGTACCTCCCACTCTAGATTTCACAGAATCTAATCATATTATAGCTCTATTCTTGGATTTTTTGATAGTCTACATAGAAATAAAAGGACTCTTACTCAAGCCACCTTGAATGGGTCTCTTTGCAATTTGACAAAGCAGAATCCTTTAAAGATTCCCACTACCACCCTGGAGTTGAAACAGTGAACTTTATAAAGATATAATTTGAAATTATCAAGTATGAAATTTGAATTTAAATTCAGACTTTTAGATAGTTTAGGTTCTATCTAAACTCCAACAAACGTTTTGTAAGAACAATTGACATTTACCAACTAAATACTGTCTATCTATCCATAAAAATTATTATTTAACTCCCTAGAATGTTTCTGATATTTCCCTGGTAAGTATAAGTTAAAATCCAGTATAGAAAACACTAATAGGACAATATATCTACAATTAAGACAGGAAAGGACTCAAGCACAGTACCAATTCACTGAATTGATAACTGTGCAACTAGTGACACTAAATGATCATAACTTTTTTAAATTACTGTACCATTCTAGAATTAAAGTGACATACAGTCTGAAAATACTATTAATCTGAATCAGATTAACAGTTTAAATTCTATTACAGAATTTAGAAAAACTAAGTATTGGTCGGGTATTTGTCTTAAACTACTATTGTGACAAAATTTTAATAGTCATTTCCTTTTCCTGGGCCTCAGTTTTATCCTTTATAAAACTGGAAAGGGCAGTAACTAGATAATCAGTAGGGTCTTTTTCAGTACTAACATCAATTGTCCAAGACTAGAATTGTGAAGCCCAAATCCATAGTATGATAACAAATCAACCTGAAACTGCCACCAGATGGTGTCCTGCTCCAGAGTAGTATGCATGTCATAAACTAGTCCACAAAGCCAAAGGTATATTTCTAGCATTTGACTGGCACCTCAGTACTTCAGCAGCTAAGAATTATGGGACTCTCCAACTAGATGACCAACTCTTTCAAAACTAGCAATAGTTTAGCATTTGCATGAAAATTAGTGGTCGAATAAAAAGCTGAAGGAAACCAGTATGTATGGAAAATTTTACAGAAAGTCTAAGAGGTATGCTGAATGCAGAGGAATAGGTATAGAATAGGAAACATGGCCTAAAAGAAGTTTATAAATAGAAAGTCATTAGAAGAAGAAACTGATGTTAATACTTATAGCTAATCTAATAATTAATATTAAATGATTAATTTTAGAGTCATCTTAGCAAAATTTATGTCATCAAACTAGCTACCTCTCATATCCCTTTTGATATAGAAAGCTCAGCCCTGAAAATAAGGCACAAAATTTTATTGTTACATTTACATCATGTGTGTTTGAAATGTTCTATTTTCTATTTTTTCATGCCCCAAAGTTAAATAGTATATCATTTGAATAAAAGTTATATTTGTCCACTACAAGCCAATTACAGAAAGATAAAATTAATGTGTCAACTTTGTTAATTTTTACTAATATTTTCCACTAAAATGAGTATATATATCTAATAAGGGAGATGTAATGAAACTCTTTCAAATAGTAGTGAATAAGGTAATGATTACTCCAAAAATAAATCTTGATATTAAAAATCAAGAAAATAGGGGAGCATTTAGAGAATTTGCACCCCAGCATGTATGGTCAGTTTGGCTCAAATAAACTCTTATAAAAATTAAAAAATATAGAATAAAATAAAAAATCAAGAAAAATCGGGAAAATAGCAAGCAATATTGTCTAAAAGCGTAGAGAAGCTAATGAACATACCTGGAAATTATCACGAAAAGTGTTTAATGAAGTAAGTTGCTGGATTCTACTGAGAATCATTTAAATAATGTTAAACTAGACTTTAGCACCATTCAAAAACAGCTAAAAATACAAAAGAAGGTTCAGGTGACTGAGATATTTAAGACCAATAATGGTTGTTGGTTTAAGACCAGTATTTAAATGATGCCTTTTATTCCTTGGGAGAAGATGACATTTCATTCATCATCAAAGTTTGTCAACTGAGCAAAGCACTATTATTTAATTGGACATAGTCCAGCCCTTTATATGTTTATTATATAAAAATGATACAAAAAATTATCCCAATTGTTTTTAAAAAACAGTTTTGGGGGCTTGTAGATTGTAACTTTGTTTATGAAAATTAGTTATTATAAAAGAAATTTTTAAAAATCAAATAGTTTTGAGATCTTGAATTGAAAATCCACAGGATCTCAGGTTTTGTCATTTTATTTAAAAAAGATTTTCACGTGTATTAGATACTGAATTAAGTGCATTCTTTCTTTACAACCTACTAATTCTACTAGATTATCATGACGGTTCAGTTACCTGGTCATACTCCAAAGCTCCTGGGTAGAGCGGCCATCCAAGGAATAATTCTGCAATCACACATCCCAATGACCACATATCTATGGCTTCACAAAATGGCAACCCCAATATAATCTCTGGAGCTCTGAAATTTAAAAATAAGAAATCAAAGTGGTTTTCCTTTAAAATTATCTGATTTCATCTGACATTCTAAGAAAAGTTAGTAAAATGACATTACCTTCTATTTACAGTAACTCCACTTTTCAGAATTCTTTGAAACTTAGTCATAATGCTGAATTAAACTTTAAAAGGTGTCGTAAGTACATCACTATGATAAAATCTCTACACTTAATCCTCAGAGTTTTAGTAACATAACATTAAAAAAAGGAAAAAGCATAGCCTCGGTTTTGAGACTACAGCAGAAAGAGAACTGGCAAACTATTAAATACATACACTATGACATCAACTGAACTGAAAACCAGACATTGAGAGATATGATCACAACAAAACAAAAGTGGATCTAGAACTAGACAATATTCCAAAATACAATAATAAATATTCCAATTATTAGGGACATTAGTCATCCAAAAGAGAAAAGACCAAATTCAATGTCATCCTGCTTTAAAAGGCAGAAAAGTACAGGATATATCAAAACAGTTAAAAAGCACTTTAGTACTTAAATAGCTTTATTTGGAAAATGAATTCCATGAAAGATATCATTCCTAGATAAATTGCCACTACTTCACATGACCATCCCATGAGAAGATTAATATTCTGAGAGGTTCTACATATAGTTATGTAATTCCAAAGTCATACAATCAGTTATACCAGATTTGTGTGTGCATGAGTGTACATTTTCTTTTTTCCCCATTATCATTATTTATTTAATTCATGATTATTACCTAAAATAAAGGATGGTTTAAAAAGTGATCCACTTTGCATGTCAAATATAGCACTGACCCACCTTAACTCTAGGCCTTTTCTCTTCGATTCTTTTTACACAATAATGCAGTTAGATTTCTTAAAGCACAGATCTTGATCATGCCATTTACTTGTCAAATATTTTCTGGGGCTTATTCTTTCATGTCTGGCAGTCATGGCTTGCCACCTCCTTGAGACTATTACCTTTCTCATTTTCTTTTCCTGTGTCCCCTGTTCCAGCTACTTATTTTTTCTATTTTTAAAACAATCTCAAACTTATAGTTGTAAGAACAGTTCAATGAGTATTTTCCTGAACCACCTGAGAATAACTTGCTAAGTAACTGTATACTTTCTATCTTCTACAAACAAGAATATTTTCCTGTATAACCACAATACAATCATCAAAACCAGGAAATGAATGATGATACATCTCTACATCTAAGCCTCAGACTAATAATGTCCTTTCTGGCAAAAGGATCCAATTCAGAATCAAGCATTACATTTCATTGTCTTATCTCTTTTAATCTTTTTCAATATGGAATAATTCCTCAAGTCTTTCCTTGATTTCTATGACCTTGACTAAGATACTGCAGATCAGTTATTTGTAGAATGTCCCTCAGTGTGGGTCTGTCTGATATTTTATTTTACGCTATCAGGTGTCAAATATTCGGATTTGTTCCATTATTGTAAATGTTCACTTTGATTACTTGACTAATGTGGTATCTGCTAGATATCACCATTATTTTGTTCTTCCTTTTCCTTTTGTAATTATTTTGTGGGGTTTCAATTTGAGACTATACAAATAATCCTTTCCTTATCGAACTTTCAATTTATTCATTTATTTCCCATGTGAGTACATATTAATGAATTCCTATTTTATTCAAGAGGTTATAATCTACTACTATGATTATTTAGATTCTCTAATTTTCCCAGACTTGACCAATCCGAATTCCCTCAGTGAGCTATGGGTCTGTGTTACCACCACTGGAATGGCACTGTTCCCAGGCTCTCTCAGCATATACATTATATACAGTTACACAAAATAAACCTTCTGCTAATTTCTTTAACTGAGACTGCTGACTGTCACTAACTCCTAAGACAGTGGTTCTCAATCTTGGCTGCATATTACAATCATGTTTAGTCCTGGATGCACCTCATAGTAATTAAATAAGAAACTTTGGGGATAGGACTTAGGCATCAGTATTTTTTAAAGCTCCAGGGTTGAATCCAATACATGGACAAAGATGTATTGGAACCAAAGCCCTAGACTCAAGTAGTTAGACCAATGGGAAGACTATTCCATCTCCTCCCTACAGTGCTTCTGATCAGAATAAGTTCAGAGATAAGACGTTTTCTGCCATAGATTTGGGATCTGCCCCGCAACTGACTATTCTACTCTTGTATATTTCTGCTGTAACTAATACTTAAGATTTAGTAAACCCTTAATCCACAGCATTTATTAAAAACAAGTAAGAGTCACAGGGAGATGCTTTCTTTGAGGCATAAAAGATCTTTAAAACATAGGTTACAAAAGGTTTTCATTCTTTTTGACAAAATGTTTATGTACATGTCTGAATTATAGTCAAATATAATAAAATGCTAAAATGTGTTGTAGAAAGGAAAAAACATAAGTTATACTAAGTTATCAATCTTATATATTCACAATATGGTACAAAAAGACAGTAAAGATCTTATTTTTGTTCACTATTATATATGCGGAACCTAGCAGAGAATATGCACTCAGTAAACATTTCTCAAATAAGTTGTTCTAACACAGGTTGGGTCACACAAAGAAAAACATCGGAGTAAAGTTAGGTCTTGAAGAACAGAAGTCTAGGCAAAAAGAAAGAAAAATGGGCACAAGACTTTATAAAGGGTATATATTAACCTATATTAAAAAAAGACTCAAAGCAAAAAGATCGTTTCAAAAGTATGGAGTAAAAAGGAATTCACTAGTGGTATCTGAATCCTAAAGAATTATTAAGACTAATAGAGCTACAGGTATGTGCATAAATACTTCATTTTGAAATATTTAATATAAAAAGTTCATGAGGTTTGAAATTGTCTATTTAGAAAACTTTAACATCACATCTGGCAATGAAAGAAAAGTAACAATAATAGTATTTAGAATATATAATTTAAAGAGACTTAAATTATTTGAAATCTGGTTAACAATAAGAAAGGAGTTTCTGTCAACTGGACAAAGAGTGATAAGTTCCTTCGGCCATTTGTTACCATTTAATGAATGAGCCAAGTTTCTAATTGATGGCAACAGGAAGGTGGAGATATCTTTTCAAAATCTTGACTATAGATCTTGACAAACTGCAATAAAGCTACTTCAAACATAAAACCTAAGATACAAAAGTTATATTCATCGAAGTTAATTCAAATTTCTCATTTTAAAATATTAATTTCAACTCGAAGTTTTATACAAATTCATTCTGTATTACTGTGTCAGTTCAGACCCTGTGAGAAGATTAAATATGCAAGAAATTTCTTGGGGGAAATGCCTGTAAAGGATACAGGGAGAGAAAGCAGGAGTAGGTGAAGGGAGCCCCCAGACCTTGAGCAATTCTGATACCTGCGAAAGAGAGGCAAAGGTAGAATTGGGTAGAAAGAACCTCCAACTATAGCGCTGCTATGAGAAAGTCTTGGTTGGGTTGGTAGAGAGTCCCAGAGCAAAAATTATCTGTTAGAGGAGTTCCTCCATCAAGCAAGAATGGCCCAGCTCTAGTGCACACACTGTTTGCTCATTGGCTGGGAGCAGCCCAGAAGTGTGGCCTCTGCTTGAGCAATGACATATTTGAAGGTGCAACAGCTGGAAGCTCACAGTCAACTGTGTTCCTTGAAGGAGGTTCTCTTGAAGGGGAATCTGAGTGGAACAATTCCATGGCTGCCATAACTATCTAACCAAAAACTTTTGTATTTTATTTATATAAATATATAAATATAATAAATTTCTTCACCAAGTCCCATTCGAATATGCCCAAAATTCTCTCCAGGTTACCTAGTATGCCATAAAATATTATTTCCGTGTATCATTACATGTAAAAGGTTGGGAAGCAATACCTTAAAGTACTTATAATCTAGATGAAACTGCCAGAGATGTTCGAGTTAATAAACTTTAAAAATTAAATTACATGTGAAAGAATAATATATCCATCTGTCAGTAATGAATAAAGTTTGTTTTTTTGGTTACATCTTAACTGACTCTCAAATTCTTCCCTTGGGCTACTTTTGTATAAAAATGATCATAGCAAGAACTCTGATTTGTGGACCACTCTTAAAATAGATCTTCTGTTCTACTCCTAAAGAAAGTTCTTTCACTTCTTTTTAAATCTTCCTTAACTCCCTTCAGAGCATCTAAAATGTGGTAGTGCTAAGGATATAGTAAAGAACAGACATCTTTTGTACTTTTGTAGACAGACAAGGCACACATTAAATGTGTTTGTTGAATGAAGGGTATAACTAAACCTGTTGTTTACCACTGTATCACAAGTAGAAGTGTTAAAGCCATAAGTCTGTAGGCTAACAAAGGCAATCTGTACCTTAAATCCTATGTTTCTCTCCTCTCCCCTGTTCTCTCTCCCCTCTCCCCTTTCCCCTCTCCTTATTCTCTCCCTCCCTCCCTCCCTTTCTGCCACGTGCTTTTAATCAAATTTATCAATATGCATGAAGACCAAATCCTTTCTACTTCTTTAAAACCTTGAAACCTAATATAAAATAGAGTAAAATGGGTTTGTGGGACTTTTGCTAGACACCAGATGAGAATGTGGGCAGCAGATACTTCAAACAAGAACACAGTGAAATACTGTCGCTCATAAAAGATGACTATTAACATTTTATTTGATTTATTTAATTTTTATTTACTTTTTAAGTTGAAATTTTACTTACTGACAGAAGAAACCCAGCCCTGTTAGGAAAAGGGATATCTCAGTTCACGAACACAGTATGTCTAATTTTATAAACAACTATATTCTTATAATAGAGACAGATGCTTTAGCTTATCACTGCAAATGCTATGAAACTACAAGCTCATGTGGTGATGTCATGGCCACCAAGAAAATGTTTATCTTCATATGGCTCCTTAGTTTTCCTACACATAGAGAATATAAGGTTGGGCCAAGATGAATAGCAGCATAATGCTGATATACTTCAGTCTCCTGTGACAACCTAGGTCTGGTCAGGTCTAGGACACTGAATAATTTCTGAAATGACAGAGTTGATGGTTCTCTCGGGTACTGTCCCTCAACAAGACTGAAAGGTGCGGCCATCCAGGCTTCTCTTGATGATTCTCCTATGCAAATGTATAGCTACATGCTTCTCTTTACTTTTAACAGTAAGAAGATGCCAGAGAAATGCAGCACAAACTTGGAAAAGGTAAATAAATAGTAAACTCAACAAAAATACTAAAATAAGGGCGGTCTTCTGAGATAAAGACACTTTTTAAAATAACAATTTTATTAGATATAATTCACATTCAATTCACCCATTTAAATAGTAAAATTCAAGTTTTTAGTATATTCATGGAATTGTGCAACCATCACCAAAATCAATTTCAGAACATTTCTATCATCCCCAAAAGAAACCCTATATACATTAACAGTCACTCCTCATTCATCCTCAAGTCCTCCATCCCTAGGTCACCACAAATCTACTTTGTCTCTTTAGATTTGCCTACTCTGGACATTTCACACAAATGGAATCATACAATAATATGTGGTCTTCTGTGACTGGCTTCTTTCACTCGGCATGCCCATGCCACAATCGTGTTGTACCATGTTATCAGTACTTCATTTTACTTTCGTTGCTGAATAGTATTCTATTGTATGCATACATCACCTTTCCTTATCCTTTCATCAAGTGATGGACATTCGAGTTGTTTCCACTTTGGGGCGATTACGAAAAATGAGAAGTTAACCAAGAGAGGCCATGTCAGCTCACCAGGCTACAGAGCAAGAATAGGCTCTAGTGCTGAAGGTCAGAGCAGAGAGACTATACACCAAATACAAGTATGTACTGCCTCTGAGAGAACTAGCCAGTACAGAAAGAAAATGTCTGTCTTTTCTCAAAAGGGAAAAGAAGGTACTAGTGTTAAAGGAACTACTGATTTTCTACTTTGTTCAATGAAGCAGGCTTATGAGTGAAGCAATCTTGTGCTACCCCTTTCTCAAACCTTTAGGGCACTAAAAGAAAATAACAACCTCTTGCTCATATAGTGGCACGCCAATATAAAGGAACAGAGATTATGGGTGCAATACCCTTTGGGTAAATTGCAAAAGACCTTTGTTATACTGGCCTCCTTATTGTTTCTAACCCTATTCCTGCCTTAAAACCTTTCCATTTATCTAGGAGAAGGTTCCAGGCAGAGGGAACTGCAGGACTTGACCCCCTCACTCTTACTTTGTGTTTCCGCTCAAAGATCATATGAGAAAGGCCTTCCCTGACCACTTTAAATAGAAGGGTAAGCCCCTGCACCAACACATACAATTACCTTTCCTCCTTTACCCTGCTTTATTGTTCTCTACAGCGCTTGTCACCAACTGATATATATGTTTCATTATTGTATTTCTTCCCTCCCTGACTAGAATATAAATTCCATAAGAAATTTTTCAATGCTTTAAATGAGAATACTGCCCGGCACATAATAGGTACACCCGACCATCATTTTTCAGTGAATTGTTCAGAAGATACTAGCATCCATCCATCCGTTAATTCATTCATATTGCCACAATATTTAACTGTTCCTAACAAAAGATACTAGCATCCATCCATCCGTTAATTCATTCATATTGCCACAATATTTAACTGTTCCTAAAGATATTCTTAATGATAAGAATATCTTTGTTAAATCAAATACATGAACCAAATGGGTATCAACCAAGAGACTTTTTTACATGCTAGCCACTTTACATTTGGGACAATTGAAACGTTCTGACTACATAATAAAAACAAACACAATTTACTGAGCTTTAACAATGGGCCAGCCATCATGGAAATAACTTTTAATGCATTATCTCATTTAAAGAAAATATTCTAAAAACAAATTTCAGCATTGTTCTTCTGCTCCAAGATAAAAAATGCTAGTAAACAAAATGTTCCCAGTAAAACAGAAAAACTCAGTTAAGTATAGCCAGCTCACAGAATCATGAAAAATCATCATTATTTTTGAAGCAATTAAGTTTTGGAGTTGTCACACAGCAACAGATAGCTGATATACTACCCAAAGTACCCAGAAAGTGATGGAACTGAGATTTCAATTGTCTAATTCCAAAAGCCTTTCTCTATACCATATCACCTCAAATTATAAAATCTTGCGATTAAAGAAACAAAGTCAAACTAACAGAAAACCTAGAAATTGAAACCAGTCATTTTTGGCTATTCAAAAGTTATGCTCTAGTTTTATTTTCCATAGAACCGGAGAATGCTAATTGATCTGTTTTTTTTAATAGTTCCATAACATGAGAAACTGTATGTGCTTTTTCTGATTAACTGGTCCTTAGCTTTCTAAAACAATCAAAAGAAGAAAGTATTTTGGTGTCATTTTTTTAAACCAACTTTAAAATGTATATAATAACAACAATAGCATCAAAGAGTTACATCCCCTAAACGCTTCATAAATATTAACCAAGCAATCCGTTAAATGCTTTATAAACCCATCTAATAGTCATATCAATCCTTTTAATAGATAAAGACACAGACACAAGAATAACTAACTTCCCTAAGAGTCACACAGCTAGTACAAGCTGCAGCTGGGATTCAAAGCCAAGTTTTATGGCTTCAGAATCCACGCTTTTAACTACGACACCTTAAAATAAATAATTTCTAGGATTACTAAAACTATCAGATTTTTAGCTTACTGGAATTTTTCCCACTCAGATGCTATACTTATCAATGTGTTTTCTCTTTAAACATAAGACCTTTCATTTTAAGACTACCCAGGAAATGTGAAATATAAACATACTTATTGTAAAAGAACTCAAGTTGACATTTTACTAAGCCCTTTTCTTGATCTTTAAGCATTTACTCATCTTAACCATAAGTAATCTTTCACATTAAATACACAAATATCTGCTGGATACCTTTTAGTTAAAATAAGGCTCTTATTTTGGCAGTTACCATGTTCCTAAAGATGAATGTCACATCCTTTAACACAGACAATTAGGAAATGAGCTCAACAGTAGATATAACCATCTACTAGCTGGTAGCTGTGATTACTCATAAATACCAATTCAACGTCATGCACTCAATAAATTCTTACAAATCATAACCCTATACTTAGCAAAAGACAGCAAATAGCTAAAGTGGTTATAAAATGCAGGCACCGATAAACATGTGCTTGCACAAGAACAGCAAATCTTGGAAGGATACGCGCCCAAGTTTTATCGGCAATCATATTGCCACAATATTTAACTGTTCCTAAAGCAACATCTCATACAATGCAATAAATTAATGTTAAAAAATCATCAGTCATCTATATTTTATGGAAATTTCATGTTTTCTTCTAAGTATTATCATCTAATTAAACTACATAATCAGCATTAGGTGAATCTTTTTTATTTCCTCTTATTATAAAAAACAACTTTCTAGCGGTAATTTTTGATGTGGGAATACAGCCTCAGGAGGGAAGGAATACTGGAGGAGTTCCCCTTACAGGCTCCACTACTGTCTATAAGTGAAACCTTGGAGACTCTTCTACAAACAATATGGGAGCTTACACTGGAGAGACCACCAGGAATCCTTCCAAATGATAACACAACTCAGATTTATAACATAAAGAAACATTTCAACATCTGGAACTTTAACAGAAGGATGACTATTAAAATATGCTAGCAAGTTTATTTCCAGCTTAATCAGCACTCTTTTCAATATCCTGCAGAATGGCGCTTTTTTAAAACAACCAACAAAACCTCAACACTCCTGGAAAGGCAAATAGATTTCAAAAAAGACAATCGACCACTTCTAGTCATATTTTTCTAAGTTATGGATGTTTTTAATGTGATAAGAATGTATTGTTGTAGGCAATAACATCACTAAAGAATACTGGATATTCACACAGATTGTGTTTTTATGACTGTAACTGCAATTATTCAATAACATGTTGAAATGTAATCAAAGTGCAGGCTCTTAGAATAGAAACTCATTCAAATGTAGCTTGAGTCAGAGGCTAAAAATATCACAATTAAAAATATCCTTATTGCAAGGCCACTTAATCTTCTGACTATGCAGGACAATGATCCAGATCAAAGCACCAAGTACAAAGAACAGCAGTAAATGACAATAAATATTTTCAAAACCTATTGAATGTTAAACCTGAGAGGTGGAGGATGGTAGATAGCAAAGATTTCATTTGCATTACCAATATGCCAAATATATAGCTTAAGAGCCCAATGCCCCCAAAAGATGGATAGATACACATCAATACTCTGCATATCTAATCAATATGTAATAGTCAGAAATATATTTCATTTATAGACAGCACTATTTATTTCATGTTTTATCTAAGAAGAACAGTAACAAGATCACTCAAACTTCTCATGATATGAAAGAAAAAACTGTAAGAAAATTATTACTAACATATATCAAGAGAAGCCAAGGAGCTCAATTAGTAAGGTAATATGAAATGTGTCTGTGGAAAATAAAGGAAAAAGATGTCAGTAACTTCGGCTGAATGTGTCTCTCCTTTATATGTTGGTTTATAGACTAATTGATGTAGAAAAATCAATGTCTGATTACCATAGATCATATACATGAACTATGTTAATATCTTACAATTGTACTGCATTTATATTTTACCACTCTTTTAAATATATTTTATTCTATGAGGTACGAGATAAATGTTATCCCTATTCTACAGGTGACTAGGAGGAAAGTACAAAACAGTCCAGGATTTCTTAAATTTATTTGACTATGAGATATATTTAAAATTAAAATGTATTATCATCAGTAGATGCCAATAGAGGCTCATAATCTATAACGTGTGTTTTAACTAAGTCAGACAACAAAAATTATCTTGCAATAAATGATTCAATTTTACAACTTTAAAATAACAAAAATATTTATTGAGCTCTTATTAGAAGTCATATTCTGTTCATTATCTCATTAAATTCTAACAAAATCCTCTGAAGTAGGTACTGTATTATCTTATTTTAGAGATGAAGAAACTGAATCCCAGAAGTTAACCTATCAAGATCTCTGTTAGTGGTTGGGCTTGTAAACAAACCTATGCAGTATGAGTGAGAGTCCAAGCTCCTCAACACCGTGTAGATAAATCATTTCTATTTAACGAACTATTACAAATGCATTATTTAATCATGTGACCACATATCTATGTATTAACAAGCAAGTAAAAGATAGACATTGATTCATCGAGTGTTCTTTTTTACAACGTGGTGGCACTCTGGAGCATGCCATTGCTTAATAGCAAATACTCATTTAACAGCTAAGCAAATATATCATTGTTTTTCTCAAACTGTTTTTCCCTACGACTTTTTATACTGACATACTTTTAGACTTACAGAAAAATTATACAAAGAATTCTTATATATCCTCAACCAGATTCCCCAAATGTTAGCATTTTATCACATTTGTATTATCCTCTCTTTGATGTACACACAAAATATAATTTTTCTGAATCATTTGAGAGTTAAGTTACAGACACTGTATACTTTTACTCCTAGTTCATTCAATGTGTACTTACAAAGCTACAGTGTATTTTTTTAATCAGGAAATTAATATTAATACTATTATTCAGATATTTTCCAATTGTCCCAATAATACCTTCCTTTATAACAAACAAGAATTTTACAAAATAAATAAATCCCAGACCCATGTCTCTTTAGTTTCCTTTATCTGGAATAGCTCTTCAGCATTTTTGTTGTTTTCATGAGATTGTTATATTTTAAAAACGCAGACCAGATCTATTTTATAGACCGTCCCTCCCTCACTGCCACCTCAATTCATTCATATGCAAATGAGGGTTATACTTGCCTTCTCAGATTATTGTTACAATAAAACAAGAGCTTGACACAATTTATCTCTCCCTTTTCCCAAAAAGCATCTGAAATTGAATGAGTGATTTCCCCAAAGTTGAAGAGTCAATAAATGGTGATGCCGAAACAAAAACTTAAGTTAAACCTATAAACCTTGTAAGAAAATGTGCCTTCTACAAACAGTCCTGTTAATATTTATGTATGTACCTTTTCTCTATTAAGAAGAACCTAAGGTCCTTCAAATCAGGAGCTGCCTCTCACTTGGCTTTATACTTCATACAGCCCCTGGCAGAGTATTTTACAAACTAAGTCACTCCTTAAAGATGTATTCAATGAACACAAAATATCCAATTAGACATACTGCTCCCAAAATATTCCATTTTAAATATATATATTTTAAATGAAATTCTCAGATATCTGATAACCTACAAAATGGCCAACTACATTAAGCATCTTCTATATCTAGACCAATGGAATTTAAAAAAATATGAACATAGGAAACAATCACACATACATTTCCCCTCCCATACCTAACCCTGCATAATTTCTACCAGAACCATTAATCCCAAAAAATAACTGTCTAAAGAATTGCCAGGAATCACTGAGAAGCTTTCAAATATATTGGATTATATTCTGCCTAATCAAAGAAAATAGAAGGATACAAACTAGCTGGTATCAGGCTAATATCTCCAGTGAGAACTATAAAGGCTGGATAAAACACACACACACACACACACATACACACAGCTGTGTGTATGGCCTATGGGTGATAATGATGAAGTCAATGTATGTTCATTAATTATAACAAATTTACCACTGCGGTGTAGGATGTCAATAGTGGGGTAGATTTTATGTGTGTAGAAGCAGACGGGATATGAAAATTCTGTGGTTTCTGCTCAATTGTGCTGTGAACCTAAAACTTATATGAAATAAAGTCTGTTAAAAAAAAAACTGTGTGAAGTCATTAGAGAGCAGACAAGACACCTAGGACTTGAGAGAACAAAATCCCAGGGCAAAGAGAAAAATTATTGTGAAAGTGATCCTTACATTTCCTAGAGATAATCACCAATTGACAGCAAGCCATACAAGCTGAACAGAATGAGATGGACTAGAGCCTGCAGCTGTCCTACTGGGCCGGGAAAACAAAAACTGGAATTCAGAGCCTGCCAAGGAAGACGAGCCTTGGCAGACACTCCAGGCTTTTCAACTAAAACCACAAAGAGTTACACCGTAGGAACAAAGGGCAGAGTGAAATAGACCAGGTTCACTTGGAATAACATGATCTACTTACTCTACCTGGCTTCCAGAAAAAAAAAAATTACCTCTGGAGGCAGACATGATTATCCAGAGTTCCTTGTAGAGCAATGTCCAACAGAACTTTATGTGATGATGAACTATTCTCTATTTGTACTAGTCACACACATCTATTATGTACTTCAGATGTAGTCAATGCAACTGAGGAAATGAATTTTTAACTTCATTTAATTTTAAGTAATTTAAATTTAAACCTAAACAGCCCTGATTAAAGCTGCCATATTGACCAGCACAGCTCTAAAAATTTTCATACCCAAGGCCCAGTGCTAAAGAAATAAGAAAATAAGCAAACAAAAATAGTTACCAGCTTAACAGGAAATAATCAAATGCAAAGAAACATGGGAAGAAAAAAAAAATCAATAGAAGCAACCCAGCTATCTGGGTTGAAATTATAACAGAGACTTTAAAATAATGATTAAAAAATTTCAAGAAAATGGATGAAATGATAGAAAATTTCACCAGAAAACTGGAATATACTTTTTAAAACAACAAATCCTTTCCCCACTAAGGCTCCTTGGAAAAATGGCTGATTCCAGGGCTGAGGCAGGGAGGTATAAGATGAGCCTGGAAATCTTGTACAGAAAAATTATTCGGCAATAAAGAATAAAAGAGATCTATTGATACAAACAAAATATCAGTAAGTCACAAAATCATTATGTTGAGAGAAATAAACAGACAAAAGAGTACATGTTGTATCCTTCCATTTATATGAAGTTCTAGAACAGAAAAAAATATAATTTGTTGTGAAAAACTCAGATCAGTAGTTACATATGGAAGGAGTGAGAGGGAGAGACTGGGACTGAGTGAGAAGGGAAATGAGGGAATTTTCTAAGGTGATAATGACGTTATGTCTTGATAGGACTTTGGCTTACACAGGTGTATGGCATTTGTCAAAACTCACTGAATTTGCATTTCACTATATGTAAAATTTACTTCTAAAAAAAGAACCATAAATACTGAACTATTTTATGAAAAACATGCTTAAGTGTTTCATGGTACAGTGTACTGAGATCTACAACTTACTTTGAATTGCCTCATAAAATAAAGACAGGGTGATAAATGGATACAGAAGATATCTATGATAACGTCAATGGAGCAACAGTTAATTGTTAATTGTGGGTATATGCACATTCACTGTACAATCCTTTCAAGTTATTTGTAAGTTTGAAAAGTTTCACAGTAAAATATTGAGGGGGATGGAATTCAAACATAGGCCAAGCACAACACAAACACACAAACACACACATACACCCTAGACAAATCAGAGTCGAACTGCTTAAACCAATCACAAAGAAAATACTCTAAATGCTGTCAGAAGAAAAAGGACACCTTAATATCAAAGAAGCCAGTATTCTATAGAAACAACAGAAGACACAATATAATAGAATAATATCCTTAAAGTATTGAAAGAAAATAACTCCCAAAGTATACCAACAGTACAATACACTTCAAAGGTTTTTTTTTTGGGTGGGGGGGGGCAAATATTTGGTGACAGAAGAAAATTTAACTTTGGGTGGTAAACACACAATACAATACACATATGACATATGAAATACATACTTCTGTCATGTTATTAAATTGTACACTTAAAACCTATTTGATTTTATTAACCAATGTCACCCCAATAATTTTAATTTAAATAATCATCATGTTGTACACCTTAAACTTACACAATATTACATACCAATATCTCAATAAAGCCAGAAAAACAAGAAAAAAAGTTGTTTTCCCAGAACTGAAACATTCTAAAATTGATCTAGAAATGCAAAGGACCAGGAATAGTCCTTTAAATAACAAGCAGAAGGACTTATACTATAAATTATGGTAATATTGATGAAAAACTACACAAGATAATGAAAGAGTCCAACTACAGATCCACACTTATAAGGTCACCTGGTTTATGACAATGCAGTGGAATAAGAAATGGGGCTCAGTTAAGGGATATCTACGTGTGGGAAAATATACCTTAATCTTTATCTCATACTACACACAAAAATCAGTTTCTGATGATGGCAGATCTAATTGTGAAAGGTAAAACAATAAAGCTTTTAAAGAAAACAAGAAACAAAGAAAACATGGAAAATATCTTAATGACAACAGAATAGGTAAAGATTTCTTAATAGGACATAAATCATGTTAACCAAAGGAAATTTTTGAAAAATAAAATATTAAATATTGAATATTAAAACAAGACCACATATTAAATTAGCCCATGCATTCACCTAAGTCAGCTTTAAGAGAGTGAAAAAGCAAGCCTCAGAAGGGAAGAAGATATTTCTCCAAAAGTTTTCATATTGAAAATATACACTTTAAAAACCACCAATGAACAATAAGATAGCCAAGCAAATAGATTAAAAAAAAAAAAACATTAGCCATAAGAAACTTTACAAAATAGAACATTCAAATAGCCAATAAACTTGACTTGGGTAGAGATTATAAGCGTAAGTTCATATTGTAATTTATCAAGCTGTAAACTTAAAATCTGTGCAATTATATTTATTATCTTATAGTTCAATAAAATAGTATATCCCTGCAAAATGGCTGCATTAACCTTTATCAACACATATTCAACTACTTTTTGTAAGCTTTCAAAGGTTCTGATCTGGAGAGTAACAGTGGCCCATATACCCAATGCAGTACACCAGGGAACAATTATGGGAGACTCCTGTTATCCTGTTACCACTGTATAATTTTCATTTAAACCATACCGCTCTTTTATATACACACACACATATGAGTGTATATATAGCTTCTACTCATAAAGTATATACAATGTCCCAAGACTGCATTAAGTGCTTTACATGCATCATGGAGTTTAACTTTCACTTCAAGAACCTCTGAGGTAGGTATTATCATCACTATTTTACAGATGAGTAAACTGAGGTTCAGAAAGGTTAAACAACTTGCTCTAAGTGACACAATAAGTGGTAGAACTGGAACTATGAACCTGTTAATAAATGCGGTAATATAGTTTGTTATTTGGTAGAACTGGAACTATGAACCTGTTAATAAATGCGGTAATATAGTTTGTTATTCAGCACCAGCTGACATAAGCATATTGTTTCATTTGTTTTTATGCTTAAATTCTTTGAAAATACTTTGTAATTAATGCCCATATAAACCAATGAAAAGTATAAAGTTGTTTTTACAAACACTGAAAAGGAATACTATCATATTCAAAATACTATAGTGTTTAGAATCTTGTTACTAATTCAATGACATTCTCCCTGGAGTTTTATGTTAATGAGCAAATTAGAGCAAACAAAATCTTTAAAAGATTCAAATACATACTTCTGTCATGTTACAAAGCTTCACCGCCATATTACTCAGATATAAATTCTCTCAATGAGTTTATTCCTTCTAAATACTTCTAGAAGTATTTTGTTTAAAAATGAAATCTTGTTTTCAGGTGACTTTTATAGTTATTCATTGCCAATTTCTACAATTACATTTTACCATTTATGAAGAAGAAGCTATATCTTCAGATGCAAAGGATAATTTTATTATTACTTTGCTATTACTACAATCAAATACGACCATGTGACATACATGTAAAAATTAAGTTATTTATAAATGTTAATATGCCAATTCTCATTTAAGTATACTAGACCTCAGCTGCCTCTTCTATAAAGTTAGACTAAATGTGCACGTGTTTCCAACTCTCAGAATTATTTGCTTCTACATCACACTATCCTTATTACAAATATCTCCTCTTTAGGGACCACTGGTGACTAGTCTAGCCTTGAGGAAAGTAAAAAAAAAATAAAATTACAACACCAGGGAACATTTTATTTGTTCCCTACAATATCTGAAGCTCCCCACTACAGAGAGAGTGGACATTCAGACACTCCTGGCTGTAAGAAGAGACATAGGGCTCACGCTATCAGAGGATGTACTATAAAACCTGCTGAAGTTACCAAATGCTTCATAAGCACAACATTCTACTCACATATTTAAAGTATTCTAATTCCTTTGCTGATTAACTTTGTCAGCTTTTTCCAATTCAAGGCTAAAAGCATGCCGTAACCCTGATGCCACCGCAACTGAGTTTCCAAAAAGTCATTAATTTGTAATAGTTGCTGATAAGTACATTCATATTAGGAACTGAAGGGTAAGAAAGAGCAAAGTAGTAAAAATCTCCCAGGATGTACGTGTATGTACACTGTGCTCTCTTAAACCAACCTGTAACACATCTCTAACAATGCAGAAGAGGAAGGGGCAGAGACTACGGGTTAAAAAATGAATTACTAATCTAATGCATAAGTCCAGGACAGGGCAGAGTGAAAAGTATGGCAAAATTTACACATAAGGATATTTCAGAGGTGAAAACCATAAGATTTGGTCACATGGTGATGAGATATATATCAGCTATAGTAATATAATGTAGTACTGGTATAAAGACAGGCAAGTAGATCAAAAGAATAGAATACTGAGCCCGGAAATAAACCCTCAAGTCTATGGTCAAATGATCTTCAAAAGGGTATGAAGACTACTCAATGGAGAAAAGGACAGTCTCTTCAACAAACGGTGTTGAAAAGACCAGATATCCACATGCAAAAAAGAATAAAGTTGGATCCTTATATTACACCATGTACCAATATTAAATCAAAATGGATTAAAGAGCTAACATTAAGACCTAAAACTATAAAGCTCTTAGAAGAAAACACAGGGGGAAAGCTTCAGGACATTGGATTTGGCAATGCAAACAAGCAACAAAAACAACATTGGATTTGGCAAAGCACAAGCAACAAAAGCACAAGCAACAAAAGCAAAAACAGACAGACTGAACAACATCAAACTTAAAACGTTTTGTGTACCAAAGGACATAATCGACAGAGTGAAAAGGCAACTTACAGAATGGGAAAAAAATATTTACAAATCATATATCTGATAAAGAGTTAATATCCAAATGTATAAAGAACTTCTACAACTCATAACAAAAAAATCAAATAACACAATTTTAAAAATGAGCGTCTACGGCCATGTCACCCTGAACAAGTCCAATCTCCTCTAATCTCAGAAGCTAAGCAGGGTCAGACCTGGTTAGTACTTGGATGGGAGACCACCTAAGAAGACCAGGTGCTGTAGGTGTAAAAAATTTTTAAAAATAAAAAAAATAAGGGATTGTAAGCTGACAAGGTCCTTGCAATCTGTGAGGTCAACCAAGGGTTGCCTCACCTAAAAAAATAATAATAATAAAAAAATAAAAAATAAAAAATGGGCAAGAACTTGAATATTTCTCCAAAGATGATATCAAATGGCCAACGAGCATATGAAAAGGTGCTCAACATCACTAATTAGAGAAATGAAAATCAAAAACAATGATGAGATACCACCTCACACTCAAGATGGCTACTATCAAAAATAAAATAACACGTCTGGAGAAGATAGGGGAAAAACTGGAATCCTGATGTACTGCTGGTGGAACTGTAAAATGGTGCAAAATCTATGAAAAAGAGTACAGACGTTTCTTCCAACAAAGAACTACCACGTGATCTAGCAGTCCTAGTTCTGGGTATATATCCAAAGAATGAAAGCAGGATCTTGAAGAGATATTTTTTCAATACACTCAGGTTGATTAGGACCACTATTCACAAGAGTCAAAAGGTGGAAACAACCCAAATATCCACCAAGAGAAGGGATATACATACAATGGAATTAAAAAAAAAAAAAAAGAAATCCTGTAACATGCTACAACATAAATGAACCTTGAGGACATTATGCTAAGTGAAATATGCCAGTCACAAAAACACAAGTCCTGTATGATTCTACTTGTGGTATTTAAAGTAGTCAAATTCATAGAAACAGAAAACATTGGTGGTTAACAGGGGGCTGGAGAGAGGAAGAAAAAGGAAGTTGTTTAATGAGTATAGAATTTCAGATTTGCAAGAGGAAAACGTTCTAGTTGCATAACAATGTGACCATATTTAACACTACTGCACACTTAAAAATCATTAAGATGGTAAACATTGTTTTTTCACAATTAAAAAAATGAAGAAAATTTCCATATTAAAAATAATTTTGGCCACCAAATTGTTAGCTCAAGATGCTAGCAGTTTACAAATTAGTTCGATTTGTTTTTCTAATGTAAAGGTAGCAATATGGACAAAATGCTTTCAAAGTGAAATATGTAAGGTGTAAACTAAATATTAAAATGCTCTAATACTATACAGCAGTTTTTAGAAAGATAAAATGTTTAATATTCCTTTACAAATATTAACATTGTCTAAATTTATAATTTAATGAAATGATTTTTAAAACAAATGTAAAAGGTTATTTTTTTAATTCCTATCAATAATCAAGATGTCTATTTTCACCTACTAGAAATAAGATTGTCTAAGTAAAAAGCAAAGAACAAAAAGAGGGGTTCATTAAAATCTGGAAAGCATTTTAACCAGTCACCTTGACCTGAAAATATTTAAATAATTTAATTTACTCAATCATGAACCTGAAGGAAGTTAGTCACCATTGTAACTAAATATATTAATATCAAAAGGCTTCATGAAAACTTATACACTAAAGACATAAAAGATCACATTTCAAGTCTAATTAAACAAGCATTTTGAATCTTACACTTTGAAATTTCTATCCTCTCCCAAACCCTGCTTTTGATAAAAACACAGTCTATGAAACTATCAGCATATTCCATGGATTTTTCAGTTTTTTAAACATTAAGAACTATGATAACTATTGTTGGCATTTAAAAGATTTAAGACTTAATTATATTCATTTACTTTTTTCCCCACTCTTAAAAATTTTTAATGATAAGTTCTTAATATCATGCAATATCCAATTAGCATCCAGGATTTCCCCATTTGTCCTACAATTTTTTGTTTGTTTTTACATTTTCTTTATTCTAATCAGGGTCCAAAAAATGAGGGCCATGTATTTCAATTGGTTGATTTGTCTCATAAGACTCTTCCATTTACTTTTTATCATAGAAGACATTAAATAAACACAGCTAAACAACCATCAACCAATCACCCAGCTCCAAAAATTATCAGTTGCATCAACAAGAAAAAAATTTTCTAAAATTACCATAATGCTGGTAGTAGGAAAAATATCAGATACATAATTTCATTTATAAATACTTCAACATATAACCACAATGGTATTATCACGCATAAAAATATAATTCCCTAATATCATCTGACATCCACTTTTCTCTATAACCATATAAATGTCTCTTTACAGTTGATCTGTTCAATTTACAGTTAATTATAAATGGAGCTCACGCATGAAACTTCTATTTAAATCATTTCACAGAATAAGATTCATCTACAGAAACTTATACTGAAAGTCTACAGATGCCAAGTTAATCAAAAGCAAACTGCAAAACAGAATGTCTTTTGTGATCCTATTTTTATTTAAATATTTATCTTAATACATGATAATAAAAAGTGGTCATTTTCACAGGGTAAACGCCAGCCACTGATTTGGGGGAATTATAAAACAAATCAGCCTAACATAATTTAACTTTAAAAATAACATGTTGTGATTTAGCTTTAAAAAATTAAAAGGCCATATTTCACTTCCTCTGATTCAGTCATGTCTAAAATACAACTAGCAGGGAGTTTTCCAAGTTTGTTTTTTTTTAATGCAGAGCTTTAACACACAGTATTAAATACATATTTAAAAGCAGATAGATATATAGATAGACTGAATCATAATAATATTCCTACTTAACAAATAAGAAAACTGAGGCTGTGGAAGTCAGGTGTTTGTCTAAATTCACACACAATTTAAGTCAACGAATATCATCAAACATAATAAAGCATCTCTCCCTTCAGAAAAAAAAGTCCTTAATCCCAGTAAAAAGCAAAGTACCAACATTAATACCAAAATGTATCTCAAATCCATCTTTCTGCTGTCAACACCTCTGTGGATTACCTTAATGCTTCCTTCCTAATGGTTTTCCTACTCCTACTTTCATTCTTCTCCCTCCATGTAGCAGCCAGAGTGATACCAAAAACCACACCTCTACTTTATCCGCTCATGAGGCCTATGTTTCATTTGCAGGCTTTCAGATTCTTTATTACCAAGCTCTTTCCAATGTGAGACTTCACACATGCTCTTCTTTGCCTAGGGCTCTCATTTTACCCATGATATATCGTGTCCTTATAGCTATTTCCTGGACGCTCAATCTAAAGTAGGTCCCTATAACTGATGAGCTATTTGGAAAAAAACATTAGATACACATCTTACCACCAATTACAAGAATAAACTGAAAATGGATTAAATTTAAATTGAAAATGGATTAATTTTTAAATCTAAATTTAAAAATATAATTCAATAAGAGCTAGAAGAAAACTGGATAAATGCCTCTTTTGACTCTGTATAGGGAAAGGCATTCTAACTATGATTTAAAATCCAAAGACTATAAAAGATAAAATTAACCCCCCCAGACACACACACACACACACACACACACACACACACACACACAATTTACAAGGCAAAAAACACCATAAAAAAGTCAAAAGATGACGGACAAAATGAATAAATTTACCACATATATCACAAAATAAAGGGCTAATATATCCCTTCCATATAGAGAAATCGTAAAAATTGAGGGATGAAGGACAAAACCCTTGATAGAAAAATTGGCATAGGACATGAACAGGTAATTCACACACACATACAATTTTAAAATGACCCTTAAATATGAGATGTTTAACTTCACTCATAATAAGACTCATGCAAATTAAAACTACATGGATATACCATTTGATTGGCAAAATTTTTAAAGAATGATAACATATCTTGTTGGCAAGGCTATAGAGAAATAGGCCACAGGTGGGAATGAAACTGTTAACATCCTTATTAAGAGGGATTTAACAATATTTAACAAAACTACATATTCATTTACCTTTTCACTAAATCCACTTATGGAAATTTACCTTGAAAATACAACTCCAACAATGCAAAAACACGTATGCACAAAGTTATTCTTTGCAATTGTTTGTAAATAGTAAACACTACGTCAATAATTAGGTAAGTGGCTGACCAAATGATGGTAATCCACACAATGAAGTACTATTCAGCAGTAAGTTAGAATGAGAAAGAGCTCTATGAACTGACATGAAGTGATTTCCAAGAAACACTGTGAAGGGAAAACAGCCAAGTGCAAATGGGTATGTATAGTATGTTATCTTTCCTGGAAGAAGAGAAATTGAAAAAAATAGATATTTATCTACTCATTTGCACCCCTCATCAAACACAAAGGCATACACATAAAGAATAAACCAGAAACTAATGATAATGGTTACAACAATAGGTTAGGTAAGGATGAGGTGGAGTGGATAGGGGTAAAGAGATGTGACACTTCTGAGATAATCTTTTGGTATAGTTCTGATTATTAGGCACATATTAATGTTTCACATTGTCAAACAAACAAAAAAACAAGGACATGGGGGACCCAAAATGGAATAGGAAGAAATGAACTTAATTATATTTCAAATAAACATAATTATACTGAAGGTGGAGAAGAGGCAGCTTGGGGAAGAACTAACCTAAGTAGCTCTGATACACAGTATTTTGACTGCATGCTTCAAGTCTAAGGCTAAAGACTAAACAAAGTATAAATGATGTACTCTGGCTGGTAAATTAGCAATAGTATGGGTTAGCGATTCCAAAACTACTTTAAATGTATCCTAGAAATGACCAAATAAGTAACATATTGTGGATAATGAGAGCCAAGTTTCTCAGGATCAGAAATGGGATTATAAATAAAGAAAAAGGATAGAATGAACACTTAGGTGTCAGAACTGGACAAGCCAATATGAATTGATGGTTTTACTATATAAACAGATAAGATACAAAATCTCTCTCTCTCTCTCTCCTTAGAGAAATGGCCGATTCCAGGGATATGGTAGGAAAAGTACAAAGTAAGCCTAGAACACCTTGTGATGCCACAACGCAAGCACTAGAGGATAGATGAGGCCAAGTCAAAAGGACCCATGGGCAAGCTTTAAAAAGGCTCTTGCTGGATAGTTTAGGACATCTTTGCAGTAAAACAAATAATGACAAGTAACAGATTATAACCCACTGAATATGAATCCATGAGTCCGTACAGAAACAAACAAATGAACAAAGAAAATAATGAAAGCTCTTCTTTGTAGAAGAATGATGAAATTGGAAAATCACTATTTTGCAAACCCATATTTATAATTGTTTTAAGGCTATATTCATGAATGTATGCTTAAACTGGTAGTTGAAAATAAGAGAACAGTATATAATAGTCTCAAAGTATCTCTCCATAAAATATTTATTAATTACAAAGGAAAAAAAACCTTACAGTGCAAATATCTGGCAGTCTCCACCTCAACCAAGTGATCAAAGTTAACAATATCAGTAATGGGACAAATTAACATCATGTGCCTCCCAATATATGAGGATATGACATCCCTTCTATGAAGTTATTCCAAAAAAATACCCTAAAATATCAGGCAAACCCAAACTTAAGAACATTCTACAAAATAACTGGCCAGTACTCTTCAAAAGTGTCAGGGTCATTAAAAGCAAAGAAAAAACTAAGGAACTACTCCCATTTGGAGGACACTGAAGAGATATACATGGCAAATAACGCAATGTGTAATCTTGGATTGAATTCTGGGTCAGAAAAAAAGGTCATTAGTGAGACAACTGACAAAATCTGAATGAAGTCAGTAAATAGGCTGCTACTAATGAACTGATTTTAATTTCATCAACTCAAATAGTATTTTGAATAGTTCAAGCAGTTCACCAAATCAATAACATTGAACTGATGTTAACTGATGATACAGATCATTGCACAAGGGTTATGCAAGAGAACATCCTTATGTTTAGGAAATATACACTGAAGTATTAGAGGTAAAGGGGCTTCGCATCTGAAACTTATTCCCGAATATTGTTAAGAACAAAACTCTGTGTGTGTGTGTGTGTGTGTGTACACATAGAGAAAAGGTAAGTGATAAAACTAGGGTGATAAAATGTTTAAATTTGAAACATTTGGAGAATCTAAGTGAAACGTATACAGAAATTCACACTACTTTTACAACTTTTTTATGTCTAAAATTATTTCAAAGTAAAATGTAAAAAAAATATTATAAGTCTATCCTGTTATTCTCTCTCCCTGTTCTTTTCAATCAGTACTTTACTTTTTGGCTTTCTACCCATTAGATTGATAGGGTCTATATTACTGCTCCTCAGTACATAACTAGCACCTAGCACAATATTTATAGGCACTAAATATTTTGAATAAAAGACTTAATCATGGATTGTACTGTAGTTTTCTATTCTTTTTCACTGATATAATTTTAAGAGGCCTCCATCAACTGATGGATGGATACATAAAATGTAGTACATCTATAAGGGAACATTATTTGGCAACAAAAAGAAATGAAGTACTGATACATTCTACAACATGAATGAACCCTGAAAACATGCAAGGTGAAAAAAGCCAGTCAAAAAAGAACACATGTTGTATGAATGTTTCTATGAAGTGTTCAGAATATGCAAAACTACATAGATTTTTTGGTTGCCTAGGACTGAGGGTGAGGGGAGATTGGGGAAAGATGCTAAAGGGTGCAGGAGTAGGAGCGGGGGGGTTCTTTTGGGGGTAAAGAAAATGTTCTAAAATTAATTGTGGTGATGACATACAGCTGTGAATATACTAAAAGCTACTGAATTGCATACTTTAAATGGGAATTTCATGATATGTGAATCGTATCTCAATAAAGCTGTTTTAAAAAAAACTTTAAGTGCGCTGCCAAAATTTTTATTGGAAAGCCTGATATATATGATCTATTGTCTGTAGCCACAATGTATGGCAATGAAAACCACATAATTATAAACTTTCAGAACCTTCGGTTAAAACTTCTGTTAAAATTAAATACAGTTGACAACCTCGTGTTTATCTAATAGATTCCCAATTATGTTATGATAGAGAAGAAATGGCCAGTAATTTCAGCCCAATACTGAGCTTTTCCTAGGTAAAGGTGGGTTAGTGAGAGAGAACACTCTTTAAGACTACTCTGGAAGCTAATTCAGGGGTCATCTCTCCCCAGAAATATTCTCTGAACCCTCAGATTAGGCTAAATGTCCTCATTTGGGTTCTCATAGTACCCTGCACACATTTTTACACCCTAGCATTTCTTGAGGTGAACTATTTTTCTCCTCCATTAAATGATGAAATCATGTTTTGATCACCTCTGTATCCATAGCACCTAGCAAAGCGCCAGCACACAGAAAGGGCTCAATAAAAATTGGGAGTGTGAATTTGGACCTGACACGTACATCTCAGTTTTCTATTTATGAAATAGGAATTCCATAAATTCTCTTACCTAACTCAGAGATGAGACATGAGAAACAAACTAGGAAATATATGTAATATCACTTTAAAAAAATGATGCAGTATACGTGCATGGTCTTCTATTATTATAAAGTACCCTATATAAAAGTTATTATTTTTGGAATCATTCTTTGTATCTTTATTCTATTACAGGAATTAATTCTGTCTTATGAAACTTCATGTCTTATGAAAGGCTGATGGGGTAGGGATGCCCTAAACAAAAACTGATAAGCCTAAATTAATTGTTGTCCATTACATGCCTTTCTATCCACTATTACATGCAGAACAGAAAGCATTTTTTACTTGAACACAATTAATGCTAAATTACTCAGTACAGTAGCAAAGACTACAACTGCTATACAGGTTACTTTATAGCCCACTATCTTGTCTCTATGTTCTGAAATGACTCAGAACCACAGGCTAAAATTCTATTTTTAAAAAAAGAAAGAAAAAGATATTCATGACCTGAATGTTGCAACCACACCTCATAAATACAGCACCTTTTGCTGCTAAAATCTTTAATGCATTCAAGAGCCCTACGTGTTCTTGACAGAAACCATACTCAAGCAGCTGAATTTAGAACATGCTGACCTTGAGCAAATCAATGCCCTTAGCATGTACTTCTGGCTTGTATCACCACAAGAGCTAGACAGCCTCACCATCTATAGTAGTCAACAATTTCTGGCCACTGTCCTATGTCTATTTTAAGATATCCCTACTACATTTCTCTGTTGCACGGTTCAAAGAAATAAGGTAACACATGAATCCGTGTTTAAACACAAATTGTTTATCTTGGAATCTAAGGTATGTGTGTTCCTACTGTGATTAGCTCAAAAAAATATTTGTGTTGTTTCCACTTCCTGCTTTCATTTTTTAAATAAAACATATTTTTAACAGAGTAGATCAAGTATAAGACACTTTTGTTTATTACCCAGATTTATAAGTAACCTCAGTCATAAACTAAGCAGATTTGAAATACTTTCAAATATAAACTGCTAAAAATATTGAAAAGTAATAGTTACCTGTTATTTTCATGCAAAACTATACTACGCATGAAAACAGTGCCTGATTAAGGGCTACACTACATTTTCACCTATCTACCTTAATATTTACTAATTCTTCCAACTCTTGAATCTAATTGACGTAGTCCATTTTTTATTTTATCAACTTACATCAAGCAGCATCAACCAAAATGTTAGCACTAGTCTTTGTTTACAAATCAGAACCTCATTTTTTCTAATTCTACTCACAGAACCTATAATTTAGCATAGCAATTGTATAGCTTCTGAAATTCAGGTAAAGGTTATTTACTTAAAATTTTTTATATAAAAACTAATTAAAAACTACTAATTGTACGTAGCAATTATTCATAGCTTTTGCATTCTCAACAGAGGCTAATATTTGTGCAAAGGTCTAAAGCTAGAAACCAATATCTAAAAATATTTAGCATGTTAGATTGCTTTTTAAAGGATTGCCTTTACTCTCCTGAAACATTTAATAAACAGATAATGTCAAGTATAAAAACTAAATAAAATTTTGTTTACTTTCATCTAAAATATTTTAAATAAATAAAAGGAATCTAGGTATCACATGGACTAAATCTGGTATGCAGAATAATACAGGACCCAAATAAAATGAAGTCATTTACTAACAAGTGAACTAAATATAGAGCCCAAGCAGCTGGAGCCTGGGGGTTTATATAATATGCTAGCTGACTACTAAAAGCTCTTAAAACAGAGTACGAAGAGAAGGAACAAAAAACACTATTCTTCTCACGCTGTTAAATAAGATTTTAAGATAATGTTTTCAAAAAAAAAATAATAATTGAAACTAATCTTATATTCCATTAAAATGAAGGGGAAAGTTTGTCAGGGGCATAGAGGATCAAGTAAATCTAACTATGAGATAGTAAATAAGACTTACTACCCTGCCATAACTATAACTTTTAAACCACCTAAAAGATTTTTAAAATAGTATCTACCACTCTAATACTAAAAACCATATAATCAGGAATATACTAAAAGGTAAATCAGACTATATTTGTAATTTCTAATACATATTTTAATAAACTTAAAAATCATCAAGTGACATGTGGGAATCTTCTGATGATCTAGTAATGGGAGGGCATGTGTTTGGAGTTGATTTTTTATTTTTATTTTTTTACTTATATACAGTCAGCATACAATCTTATAATAGTTTCAGGTGTGCCATATAGTGATTTAACATTTTTATAACTTACAATGTGTTCACCTAATTCTAGTAATTATCTGTCTCCATGTAAACTTATCACAATTTATTGACTATATTCCCCTTCCTCTTTTCACCCATCCCCCAACTTCCATCTTTCTGGTAACCATACCTTTGATCTGTTTCTACAAATCTGTTTTTGTTCTGTTTCTTTTTTTTATCTTACATATTTGTATTTCTCTGCCTGACATCTTTCACTTAGCATAATAACTTCTAGATCCATCTATGTTGCAAATGGCAGGGTATTCTTTTTTATGACTGAATATTCCATAGTATATATATTGTCTATTCATCTATCGATGACACTTAGGTTGCATTCATATCTTGACTATTGTAAATAATGCTGCAGGGAACATAGGGGTGCATAGATCTTTTCAAATTAGTGTTTTAATTTTCTTTGGGTACTCAGAAGTGGAATTGCTGGATAGTATGGTCTATTTTTAGGTTTTTGAGGCAATCTCCATACTGTTTTCCATGTGGGCTGCACCACTTTGTAATTCAACAGTGCATAAGGGTTCCCTTTTCTCCACATCCTTGCCAACATGTGTTACTTGTTGACTTTTATAATGGTCATTCTGATTGGTGTGAGGTGTTATCTCATTGTGGTTTTGATTTGCATTTCCCTGATGATTAGTGATGTTGAGCATCTTTTCATATTTTTGTTGCTCATCTGTATGTCTTCTTTGGGGAACTGTCTTTTCATGTCCTCTGCCCACTTTTGGATTAGATTATCTTTTTGTTATTGAATTTTATGAGTTTCTTATACATTTTAAACATTAATCCCTTATTAAATATATCATTTGTGAATACATTCTCTCATTTGGAGAATTGCCTTTTTGTTTTGTTGAAGGTTTCCTTTGTTGTGCAGAAGCTTTTTAGTTTGATGTAGGTCCATTTATTTATTTTTGCTTTTGTTTCCCCTGCTCAAGGGAACATACAAAAAGATAGACTGATATCAAATAGTTGGATTCCTATGTTTTATTCTAGTTTTATGATTTCAAGCCTTAAAGTCATTAATCCATTTTGAGTTTATTTTGGCATACGGTGTAAGAGGGTAGTCCAATTTCATTTTTTATGCATGTTATCTGTCTAGTTTTCCTAACATCACTTGTTGACAAGACTGTCATCACTTCGGTGTATATTTTTTACCTCCTTTGTCATTACTTAGTTGCAGCGAAGGTTTATTCCTGGCATCTCTATTCTGTTCCATTTATCCATGTGTCCATTTTTGTGCCAGTGTCATACTGTTTTGATTATTATAGCTTTGTAGTATATTTTGAGATCAGAGAGTGTGATGCCTCCAATCTGTTCTTTCTCAGGATTGCTCTGGTTATTCAGGGTCTTTTATGGTTCCACATAAATTTTAGAATTATTTGTTCTAGTTCTGAGAATGACCTTGGTTTTTACAGAAATCGGTTCATTGTTTTGGGTAGTATGGTCCTCTCAACAATATTAAGCCTTCTAGTCCATGAACATGGTATGTTCTTCCATTTATTTGTCCTCTTCAATTTCTTTCTTCGATGTCTTATAGTTTTCCGAGTACAGGTTTTTCACACTCTTGGTTAAGTTTATTCATAGGTATTTCATTCTTTTTAATTCAATTGTAAATGGATTGTTTTCTTCATTTCTTCTTCTGATTGTTATTAGTGTATAGGAATGTGACAAATTTCTGTATATTAATTTTGTATCCTGCTACTTTACTGAATTCTTTTATTAATTAATTTTTCTGGGGGATTCTTTAGGGTTTTCTATATACATCTAGAAATAGTGACAGTTTTACTTCTTTCCTATCTGGATGCCTTTTCTTCTTTTTCTTGTCTGACTGCTGTGGCTATATCTTTAAGTACTATGTTGAATAATAATGGTAAGAGTGGGCATCCTTGTCTTGCTCCTGATTTTGGAGGAAAAGCTTTCAGATTTTCACCATTACGTATAATGTTAGCTGTGGGCTTCTCATATACAGCATATATCAAGGTGATGTGAGTTCCTTCTATATCCACTTTGTTGAGTTTTATTATAAATGGATGCTGAATTTTGTCAAAAGCTTTTTCTGTCTGTATTGAGATAACTATAATTTCTGTCCTTGAATTTGTTAATGTGATGCATCAGACTGTTTTATGGATGCTGAACCACTTGAATCCCTCTCACAAATCCCACTTTATCATGGTGAATAACCCTTTTAATGTACTGGTGAATTCGGTTTGCTAGCATTAAGAATTTTGGCATCTATGTTCATCAGGGATACTGGCCTGTAATTCTGTGTACTGTATTTATCTGGTATTGGTATCAGGGTAATGCTAGCCTCACAGAATGAGTTTGGAAATGTTCCTTCCTCTGCACTTTTTTGGAATAGTTTGAGAAGGATAGCTCTTAATTCTCTAAAGGTTTGGCAGAATTCGCCTATGAAGCCATCTGGTCCTGGGCTTTTGTTTTTTGAGAGTTTTTTTTTAAATAACTACTTCAAATTCATTGTTAGTAATTGGTCTGTTAAGATTCTCCATTTCTTAATGGTTTAGTTTTGGAAGGTTGTATTTTTCCAAAAATTTATCCATTTCTTCTAGATTGGTGAATATGTTGGCATATAATTGTTCACAGTATTCTTTAACGATCTTTTGTATTTATCTGGTGTTGACTGTCAACTCTCCTCTTTTACTTCTATTTACTTCTGTTCTCTCTTATGTTTGATGAGTCTTGCTAGAGGCTTGTCGACGATTTTATTTACCCTTTCAAAGACCCAGCTCTTAAGTTTCGTTAATCTTTTCTATTGTTTTTCTATTTCATTTATTTCTGCTTTCATCTTTATTTCCTTCCTTCTACTTACTCTGGGCTGTTTGTTCCTTTTTCTAATTTCTTTGGTTGTAAATTTAGTTTGTGACTTTTCCTGCTTCTTGAGGTAGGCCTGTATAGCTATAAACTTTCCTATTGTAACAGCTTTTGCTGAATCCCAAAGGTTTTGTAAAGTTGTGTTTCATTTTCATTTGTCTCAAGGTAGTTTTTGATTTCCTGTTTGGTTTCTTCTTTGTTCCACTGGTTGTTTAGAAGCATGTTTTTTAATCTCCATGTATCTGTTCCACTGTCCCCCCTTCCCCGCCCCCAACCAGGGTTTTCCTGCAGTTATGTCTAATTTCATGCCACTGTGAACAGAAAATGTTTGATGTAATTTCAATCTTCTCAAGTTTATTGAGGCTTGTTTTGTGGTCTAGTATGTGATCTGTCCTGGGGAATGTTCCATGTGTACTTGAGGAAAATGTGTAACCTGCAGTCTGTCTATCAAGTCAAACTGGTCTAATGTGGTATTTAAGGGCATTATTTCCTTATTAATGTTGTCTAGATCTATCCACTGAAGTGGATTATTAAAGTGCCCTACTATTATAGTATTACAGTTAATTTCTGCCTGTCCATTAACATTTGCTTTATATACTTGGGTGCTCCTATGCTGGATACGTAGATATTTACAATTGTTATATCCACTTCTTGGGTCGAACTCTTTTAAATTATGTAACATCATTGTCTCTTTTCACATTCTTTGTTTTGAAGTCTATTTCATCTAGAATGAGTATTGCTATCCCACATTTCATTTCAATCTGCACAGATATCTTTCTCTATCCCTTCACTTTGAGTCTGTATATGTCTTTAACCTGAAGTGAGTCTCTTATAAGTAACATTGATGGGTCATGGGGTTTCTTTGCTTGTTGTTTGGTTTTCTATCCATTCTGCCACCTTATGTCTTTGGATTGAAGCATTTAGTCCATTTACATTTAGGGTTATTAATGATAGGTCATTATTGACGTGCTTACTGGCATTTTGTTAATTGGTTTTTTTGGTTGTTTTTGTCGTCCTTTGCTATTTTTCTTCTTCCCTCGATCTCTTTCTTTTGATTTCTTTGGTTTTGATTGGATTCCTTTCTCTTCATTTTGTATTTTTTGTATGGTTTTGTTTTATGATTACCATGAGGTTCATATATATCCATCGATATCTATAGCAGACTATTTTAAGCAGATAACCATTCAAGTTCAATTGCATTCTGCATTCTAAGAGCACATTTTCATTTTCTACTCTATTCTGCTCTTGATGTCATGTTTTGTATCTTTTTGTTTTGTGTATCTCCTGATTACTTATTGTAAGTATAGTTAATTTTGCTACTATTGTCTTTTAATCTTCCTATTTTTTTAAGTGGTTGATTCACTGTGATTACTGTATATTCGCCTTTACCAATGAAACTTTTTTTCCCTTTCCTGTATTTTCTTATTTTTGGTTAAGGTCTTTTCATTTCTGCATAAAGACACATCAACATTTCCTTAAGGCCAGTTTAGTGGTGATTAACTCCTTTAGTTTTTGCTTGTCTGGGCAACTTTATTTCTCCTTCAAATATAAATGATAACCTTGCTGGATAAAAGCATTCTAGGTTGAAGATTCCTTTCTTCGAGCACTTTTGAATATCTCCTGCCCTCCCTTCTGGCCTGTAAAGTTGCTTCTGAGAAATCAGCTGATAGCCTGACAGGGTTTCCCTTGTATTTGACTTGTTTCTCCATTCTTGCCGCCTTGAAGATTGATTCTTTATCCTTAACTTCTGCCATTTTAATTAGATATCTCTTGGTATGGGTCTCTTTGGGTTCATCCTGTTTCGAACTCTGTGCTTCCTGGACCTGGATGTCTGTTTCCTTCCCTAGATTAGGAAAATTTTCAGATATCACTTCTTCAAATATTCTTTCCGCTCCTTTTCCTCTCCTCCTTCTGGAATCTACTATATTGTGAATAGTAGAGCACTTGATGTTATCCTAGAGATCTCTTAAAAGAGACTATCCTCATTTTTTGAAATTCTTTTTCTGTTTTACTGTTCCAATTGGGAGATTTCCACTATTTTGTCCTTTAGGTCATTAATCTGTTCTTCTGTATTAACTAATCTGCTAATTCCTTCTAATGTATTTTCCATTTAAGTGACTGTATTTTTCATGTGTTTCTTTTTTATATTTTCTCTTCGTTGAAGTGTTCTGAGTTCTGCTTTATTCTCAAGTTTGTAATGTATCCTTATGACTGAAGGATATCCATTTCATTAGGGTTTTTCTCTGGAGTTTTTCCTTGTTCCTTTATTCGAGGCATATTCTTCTTTTTCTCCATTTAGTTTTGCTTTGTGTTTTTTTGTTGTTTGTTTTTTGTATGAGTTGGATAGAGAGTAGTTATCTTTCCCAGTATTTGAAGAGTGACTTCTGAGTACAACATGCATTGAATAGTTTTGTTAGGCTGACTGTAGTCGGGGCAGGTGCATGTGGTGCCTGGTGTGTCACCTCGGACTGAGGGGGTGGGTTTTGGGTGGATAGCCTGGTGTGTGTTTGCTTCCTTGTCCTTCTAATCTGGCCAGAGCTGCCTGATGTAAATGGGGTTGCTCTTAGCATTCCTTATTATATTAACTGTCTGTGATCTGAGCTGGGTCTAGGCAGAGTTCCTTTGCAAGTGTGGATCCGAAGGTCCCACCAGATCTGCCCCCTCTCCTGTTGGGGAAAGCCTTCGTGCACGCACCTTAGCACTTTGCTAGTTCTGCTCCCTTTCGCCCCTCTCACTCCGCAGGCAGCCCTGCCCAAGTGCTCTGTTGCTTAAATTACCTGGGAGAGGCCATTCTGTCTGCCCACATCTCAAAGCACTCCTAGCTCCACACTTTCCCTGGGTGGGGCGGTAGGCACAAAACTGTACTTTGCTATTTCAGCCCCTCCCCCAGTGGTACAGCAACTCCCAAAATCAGCAGCACCCCTCTCATTCCACATGAGTCAATCGTGCCTATGTGCCCTGTTGTTTTAATTGTCTGTATTCAGAGTAGGGTCTGGGTGGAGCTGCTCTGCATGCCTGCCTAGCTCCACACTTCCTCTAGGTGGGGCAGCCTTACATGCACCCACACCTTACTCTAGTAGTTCTGAACTCTCCCCAGGTGGGGAAGGAGCTCCCACACTGAGTGCTCGCACAGCAGCAACACACTCACTCCACTAGGGGCAGCCCGGCCTGTGAGTACTGCAGTTTTTCTATCTCTGCACTTTCTCTGATCTGGGCAGTCCTGCATGCAGATACTGCAGCATTTTGTTAGCTCTCCACTCTTTCTAGGAGGGAGCCCCACATGAGCACACAGTAGCACCCCACTATCTCTGCAATTTCTCTGGACAGGGTAGCTCTGTAGGTGAGTACTGCAGTGTTTTGTTGGCTCCATAGTCTCTTCAGGCAGGGGAGCCCCTTGTGTGCCCTGTCTAGGGGAAGTGCAAAGCAGCAGCCTGCTGCATCTGCTGGATCAATCTCTAAGAGAACGAGCCCTTGTATGCATGCTGTGGCACTCCCATTTCTGCTGGGTCTAACTCCAGTTGGGGTGGCTGGGGACGTGCTATGGCACCCTGCAGGTCAGCCAGAGAACCTGGATAAAGCTCTGCCCACTAGCCAAGTTCAGGGGAAATGAAACAATGTTCACTGTTCCTCTGGTCCTGGGTTCTTCCCTCAGCTCCCACATAGTTCTCATGGTTCCTCGACCTTCTCTATGTGGCCACCCGCTCTTGCATGTTCTAAGGAGTTAATAACACAGAACCTATTCAGACTGCGGTCAATTGGCTCACAGGTGACTCTCAGGAAGATTTGCTCTAAATATAGGTGTACAATTGATGTATCCTTGTGAGAGGGTGAGCTCAGTCCACCTACACTGCCATCTTGGACCCACTCCTGGAGTTGATTTTTGTAATAGCTAATAAATTTTTCCTTTATCAAGTCCTGGGTACTACTGCATATATTTGCAAGAAGCTAATCAGGGTGAGAGGTATAGTGCAAACGCAGATGCAATACCCAAAAGTAACTACCCTTTGTCAGGCCTAAATTTATAATCCTCATGTTCTAACAATTTCTAAGAATAAACTGCATGAGATCATCTACTTACTAACTTATCTGTGGCCAATATTGGCAGATCCTATACATGCCCACTGTGTTGAGACTCGTGGGGTTCTAGATTATACCAAGACAATAAATTTGTTCAGGCTGAAATGAAAACAATTTCTCAAAATTATAAAACTACAAATTCAAATCATTTGCATACTCAAGAACATATTCTGAAACTTGGTAATCGTAAGCTAGCCCTTAAGACTCTTCTGTACTTGAGGCTAGCATTATATTAAACATGATATTGTAGCACTTTATCAATATTTACATGGAAATTGTTTTCTTCTTTAAATTCCCCTCATAGCGCCAAACCTGAAATAGCATTACTTAAAGCATATAGGTAGAAAGAACATAATAAAACTTTTCATAAAAAGGTGTCCTGAACATTCGTGGCAGCCATGGAAGTGTGTCTGAATCTTAAACTCATTAATCAAAAAAACTTTTTGAATTCTTATAACTTTTCTAAATGTTCGGTTATATCTGATGACTTTAATAAACTATTTCTCTTAAGTGCTGAAATGCCCAAAGCTATATACAAAAAGTACTATAAATCCTTTTCCCAACATATTGGGAATTCTACTTGACCACCATTAATCACCAATCATTCCTTCAAATCTTCAAAGAATAAAAATAACCAAATATCTTTGGCATGGAACTTTACAGTAGAGATTACTATTCTGCTTGGGCAGATATTATGCCTAAATTTAAAAAATCTTTTTAAAACCTCAAACCTAAACTGATCTTGCCTTGATTTCTTTATTTATCCGAAGTAGTCTTTTTTCATCACATGCACACACAGATTTCAGTTAGCAAAAATTCAACATTTATTAAATAACCAAACAGTGTCACCTACCTGTAGTACCGAGATTGTAGATATGTTGAACAAACAGTCTTTGATACATGACTGGCCGACCCAAAGTCTATTACTTTAACCCTGTAAGGCTGCCGAACAGGATCCACCAACATAATATTCTCTGGTTTGAGGTCAGCATGAATTAAACCAAGACTTTTCAATTTCTTCAGTGCAGTGGCCACTTGTTGAAGAATAGGTCGAATTACTTTTAGTGGCAGGGGACTGAATTTATTTTGTTTCAGAAAGTCATACAAGTTTTGTTCCAGCATCTCAAAGACTAAACAAGTATGGTTACGGTGCTGAAAGCACTCATAAGCTCGTACAAAGTTATATTCATCAGCATTTTCAGTACTGAGTCTTGCTAATATGCTCACTTCTATTTGACCTTGACGTGCATAAGAAGGGTGATTCTTCAAAATTTTGATTGCTACAATTTCATTTGTCCCTCTTTTCCAGCATTTGACAACTTGGCCAAAAGTGCCTCGACCAAGAAAATCAAGGACTTCATAAGTATTTTTCATGGAGCATAAGACTTCATGTTGTACTAACTGATAGTCACCTTCTCCAGTGGTACAATTCTGTTTTGTTCCTGTGGTAGTTGTCACAACTGTCACTGGATTTCCCATGTTGGTTTGCAACATTGCAGGAAGTATGGACAATTCATCGACAATCTGCATTGCGCTGCTATGATTATCCAACTCTTCACTCTTGCGCTTCAATCCGCATCGCTGGGGGCCTCCTAGGAAATGTAATCTGTGTCGCCACGCTCCAATCTGAGGTGCCTCCACTTGAACTTGCTGAGCCTGAGTTGCTATGACCTTTGTAGCACCCGCAGTGTTTTTTAAAACAACAGCACTTGTCTGCAACGAAAAGTTGTGTCCTCGAGGTCTGTTAAATGCCACCTTTGTCTGAAAAGCACTACCCTTCGTGAGAAGATGAGAATTTCCAACGTTTCTACCATTCACATAGGTCCGTGGATAGTTTCTTTCCTGGAATATACAACTGCTTGGCTCTACTTTGAGTTTCTTCACACTACAAAAGGCACTTGACTGAGTTTGATAAACATATGGTGGGTAGACCAAGACTTGTGAGGCCATACCTGCACAAGAAAGAGAAAAAGGATATATTAACTACAAAAAAATTTATAATTTTAAATCTCATAACAAAAACTTTTAAGAGTCAAATCCATAATTTGTAAAAATAATTAAATTCTATCAAAATTTTTTCCCTTTGCGAAGATAAGCATTTTCAATAACGCTACTTTGGTTAGTTAGTATTTCAACTATTTTGAGTATTGCATAAAGTCACTTCCAGGACACACACCTATCGAAATAGACTCAGAAAGACAGATGATGAAACTTATAGCTATGAATTTCTAAAACAGCTGTTATAAATATACTTGGGAATCTAAACAAAAGCATCAGCATAAATAGGAGAGACTTGAAAACCATTTTTAAAATAGAACTGGTGAGCCTGCATCACACACATAGATAGTGAGCAAGCAATTAGGCAGTATCTAACAAAATTGCAAATGGATATGCCCTCTGACATATAATCATGCAATTCAGATATAATGCAAGACTACTCATGCAGCACTATATAAAACAACATATATTGGAAATAACCTAAACATCCATCCAAAGGCACTGGTTAGATATATCTTGATAAACATGCCAACTATACTCTTTAAAAAAAAATAAAAAGACTGTTTACCCTATTATGGTCTGAGTCCCAAGATAATATTGTTATCTGAAAAAAGCAAGAATCAGAAAAATGTGTACTTTACAATAGATATTACCACGTGCTTAACTAAAAACAGAGATTTATATATGTATATATTTGCATATACATTGAATATCTATACATACATAAAGATATTGTAGGTTTCTTTGCCTTAGAGGACAGTAACAAGAATAATGGGGGCAATGAGAAAGATATGCTATTCACTGTACATCCTTTTTACCACTTTAATTTTTACTATGTATATATACTACCTGTTTGAAAGTTCTTGAATCATCTGGGGAACCTATAAACATATATACACTTTGTATTTAGAGATAAAATAATATCTGGGATATGCTTCAAATCAATAGAAGAGAAAGTGGAAGGGGACATGGATTAAATGAGATTGGCCATAAACTGTTCATTATAGGCACCTGATGGTGGATAAAAAGGTGTTAATTATACCATCCTGTCTACTTTTTAATATGTTTATATTTTTCCTTAATAAAAAGTTAAATTATATACTTAAAACTCCACCCAGAAAGATTCTGTGGTGAGGTCCAGACATCTGTACATGTACAAGCTCCCAAGGCTGTTAGATTCTAGTCTGTACATAAGCCCTGAGCAAATTCAAGTTCTAACCAATTCAAGGCCTTCAAGTCTGAAAAATCAGGGTGAAGTCTTAGGGAACAGAATGCATACTACTCTAGGCCAATCCATGCCATGTTAAATCAAGGTGTTATGTGGACAGCAGCTGAGATCCAGGTCAACTTCCCTATAGAGATATTAAAGAAACTACTGCAATTTCAGAATCCTGTTGTTCCTACCTTTCCTTTCCCAGCACACCAGCTATGAGGCAAACAATTAAACCAAGGGCCAAGGCTAAACTAAAGGAGACTTAGAAAAAGTAATTATCCCACACCACCCAATTCTCAACTACTGTGCTCTGTGGGACCAATCTCAAAGGTGACTTTAGAAAAAAACACAGAAAGGAATGTCACATAATACACATAAGCACATTAAGAAGGGGGTAAAGGAATGGTGCTGGAGATAATTGTTATAACAAACCACAAAAAAAGAACTCTAAATTACTAATTAACTTGACCACTGTGATTCCCTGCCACATGAAGTATTAAGCCCTTCCCTTCTCCCACCATCTATCAGGTAAACTCATGACCTGATAAGAGTATCTTATATTTGATATTTATAGATTTTAGAATACAGTATTTCCAGGAGCTTCTGAAGTCCATGGAGTCTGAAACAATGATTCAGTACAATACTATTTTCTATTATTTTTCATTGCAATGTATACTATGCCTATGTTATACCTCTGCTGCTATATTATTAATGATTTTGTCATTTGTTCTTATCAACTAAGAAATGAAGTTATGAAATATTACCCCTTTGTGAGCTGGGGCTACATACAAAATATCAATTAGAGGATGGTGAAGACTCCTTTTAAAGCAACCATTAAGCTTCCATTCCGCAAGCGTAATAATCCCAGGTACTTTAACTTTGATTTATGGGCTTTATTTTTCTATTCCTCTAAAAAACTTTAAGACCCATCTGAACTCTATCCAAATTCTTCACATCCTCTTTCAATTACTGAAAGAGCAATGTAACCAATACTGACACCCACAAGCATGGGTCTGACCACTAACCATAATAAAATATTTTTTTATTATATATATATTATCAGGTCTTCTGAAAAGGGGAGAAAGAAGCAGAGATAGAAATACTTTACTACTTTATGCACATTAGTCAATATGAATCAATTCTGGACCATTTTCTGCCAAACTTATACACAGACTGTATATAATCAGGTTCTTTCAAATGTACTGTGACATCATTAATAGATTTAATTAGTTAATAATGTCTTGTATTCTCTTTATTCAACTTTCTTCCTTTACTTGTCTATTCTGTTTTCATTTTTTTTATTATAGTAAAATATACATAAAATTTACCATTTTTGAGTATACAGTACATTTTGTACCATTTAGTACACTAACACTGCTGTGCAACTACCATACCATCATCCATTGCCATAACATGTTTCCTCTTCCAAAACTAAAATTCTGTACCCATTAAACAACTGTCCATTTGCTCCCTCCCCTTAAGCCCCGGTAACTACCATGCTACATTCGGATTCTATGAATTTGACTATTCTATGTACCTCATCATATACATGAAATCATACAGTATTTGTCCTTTTGTGAATGGCTTATTTCACTTAGCATGTCTTCAAGGTTTATCCACATTGTAGCATGTATCAGAATTTCCTTCCTTTTTAAGGCTAAGTAATATTCCATTATATGTATATCCCATATTTTGTTTATCTATTCAGCCACCTAAAGACACTTGGGTTGCTTTCACCTTTTGATTATTATAAATAATGCTGCTGTGAACATGGATGTACAAATATCTCTAAGACCTTGCTTTCAATTCTTTTGTTTATATACCCAGAAGTGGAACTACAGATTATATGGTACTTCTATGTCTAATTTGAGGAACCACCATATTGTTTTACATAGCAGCTGTACCATTTCTTTCTCTCTCTCTTTTTTTTTAATAGGCATCCTAATGGGTATGAAGCTATCTCTCATTGTGGTTTTCAAATCTCCATTTTTAAAACTAATTCTTTCTTCATCAATACTGGCTGTATTAACTACAGCTTCATGTCATCAGTGCTATAACAAGAAAACTTTATTTTTTTCAGTGAATTACTAATGAATATTAAACATTACACTTAAGACTAAGCTCTTACAAAAATCCATGTATTAGCTGGGCATTCCCAAATGATTACTGAATAATCCCCAGTTCTTTCAGGCCATCGATGACAAGTATAGAAATTATTAAATTAATAAAAACATCAAGTTTTAAATTAAGACACAAATATGAAAATGTGATCAGTACTAAAGATTTCTAAAGATCTACAAGAAGAAATACATGAAAAATAACAAATAAAAGAAAAGCCTTTAAAGAAAGATTTTTCTTTTCTTCTAAGAAGGAGCTCAGGGCACCAAACAATACCTCATAATGAACAGAGAGATAAAAGACCAGAGCATTAAATCTGTAGCCAATACTCCACAATTAAAAAACAAAACAAAACAAAAAAAAAACCTAGCAACACAATAAACAAAAAACATCACCTCAATAAAAGTATCTTAGGGCAGTGGTCTCCAACCTTTTTGGCACCAGGGACTGGTGCTCCTATGAGAATCTAATGCCTGATGATCTGAGGTGGAGCTGAGGCGGTGATGCCAGTGCTGGAGAGCAGCTGCAAATACAGATTATGCTTTGCTTGCCGGCCAGCCGCTCACCTCCTGCTTTGCAACCTGGTTCCTAAGAGGCCACTGACCGGTACCCAGTACTGGTCTGTGGCCCGGGGGTTGGTGACCCCTGCCTTAGGGAACATTTTCACTTAACTGGAAATAAGCAATTAGCTACATTATGGCAAAGTAAACCTCTGTCTGATTCTATTTAAAGACCCTACATTCAAATTTCTTTTCTGAACCTATCCATTCTGCTTCCAGGATATACTAAAATAAGTAGACACAAGTATAGTTCACTTTCAAAACTGAACTTATTACTACTTTTTAAAGGGAGACAGAATGGAACAGGAAATGAATAATACAGATAAGATTGCTTTATCACATAAAATGTACCAATGCATCTTTAATTTGACAGCTTCAAAGCTAACAGAGCTAGAGGATCATCCTATGTGAAAAAAAAGTAATGGTATCTCATGTTCTCCACAGTTAGAGTAGTACTAAGTTCACTACTGGAATGATGTGTTTTTAGTCAATTTACACAAATATACATTAGAGACTATAATTTCCTTCAACATGCTATGATCAGCACCAAGGATAAAAGGATTAAAAAACACTGTAAAAATCAGTGAGCAGACTGAAAAACAGAAACCACCACCACCATCACCATCATCCCAACCACCACCACCACTACCCGCCCCCCCACACACACACGCACACACATGCACACACACGTGTGCTCCTTGATCTACTACCAGGTCCCCATCCTATTCTGGTCTTTACCTAGATCCAGTCATCTCCCAGAGCCCTGTCTTTTCCTCTCTGGTCTAAATTAAATCTCAAGATCTTATCTGCCCATATCAACACAGAACTTCACTTTCTGTCCTCAAAACATTGTTCATCTCTTCCTCTGATCTACTAACTTTCTGATTATCTCTGATTACCAGACAAATGCGGGATACTCTTTGCTAAATTCTAGTTCCTGTCTTTCTAGTAAAATAGATTCAAAAGGAAGACTTCTCTTATGTAACACAAAAGGTATTTTGAAATATGCTTAGAAGCAAAAGAATCCAGAATTCTAAATCTGACTATGGTGGCTGTCGATCTTTTTCCTGATAAATCTCATGAACTTGGAAGAAGTGAAGCACTTCAAGGGAGGTAGTATTCAAGAGCAGTACTTTTTCAGAGAAAAATGTTAGGAAAGGTGGTCTTCAAAGCTTTTTTACGTGTAAAAATGAATAATTAACTTAATCATTCCAAGAAGAGTTTCCCCATCACTACAATGACTTTCAACACTGCAGGATACCTTTTTGAGAATTAGAGCATACTAGTTCACCTAGCTAGTGAACCAGAGAAATTATGCTGTTCTTAAACTACTTTTGCATTCCTCACAAAGTCTAGCAGGGTGAAATGAAAAAGCCTCAAGCTATCCTATGGCTTCACATGTTTTCAAAGTTATTTTTTATAAGAAATTGCAAACATCAGTCTTACTACAACTCTACAAATGTACAAATGACTACGTCTTGGTTTCACAAGGCCTAACTAGCGATCAAAGAGATTAAAAGAGATATAATGAAATCTTCAAAGTACCAATATTGTCTATAATCTAGTTTCATGTAAATAGATTATTCCAGTTTGGTCTATCCAAAGAGTTTAAGATTTTGCTTTCCTGGGTATATTTAGAAAGGAAAGCATATTTTTTCCATTTTGAAAATATTTCCATGCACATGAATATCTTCAGGCATAAAGAATATTAAGAAATCAAAAAAGTTTCATTCAGAATCATTTTTATATTTGTTAAGTGGATACCATCAATATCAGAACTTCATTTCTTTTTCAATTGAAAATCTGTCAACATTTTACGGAGGGGAAAAGACATTTTTTCTTCAGAGCTTTAAAACTGAAAGATAAAGGTATTAAATACAGAGAAGAATGTTAAAAACAATTATCACATCACTATTTTAATTATATAGTGACTGATTAAAGCCATGAATTACACAACTGCGTATTTGTTATTGTAACGCCATTCTGACCATTTTACTTCAGATTATTTCATACATATTTTAATTATGTCAATATTTTGCTGTTTGTTACTTTCCAAAAATCAAATAACAGCCTCTGAAATAATTATGGTCATACCACCAGTGAAAACCTTTAGCTAAAAGCTGTATTATTTGGGCTACAGTATAAGTTTCTACTAATTGACCTAATTTTCAACTTATTCTTTAAATGACAAATGAGTTAGTAATCTATAAAAGTTATATTACTTTTTAAATGTATTACAGCATATCCACTGTGAATATTATCAAATAATATTTAATATTATTTTAATTCTATCTTTAACCATACTTACCACTGACAAAAGATGGTTGGCCTAGTTCTCAAAGAGTTAAAAGTTTGAAGTTTGAAAATTCAATCATCACTTGAGAAAAAAGAAAACAAAGTTTAGGTTCCCTCATTAGTACCGAAATTTTAATTTGTAACAACAAAACACAAGTGAACCTATCAGGTTTTTTTCCTGACAATGTCAAAAAAATAGATCATATTTTGTGAAAGAAATGAAAGAATTACTAATAACTATATTAAGCCTTTTATAAATTATTTTCATTTGTAAATTCAAATTTTGGTGTACTATTTTTTTAAATAATCAAGTTAGTTTACCTAAGATTTAATCACTCCTGTATGTTTTCTTTAACATGTACAAACTACAAAGACAAAGCAGTTTATAACTCCTTTATGTTTTGTATAAGCTGAAGAGATCTTTGTATTTTGTATCTGCTTCACTATGGTATGGTTACCCACCTCACCCTACCCCATCCCAAAAGAAGGAGATCTTAGGAAAAGAAAAAAAAAAAAAACCTGTCTCCAGTTAGCGATTTTCCAAATTTCTATCATATAATGACCATCTGTGAATTTATCATAAGTTTACAATGCTTTATTTGTCCCTCATTACATTTAAAGGGTTTCATTCCCACATGCTCTAATTATTCTCCAACTAAAGTGCTGGAATTTCCTTTGACAGAATAAATACAAGAGGAAAAAATCTTCACCAAATACAGATATTCCCACCTTTCCATTCCAAAGAAGATTTAAAAAAAATAAAGAACAGTCTATACATGTCTCACTACACAAAGCATACCCTAGTCAGCCTATACAGATTTATATTTTTAATCTCTTTCAGCTTAAAATTAATGTTACATTTTTAATAAATCACAAATCTCTGAAATAAAGATTTTCTTTTGATAAGATACAAATAGCACAAACTATAAAACAATTGGAAAGTTTGACTTTATTAAAATTGAAACTTTTGTTCATTTATCAAGTGATACCAGAAATAAAGATAAGCCATGGATATGGAGAAGATATTGGCAAAACATATAACTGACAAAAGATTTATAGAAATCATATTGCTTGGCAAACTCAGTAGAAAAATGGGTAAAAGATATATAAACAGCCAATTTACAGAAAAGGAAATAAGAGATCAAAAGACATTTTTAAAAATTCTCAACCTCACTAGAAATAAGAAAAATAGTAATTAAAACTACAGTAAAATGCCATTTTATACCCATCAGACTGACAAAAAGTATAATACCTAATGTTGAAGAGGAATAAGGCAACAAAGACTCTTACATACTAGTGTAAAAACCACAATCACCTTTGTGAAGAAGCTGAAAAAATGGAAATAATATAGCAATTCTTCTCCAAGTTACATATCCTGTCTAGAGAAACGCTTATACTTAAGTACAAAAAAATAAAACAGGTAAAATAATGTTCACTGCTACACTGTATGTTCTAACAAAATTTTGAAATAACCTAATTTTTAGAAAAGGAATGGATAAAGTGCAGCTTTTTCATGCAACACACAAGTGTAGTTTATACCACAATCATCATATATATGGGTACCACAAAAAAAAAAAGGAAAACACCAATTATAAGGATAAGACATTACTGATTTTAAGATATATCACAATTTCAAGATGTTAAAATGTGGGAAAAACTGTACATGTTAGAATTAATAATGTGCAGCAAAATAAATAAATTGACTGATATTACATATATCAACATGGATAAATCTCAAAACACCAATGTAGAATGAAAAACAAGTTGCAGAAGAGCATGTATCATTTATTATAAAGTTAACAGCAGACAACCCTATACTGTGCTTTAGATATATTCGGTATGTAGTAAAAGTATAAAAACATGCGTGGAAATGATAAAAATGCTGGGAAGAAAGGAAAAAGGAAAGACTTCAGTTATATGAACTTATTTTGCACCTAGGATGGCAGTTGCACAGGAACTGATTCTATTACTCTCTCTACTTTCATAGCCTAAATTGATATTATTTTTTAAATGAATAGGGGAAAAAAATCTACCAAACAATGGAACAACCTCTTTAATTAATTGTATTTTTAAAATTTAGGAAAACCGTTGAAGATATATATTATTATCATATTCAATCAACTATACCCTATTTCATTCCACTTTTCTTTCAATTTTTAAAATTTTCTTTTAATTCAAATCAAGTAAAGACATTTAAGAGAAGGAAGATTTATCAATAAAACATGTTTTTTCATTAATGAGTCTCCTAGCAAGAGGCTAACGTGTGTGTGTGTACATATATATAACTACATTATTAATGAGAACAGTAACATAGGATATAGGAGGCATGAAGGTAGCAAAGAAAAGGGATGATTAACATATGCCATGAAGGAACACAAAAGAATTCAGTAGTAAGTTAATCTATGAGCTAAATTTAGAAGGATGATGGGAAGAAGTCTACGATGTAGAAGAGGATAGTCCATGCAGTACAAACCAATAGCATATATAGGGCGGAGACTAATGAAAAATATGACATACTAGTTTTATTTGGCTAGAACAGGGGCCCACAAATTATGTATGGTTGGCCAAATCTGACCCAGACTATTTTGGTATGGTCCAAGAGCTAAGAATGGTTTTTATATTATTAATGGGCTGTTTACCAAAAAAAGAAAAGTATGCAACACAGACCACATGTGGCTTGCAAGGCCTAAAAATATTTACCATCTAGCTCTTTAAGAAAGCTTGCCAATCTCCATACTGGAACATAACTTGCTAGTGGAGGGGGCAACTAAAGGAAAACATGATCCTTGAGAAGACAATCTTGAAAACAAAGAACAAATTATGAAGAACCTTGTCTTCCATGTTAAGGAGTTATCTAGGTGATAGGGTGCCCATTATGGGTTTTAAATAGAAAAATCAATAATCATATTTGTATTTTTAAAAGATTATTCAGGCAAATACATAAAAGATAAACTGGAAAAGAATAATAACAGAAACAGCTGAAAGATTACTGTAATAATCCAGATAATACCTGATCAGAGACATAAGCATAGGCATACTAAGGGAATGAAGTCAAAAGTACTGATTACCATTAGGTAGCTAGAATTAAGAACCACAGAACTTGGTGAGGAGTAAAGGAAGGAATTGACATAACCATGTTTCTGGCCTGAAAAACTGACCATTAAATGATAATGGAAAATATTTTTAAAACATAGAATGAGAATTTAGAGGAAATACTGAACTTAATTTTAGACATACTGAGTTTGAGGTGCCTTGTGACTCAGCCTGAGTTCCCTTGAATGTGGAATCTTAAAGAAAAGCCTGTATTCAGGAAGTTTACTTAGGAAGTTATCCCAGAGAGCAGAAGTGAGGGACCTGGAGAATAAGTTAGGAAAGAGAAAAAAATCCATTAATATAAAGGAATGATGGAATTTAAAATTCACCATTTGGCAATAATCATAATTGCTGATTTAAACAAAAATTATGAATAGATACAAAATCTAGTAGGTGAAAGGTGAGTAACAGGATATTATTGTTGGGAGATAATTCACCATGTGTCTCTCATGTTTCTCCATGTCTTGAAAGCAGGGACACTAACTGCCTTTGTTCTGGAGTCCCTATTCAAGGATATCTGTATATTGAACAGCCTTGGAAGGTAGAAATAGTGTCTTCCTCCTGAGCAAAGGGCAGGTTGTTTAATATGCAGTACTATAAAGATAATGATTCCCTCTTGGACAAACATCAGGCAGGCTTACTGCCCCTTATAAAAGATTCGAGTTTCCTAAGCCTGGGTTCCTCTCTTGTAATATAACTCCTTTTGTGCAGGAGTCACCTGGCCCTGTTCACACCAACCTGTGGGAACTAAGTTAGGGAACCACATTGACTACTGCTATCACTATGAGAAAGTCCTTTATTTCTGACCCAAGAGTCTCCTATATTCTGCCAGCATCCATGGCTAATTTGTTAGCTTGCAAGATCTTTCATAGTTCTTGACATTAACACAACTTCAAAGTACATCCCCACAAGATACATATTAATCAAAAGGAGGAAACCAGCAGATGCTACCTTAACCAAATGATCAACATTAAAAATCACTAGTAATGAGAAATATCAATATAATGTGCCTCCTGATATGAATACACTTTATTGTGATATTTCTAAAGCACAAGAAAACAAATCCAAATTGAAGGCCATTCTACCAAAAAAAAAAAAAAAAACTTGGTAGTATTCATCAAAATGTCAACATAAGGAAACAACACAAAGACTAAGAAACTTCAGATTACAGAAAACTAAAAAGACGAATACTTTTAGGAAAAAAATTAGGGGTAAAGGGACATATATCTGCACCTTACTCTCAAAAAGTTCAGAAAAAGTGATAGAGAAAAAAGGCAAACGCAAATAGAGTAAAATGTTAACATCTGAAGAATCTAGGTGAAAGAGAGGAATACTTTGTACTGTTTTTGTATCTTTTCTGTGGGTCTGAATTTTTGTGAGTGACAAGTTAAACAGAAACATGAGTGACAGGCATAAAAAACAATGTTTTTCTTGTGCAAGGTTGCTCTTCAAGGGTCACACATTTGGGAATGGACTGTTAAATATCTTAGGCATGGCCCAGATTACCTAAAATCTAGAATAATCAGGCATACAGTGAGTCCCTGAGATCATCTGCCAGCATTGATAACAAAGTACTCATAAGCAGTGATAGAAAATCTTTTCATTTAAAAGTATTACTTAATTCACAATAGTTTTATAGAGCTTTTAGTCATTATGTAATTTCTTCAGTCAGTAGAGACTAAAAGTAGAATTTCACTATGTAGTCCGATAAATTTGACAACAAAAAGGCCTTTTCATTCTTGAAAAGACAGAGAACCCCAGTACTAGTCTATAAGACTCTACAAAAGGAATTAGAAAATGGAACTACATAACTAGCAATATTCAGATAATAAAAAGTAGACTCTAGTCAAACTTTTATTTGTACAAAAGAAAAAATAACAGGTCTTCTTAGAACTAAAAAATAGGACACACTATAAAATAACTTTTTAGTGTGAATAGTAAATGAGTTTAACTCTTCTCTGTCCATTTAAATCTCAATATTTTAAATACTTGTATCATTAACAGGTTGTTTTACTAGTATTCTATCCAGGAAATTATTTATACTAAAACATTTCACATAAGAAACATTTTCACATAAATGAACCACCACATATTGTAAAACTTCATAAAATAAACCTGGGTCTGAGGTGCCTACAAAACATTTATTTGAAAACACTAAAGTCTTGGGTATTTTCCAGCTGTATTGTGAACAAAGCATCTAAGGAATGTGTTGACTATAACACAAATCAGCATGTTAAATAACAAGCTTCATCTGACTTAGCAAAACATTCTAACTTTTGGAACAGAAAATGACCTGTTGGACATTTCAAAGCTGCTAGAAATCACCCTGCCAATGCAAATCTTTATTTTTAAAAGGCTAGAGAAGAGTTAATTAAAGACAGTACTTAAGGACTATTCTTACTAAAGCATATAATTCTCTAGATTTTTTTTAAAGCTATATAAAATCAAAACTCAGAAATACAAATACTGACAGCAAAAGCTGACTAAAAATAAAAAGTTCATCTGAAGCACTCTCTTCCTTATAGCCAAATGATTTACTTTCTACTTTACTGAAAATCTGTCCCCGCAAAAAACCATGAAATTTTTATTTATTTTAAAAATCCATCTAACTTTTTCTAATTAATTTATTTTTATGGTGACATTGGTTAATGAAATCATGTAACTAACAATTAAAGATAAATGTGAAATATTAAAGACAAAGAAGGCAAACGTCAAATGATCATTACCAGAACACCTACTAACCTAAGTGAAACAAATCAGCAGAGGAAGTCCAATCCTAGAATAACTTGATCAAATGTCCATTTTGACAAAACAATATAAAAGAATAATATTCTGACACAAATAAGATTTTTGTGAGATAACGATTTAGTTCTAAATGAACATTTATAGAATCAAAGGTCAAGTTCTACAAAACTTTTCAAAATTATAGGCTATCCTAAACAACTTCAAGATTCTCATTTTGTATTTCCAACAGTACAACATTCAACATTCATAACTGAATGAGAACTATCACTCCAGAGTAATGTATATGACAAGAATTCAAAGTCTGAAAAACCAGTGAAGTGAAAATATAGCTACCCCCCAACACTACACTCATACCAATAACGGCTCTGCATTCATATGAGATGAGAAGCCAAACATTTACAGTTGCATAAGATTGATTACAGTACTTTTAGCTTTGAAAAATCTTTATGAAAGACATTTCAGGGCCTGAAAACAAACTGGACCAAAAAGTCAACTACTTGTTCTTTCCAAATTCTATTAAGATCCTATATGGTCCTGATACTGCTGAATGCAAAGGGGGTTTTTTTCCCCTACAATTATGTTCTCTCTCTACTCACAATTTAGTTGCCAGATATGGCATTTTATAGAAATGCTCTATTTTAGGAATTTAGTGAAGTGTCTTCATAAACCTTTCTAATGTAGAAACTCTACTTTTTTAAGCTTCAAATCTTAATTGTCATAGATATCTTGTGAACTGAAGATGATCTTTCACCACAGCTTCAGGAAATCCTGCTTCAGGAAAACATGGTTTCAAGTCAAAAACAATAAGGAACAGAAGAGAATATATTAAGGAAAAAAGATCTCTTTCTTATTCTCGTAGTACATTTGAGGAAGGGGACAGGGCAGAGATTTAGAAGTTATCTTTAAGAAAGCCAGAAAAAAACTAAAAAGCAATGTAATTCATAAAGACCTAAAGAGGAAAGAAAACAAGCAACTTCTCAAGAGTACTCTCAAAGAAAGGTCACCAAACCCTCAGAAGTCTATTAGAACTGCTTCTGTTTGACTGACTCCCTCTAATCATTAACTTTTAAAGTGACACATTGTTGGGCTGCTTGTAATAAGTTGTGAACTAAAACTGCAGACTTATGTGGACTTAGCAAGGGTTACATAAATATATTTCTTTCTTCTACAAGCCTCATTGAAACACTAAAAAAAAAAATTTACATTAGTGTAAAAAGCCACCCTGTCATATGTGATACTATAAAATTATCTGTATCAGACTATAATAAGAAAACTTATCTTTATCTGACTGAAGATTTTTTTAAATGCCATCAACAAATAAAAAAATTAAAAAGTGGTTAAGAAAGTATAATTCAGTTTGAAGCTGCATAAGTAAGTAAATGCTAACACATCTTAAGTTCAAAATTAAAGCTAACTATTGATCCTATGAAATAAAGAAAAGTACACTAAATCATTTGACTAAAAATGGCCACAAAGTAATTACAGTTTACTGATGAGAAATTTATTGTCAGATAATAGCTAAAAACTTCTTGTGGGCCAAAACTGACCTCATGCCATTTTTCAGGCATTTGCATAAGAAGCTAAATAGAACATATAAAATAGATACAAAATGATTACATATTACACAATGAATCTGCTAATAGTTATATAACAATGTTAACACTTAAAATTCTATTCACAGAAACCTTGCAGGAGTCAAACTTACTAAGCTGTTTTTTAAAATGTACATTCCATAAAACATACTTTAAGATTTAAAGTTTCACACACAAACAGCAATAGAAATGAGTGATAAGGACCTGGTTCCCTAGTGTAGTGATTAGCACATCTGCTTTACACGCAGAAGGTCCTGGGTTCGCGCCCCAGTGGAGCCACGGTCCATTGTCTACGGCCCCATGCCACCCTGAACAAGCCCGATCCTGACTGATCTCAGAAGCTAAGCAGGGTCAGTCCTGGTTAGTACTTGGACTGGAGACCACCTAGGAAGCCCAGGTGCCGTAGGCATAAATAATAAATTAAAAAAAAAAAAAAATGAGTGAGGATACCAAAGAGGAAATACAGAAAAAGGAATAAATTTGGAAATAAGATAATCAATTCAGTTTGAGCTACCTGTGGGGGGAAAAATAATGAGATCAATAGACAGTCCAAAAGATGGACTAAAGCTCAGAATTGAGTAGGGTATACTATGGACGCAATCATCTAGAGAAATACATAAGCTCTGAATAAAAGAAAACTACTGGAGAACTCAGGAGTAATTTCATTAGAGTGGCTTGGACAGAGTAATATTGCCAAGGGCTAAGAAGTGAATAGAAATTCAAATAGAGGCTACAATACACACTTAAGTTTGGAAGACTACATGTGGATCCCGAGACTACACTTTAGTCTCTTCACCAATATAAGTGAACTCTTTCTGCTAAATACTGATCCAGAATAAAAATCTACACTGCTTAAAAAAAATTAAAAAAATAAATAAAAAAGTTTGGAAGAAATATAAAAGGAAAGATAGATCCATAGACTTGAGGAGGCACAATAAAAGATGGTCCCTTAAGATCTCAGATACTTGACCATTTTAAAAAGCTGGAGGAAAAAAGGGCCATGAGAAAAAGGGAACTCAAAGTTATTGGACAGGCTCAAGATACTAAAATATACACTCCAAGATGAAATCCACAACAGAGAACAGGGGAATAATTCTGGAGAGAAGGAGATGTTTCTTTCCTTGAGAGCAGTGAAAACAGTATGTACTGGTAGAAGTTATATTCAAAGGTAGAGAGTTGGAAATCTGAAGGAAGTTCATGCCCACTGACCTCTACGTAGGAAACAGACTCATCTGCTAGAAGTAAAACAGGTGAGGGGTAGAGTAGGTTTTGAGAAGTCAAATGTATACATGGCACATTCACAAGTGCTTCTTGGTCAGGGACCTGTCATGCTATTCAATAAAGATGCTATACAACATCCCTTCTGTATAGTGGTTTCAAATAAGTTACAGCTAGCAATTTCAATATTCTTAAAAGTACCTTAAAATTGAATTCTGTCTATACCCAATTTTTTCCCTTTCTATTTTCTTTCCACAAGTTGGCATAGGAATTAGTTTTGGAGTCTATGGCCATGCCACCCTGAATAAGCCCAATCCCATCTGATCTTGAAAGCTAAAAAGGGTCGGGCCTGGTTAGTACTTGGATGGGAGACCACCTGGGAATACCAGGTGCTGCAATCAAATATAATTAAAAAAAAAAAAAATTCAAGGAATTGGGTTTGGAGAGCTCTGCATCCCAAATTTGGAAGAAAAGTAATAATATAGTTTAAAAAGGCAAACCTATTTAGATTTTTCTCAATGTAAGTATTGTGCATATCCAAAAGAAAAACCATGAGAACTGAATTAACTACATATAAGAAATATCACCTTCTCCTTGATTTAAATAAACATACGACATATGTCTTTATAAGGCCATTAGACTATTAAACTTGATAGAAAGGCTTATCACCAAAATAAAATTCATAGAATTGTAATTCATATTTTTAAATGATTTCAGGGGGCTTCAAAAGAGCAGGGAATGTTAACACACAACTTAAGAAACTGAACTGTTTCTGATAGTTTTAATATCATTTAAATATGTCATATTTGACAAAATGAAATGAACAGTCTCAAGAAATGTGAATGTGCTATATTTAAATCATTCTTTTTCTCAAGGAGTGTTTTCCGACTCCGAAATACATACACAAATATAAAAGAACATTTACAGTGCTTAGTTAATTTCACCTACTACTTGCTCAAAGCAGGGACCATGTCTGGTTCTCTTCATTAACAGCACAGAACTTTGCACTTGGTGGACACTCAAATATGTATTAGATAAAAGTTTTCATATAAATATTTTATCATTGTTTTACCTGTTATAAAAATTTTTCATTTACTTAGTCAGTCTGTGATCCAGCTACAAAAAAAATTTTTAAATGCTAAATAGATTAAAAATCTATTATTTTTAAGCCGATACTATTCTTATCTGACTAAAAAATACAAAACTACAACTAATATGCTACAGATATTTGTATTGTCTCCACTGAAACCGATTATAAGTTCCCCAAAATCATGTTTTTGTTTTGAGAATGTAAAGTAGCATAGCATCATAGCTATAGGTTATATAAGCATATAACCTGTAATTTTCATTGTGACTTTGTCACCATACCCTACCTACATGATCTCAATAGAAGTTGTAATAAATTACATATTTAACCCCTCGGAAGTATTAGTTTAAATTATATGTTACAAAATGTATCTCTAGAAAGTCAGGTTCAATTTTCAATACGTTATCACTTTATCTAACTTATTAACTATTTAAGACTGTAGCATTATATCTAAAGTCGTATAGTTTACCAAACCCACAGGACTCTTGTATTATTAAACAGATAACACAGTCAAAATACATGCAAATGAAGTTTTTAGCCTTTAAATAACTGCTTTATAGGTTAGGAAACATTTTCTAAGTCAATTATTTTCTGCAATTGTTACTACTTTATTTTTTTACAACTGTAAAGTACTTTATGAATAATCTGCAACTAAGTAAGGGGAAGAAGAAGAATTTGAACTTAATATAAATGGTTTTTAGTAAATCCAATACTTTCTTAAAAACTTCTAAGCTGGAATAATTGGCTAGTCAAATATAGCCAAGTTTCATATTTTCTATCAAATCTTAAAGACAATTTTCTTGGTAAGCTATAGGTAATCAAATAAAATTTAAAATAAATGGCTACAAAATTTTAAAGAGGGTGGGAGTGACTCATATTCTGTTCGTCTGATTATTTCAATACCTATCAAATCTAAATAATTTTTTTCCAATTAGAAAAGGCGCTTCAGCATTAACAATTAAGCAAAATAAAGAATTTATCTGACCACTCTGTCAATTCTTTTTCAATGTAACCCAAGACTTAAAGGATCGGGTCTTCCACAATTTAGATCCTTACCTAAAGAAAAAAGTACAGCTCAAAGGAGTGAAGTACTACATTTCCCTTTATTATTCTTCTCTAAGTCTCCACTTCTCTTAGGTGTAATATTTTTGTTTAAAAAAATGACAAAGCAGCACAGAAAATGCAACTGTAAGTGTATAAGTAAATCTACTCTTTAAAAGGAGATGTTTATATCAGAAGGTAAAAATGGACTATGTGATCAATATCTGAAAAGTCCAGGTTTTAATTCAATTTAATTCAATTTTAAAAACCTAGATTGACTTATTATGTTCACCTTAGTTTTACTAAGGATCTCCAAAAACAAACAAAAAAATTATTCCTATAAACCAGACTCATTTTAATGGCAATAATATGTGCTATGCTTTTCACACTTCTGATTTCAAGTTAGGCCTATAACATAAGATTTATTTTAATTGGATAGAAAGTTTATCTTCCGTAAATTCTACATCAAGAAAAAAAGTCTTTTAGATTGAAAAAAAAACACAAAGAGGAAGGGAAACAAGGGAGGAGAGGACTTTTAAAAACTGGTCAATGACGATAAATAGATATTTCACGAGACTGATCATTAAAAAAAAAAGATTAAATTAAAAGAAAAAAAATAAGAAAAAAAAAACCTGATCATTTAGCAGGCATCACAGCATGTTCTTAATCTGTTCCCCAAGCTAGCACAATATTTAATTGACTTTATAACTAAGTGAACTTTGGTTCTGGTCTCTAATAACCTGCAACATTTAAGTCAAAACAGATTTCTAAGCCTCCCAAGTTTAATTAAACCGATCTCTCCCCACCCCCATTATGACCCAGCTTCCTCTACCTTACTTGACCCACTATCAAAGGAAGAAAAAATTCTCACTTTTAAAAATATTAGAGACGTTGTTTGAGTCAAAGTACCAAAATACATTTAAGGGAAAAAAAATATTGTCCTTGGTTTGTTTCATTTCAAAGCCTTTCTGTTGGAAAAAGACAGCTTTCTAAAGTACTGATTTCACATTAACTACTAAATATAAAAGAAAAATTAAATCAGTTTTAATGACTTAACTGTCTCAAACTACAAACGCCACCCTAGAAATTAAAAATACAGTATTTTCAATATTCATCCAATTCTTTTAATTTCCACACAAGAGGCTCTAGGTCCCTAGCATAACAGTGGTGTGCCTCTGAATCAAGGCAGTATGTTGACTTTGTGTAGTGACATATGGCCCAAGTATCAACTGAGGAGAATAGGCTGAACTGCTAAATAGGTCAAGGTCTAATGTGACAAACGTTTAGGTAAAATGTATAACATACATCCTCCATATCTACTCTAGCTTGGTCCTAACAGTGACTAAGATGAGGTCCAAAACAACAGCTATGACAAAACTACAGAAGCTGCACACTAATATTAAGGTATTTCCCCCCAAATCACTCTTAATGCCACCAAGCCAACCAAGAGAAGTGACCCATATTTTCTTAAGTCAGGCACATATAAGTGCTCTGGATATCCTAAAAATTATTGATTCAAATCTTCTACTCCACATACGTACCCCTATTAAACTTATGTTAAGCGCTTAACGGTACTAAACAGAATATACTTTTTAAGCACCTGGATCCAGAACAAGTAAGGACATTTAAAATAATTTCTTTAGACTTATTTATATCATGTAGAAAGGGTTACCTATGACAAAGCTTTCAACAAGTTGTGTGGGGCAAAAGAGACAACTTTAAAAAAGCAAGAAAACACAATGATGGATTCCTCCATTTTAACAAAGTTCTAGTAGCTTGTCTAGAAATAACTTCCACACTGAATTTAAACATACCACGCCAAAGTCTCAACTTCAGACACTAAGAAAACTACAACAGCTGCAAACCCAGAAATCTTACATGAACATTTCTTTTGGCGGCAACAATATAATCACATAGCAAGTTATTGTGTCCTCTAATAGTTAAGAATAACTCTAGCGGGATTATTTTAAATATAGAGAATTTCAAAGTTCCTTAGAACACTCTTAAATCTAAATATTGCTATGACATCCTTGCATCTCCAAACTCAAATGTTAAGTTGCAATGGAAACTACATTTCTCATGCCTTTGAATTAACCACCAATAATGCAATTCTAACCTACCATATCATTACCCTTGATGAACTGCTGCAATGGGAACAGCATTATTAAGTTAACTCTTCTTACCTAACAAAATAAAGTTAACTTCAAAAGTTACCAGAATAAATCATTCTAACATTCAAACAGAAAATGACGTGCAAACAAACATGAATATGAAACAGGTTTGGGAAACAGTATTTCAGCATTCTGAAATTTGTTTCCCCTTTATTCCCTTCCATATACAGAAGCCTTCATTGCTCATGTATCAAATATTGAAAACAAAACCTCGACAAAAAAAATCCTTGACAGTTGTTGATTTGACAGCTGTTGCTATTTTAAGTTGCAAGAGGGAAAAAAAGGCTTTCAATACCTTGCATTAAACACTTATGTGCCCTACCATACTAGCTACCTCTGTAATTTGCACCTTATTTTATGGTATCCCATGACAGGGCATCCAAAAAATTAAAATAGTTTGATCTGAAGCTTCTTTTCAAGCATGTTTACAAGAAGAATTATCTCATAAAAACCATCCACTTTTATGTGACTCTAAAACTACATGCCCAGAAGCCAATGACTAGTTTACAAGCAAGATAATGACTAGTTCAATGGAAAAGGTATTATGACAATAAACTAAGACTGGCTCACCATGTTATGATCTGCTTGCCTAATATGTATGTTTAGCTACTGTAGTCAGCAATCTCCAAATATAAATTTGAAACATTTAATGGCTGGTTCTGTTCTAGATTTCAAGCTCGTCTTACCTTTTTAAAACAGTTTAATCTAAGAATTTTTTTTAGAAAATATTTTCCTTAGAGTAGTAAAAAAAGATTAAGGAACAAATTGTTATTCAATTTTCCCATAGTGACAAAAAAAAAAAAAATCCAAAATCTCAAATATTTCAACACACCTCTACCTTAACACAAATTAAAAACAAATTTCAAAAACTAAAAAAAAAACCTCAGGTTAAGCATTATATTTCATAAATAAGAGTTCCCTCCACTTTATGAATCCATAAATATACCAAGAAATACCTTGTTTATTTAAAAGTAAATAACTTTATTTGGTTGGTTACATTTCAATTACTGTTAAGTGGCATGAAGGCATAAGATTACACATAAAACTATAAAAATTATTTTTCTAAAAAGGCCAATCACATTTTGTTTACTTAAATACTAAGTTTAATCATGACTTATCAAAACCTTATCATGGCTCATTGTATAAAATTAGCACTGCACTTGCAAACATAAGCAGAATCTAGACTTATCAAACATATGGTGAGGCTTGCCTAGCTTCTGAAAAAATTAAACGAGAATGCAGGATGAAAATGTTTTAGCTGGGAACAAACAAAACCTACCGATACCACACAAAAGTTTTCATCAAAAATTTGATCAAAAAGGGAGCCCCTTAAAATTTTAAAGCGCCCAGCAATTACAACTTCGAAATAATCTAAATTGGTTAAATATAAGGACAGTACTTCCACTTCGAAAGCCACAGATAACAAGAAAGTATCTAAAAATTAAAAAAAAAAAAATTTAGCCTATCTCCAAACTACTAACCAGAAGGTACACATAAGCACAAGCGCATACTGGTTTACCAGCTTACTTTTCCGGCAATGTTACCAGAGAAACATCAAAGTTGACAACAGAATTAACCATGAGATTGTCCTGTAAACGACGATAATCTGAAAAGCTTCACTGTTGCTAATAGAAGCTCTTTATAATTAGAAGCAACAAAATATGACAAGTGGAAAAATAAATTCTATCAGGGTAGCAAGAGGTTGTGAAAACACGGTTCAAGGACTGAACATGTTATGACCACTTTGTAACAGGTCCAAGGTAATTTACACACACACCCTTTAGCGCGATTCCTCAAGCAGAAATCAGACTGGAAAAGAATAGGCTTCGCTGAGAGCCACATACCATTTTAAAACAGCCTTCACCCTCCCGACAGCAAAACAGGCATTCTCATCCCAAGTCCTTCCGTGAGTTCTCCCAGCGTGGCGAAGGGAAGCGGGCGGCCGCCACCGTAACGAGAGAAGCCGGCAACAGCCCCGCCGCGCGGCCGCCACGCCTTCCTCCGGCCGCGGCAGGGGACGCCGAGCCGTGGATCACATTTCCCCTCCCCAACAATCACACGCACTCACGTCCCCAGAGTTGACACCCTCCAAACCCGCCGCTCGGCGACGCTGGTGACTGGGCCACAAAGCCAGGGACGCAGCCATCGGCTGGGGCGCTCAAGTTGCGTGCGTGCGTGTGTTTGTGTTTGTTCCCTTTAATGAAAGACAAGAGATCTCCGTAGTGACGGCCCAGGACTGCGGTAGGGAAGAGGCACCCCGTGGGACTAAACAAAACTTCGGTTGCCGGGAAGAGCCGTTGCGCAACCTCGGCTAGGAGCCGCCCGGCCCAAGCGCGGCTTCCCGGAGGCTGCGCCACCGCGCGCAACA
>NW_006433024.1:10146840-10149746 GCF_000325575.1 Pteropus alecto | reverse complement strand
GGAGCTCGGAGCCCGCCTGGCGCGGGCGTAGATCGACCCGAAGATCCCTCAGGCCAGCCCTCTCGCAAAAGAAGCATCCGTCAACGCCCCCTCTGCTGTTGTGAGCCTCACTCTAGGTCCACTCTGCCAAAAATACATGTTTAAAAAAAGATTCTAACCCCCAAAGAAAGGATGAAAATGCGGAAGCAGGATTTTACAGGCCTTTTGAGATCCCATAATCATAGTTTCCCCTTCCATCCCTTTAGGATTTGTTTCTTGGCTTTTTTATTTTTTATTTTTTTGGTCCAAAAATAAGGAAAGGGGAAATGTTTAGTGACGTAAACAATCCCAATCTAACGTAAATCCTTCCTGCTCGCCTATCCCAAAGAGTCAAGAGAATTGTAAAACCAGGTTAAAGAACGGGGAAAAGGCTCTCTTGGAAATTTTCTAAGAACATCCAAATCTTGTAAATGTGAAGTACACCCACCTCTGCGTTGATAATTCGCCATCAAGTTAGTCAATTCCACTCGCAAGGATTAGTTAACCTCTCTCCTGGAGACTAGGAAATCAACAGAATGGCCTATGTCAAACAACGTAATCATGGAACTATAGAATTTTAGAGATGAAAGAACCTTAAAGATCTTTGGTCCAAAGATCTAGGACAGAGTTTCAAAGAAGTTTACATAACCTACCCAAGGTTATGCAGCAAAGCCCTGGTCTGCACTCCCCTTTCCTTAGAAAACAACTGACCTTCTAAGTATCTATCATTCTGAGTTATTTTTTTAATACTTCGTTTTCTTTTGTTAATGTTTAACTTTTGGAGAGCGCAACACCTTTCTCTGAGCAATGGAAATACCCTGTCTCTGCTACGGTCATAAACTTCACTAGGAAGACTGAATCTGCCACATTTGTATTTATCCCCAGACATTCTTATTGCAGTAACTGGGGCAGGTCAAAGGGAGTGGCAAATTGCTACCTATTTAATACTACACATTTATTTTCTGCTGCTTTTCAAACTGGGAGAATAGCATTTTGGAGGATTTTTAAAAAGAGAAAAGGATACTATGCCCTGAGGCAGTTGGAAATATTTTTTTGAATGAGGTGTTTTCTTCAAATTAGGGAGGATAACCAGTTGAAAGTCTTCCAAATAGAAAAAACAATGAGTGTCTCTCAGAGAGATAACAGCATATTAGCCATTCCTTTTTACTTAGTATTTAGCTACTCTGGATGGTTTTTAAAGCAATAGTTAAAAGAACCAAAAATAGATAAAAATATTACTCAAAGAAGAAAGTTACAATAATAGAAAAATTGGTTAAACCGGAAAAATATTCCACCGAAACTTCAAATTTTCAGAATTTTTGCCAAACATTTCTCTAGATCGCCTCTAAGGAAGGCTTCCATTCCCCCTATTTTGTGGCATTGCTACATCTATGAAGCTGAAAAGGGGAGGATTTTTTTCCTTTTTATCCTTGACATTGGTACTCACTACACCATAAATTCCATGAGGGTTGATGTATAGTTGTCTTTAGTAAATGTTACTAAATAAGTAAATGAACACTATTAATTCAAGTCTTACTCCACTTTCTACCTATTGTCTAACTTAATTTCTTTACCTCCAGTCTCTTTCCTTCTTAATCCATTCTGAACACCAACATCCAGAAAAAAATTTAAAGCCCCTGATTTAGCCATTTTATGAAGTTTGTAAAAAAAAGGGGGGGGGAATATAGCGTTCTTTTTTAAAATGCAAGATGCAAAAGCCATGTGGGGGGGGAAAGGCAATAGAGAGTACAAATTTTGAGAAATTGGAAGACAGTTTTTAGTCAGAGTGAGAGAATAAATCAAAGCAGATGAGAGTATAGAGAGATGCAAAGAACAGACTGGGATTTAGGAATTTATTCTACCAGCACAGAAAGCTATCAAAGGATTTAAGGAGGGTCACGATATGATCAAAGGACCTTTGGCTTTGGGTGTGGGAACTATCTACTTTTCCTTTCACTTTTCTGTATTTTAAAATTTTTCCTTTCAGTAACTTCCAATTTCATTCAGAGTAAAAGCTAAAAGCCTTACAATGGAGTTAAAATGACCTATGCGACTCCATACAGATCTGGTCTAAAAAGAACTCACCTCCTACTCTTTGTCTCCTTACTCCACACCTTTCCTCAGACTCCAGTCACTCTTGGTCCTCAGGTACCCCGAACACCCTCTCTGTCTGAAACACCCCCTAAGTATCCACCTTCCTCCTTTGCAGGTCTTTACTCAAATGTTACCTTCCCAGCGACAATTTCCTCAGCAATAACCACCTATAAGCTCTTTATTTTTATTTTTTATCCTTAAGGCTTAGCATCATCTAAGGTACTATGGTATAGATTTCCTGTACCCTCTACCCCCCAGAAGGTAAGCTCCCTGAAGTCAGAAATTTTTGTCTGTTCTGTTAGCTGCTCTATCCCTAGAGCCTGGATCACTGCCTGGCAGTCAAAAGAACTCAATAAATATTTATAAAATGATTGAATTTTCTATGTAAGCATTATAAAACCTTCCATAAACTCAGACTGCTGGAGATCACCCAGATGTGAAATCCAAGACCTCTCGAGTCTTTGCCCAACCCTCACACCCCAAAATGACTCTGTCCCTAGGATATCAGTCCTCCTGGCACTTACCTTGTGTTCATTCTGCCATTGTTCCTTGTTGTACCACATATAGAGAAATGGCCCTTCTTCACAGCCTTAGCAGATGATGCCAATGCTTCTCCAAAGAAAAACCTTAGAATTTTGTCACAGAGTCTGTCTGACACCACACTCCCCTTCCTCAAGGAAGTTGGAGGTTTGTTGTGTTGTTTTCCTTCAATTCCTAGGTATCCTTTCCAGCCAAAGATTGCTGGTGTTGGGGAGGACCTAGTCAGCCAAAAAAAAACTGCCTATACAAATCAC
>NW_006433024.1:10116263-10146822 GCF_000325575.1 Pteropus alecto | reverse complement strand
CTTTCCTCCCAGGAGGTCTTGACCTCCTTATGCAAATAATTTACTTTCTCCCTGGAGATCAGCTTTGTATACCTGGGCCTCAGGGAGGGGCAACTGGAATGGAAAAAACGTTCAGGAGTGTCTCACTCTTACCTATATTTGCATAACTGAAAGGCCCACTCACGTAACTCTTTGCAGCCCAAAGATCTGCTTCTCTTCCTTTAAAAACAGAAATTGTTCCCTATAAATTCATACAGATAAAAATAATCTCATCTTAATCTGGAAATTCACAAATTTTATCTTAATCTAAGAGTTTGTGATTTCAGCAGAAAGTGAAAATGTCATATAGTAAAATTCATTCTTGAAAATTATCCAAATTGCCCATAAAGTACAGTGTACATTGTTCTGTGTATATAACCTTATACAATAATATGTATATATAAATGATCTGCTACTTGTAGGTAGTCATAAAGTAGATTTTTCACATGTTTCACCTCTTAGGGCACTTCAGAAAATGTATGGAGATTATAACTTGTCGGCTTTTCCAGATTCATCATCTTAAGATGGAATCTAGTAACCACTCTCTTTGTTACAGTTTTTCTAAAGCCCTCAGTTAAATCTTTAAATTCTTCCTCAAGGAGTTGAAGACCCACCTATCTGACACCCAAATAATGTCTTCATGATTCAAGAATCCTTAAAATCCTTGCCACATTATTTCCATAGGTTTTGCCAAAATGCAAGGCTCTTTCAGGTTTGATTGAAACCATTGCCCACAGGCATTGGCTTATGGAGTGAAAAGGCCTGCCAGCACCCTCACTGTTTATGTTGTTCTCGCCCTCCAGAGCTTCTGGACTTTAATTCTCAGATGTTAAATGTACTTATAATGCAATAGGACAGACTAGAATAGTTTTTATATTAGAAAAAGAATGTTTAAGGAAATGCAAAACAGGCAAATAAACTATCCATCTTGACATTTCCCTGCTCACAAAACTTCAGACTGTTTCACCTATTAAAAATATCTATATTTCTTAGTTTGGTTGTAAAGGCACATTACAGTTGGACTCCATAAAACCTTTTAAACCCTATTAACCCACTAAAGTATGCTTTTCTCTTTCTCCAATGATAACCTTTATATTCCCATGGTCATGCCATTTCTGTCATCAATATTGCCCTCCCTCATCGAAATCCCACCCCTCTTTCAAAGTCAAAGGTAAATGTTCATGCCTCCAAAAAGTTTTTATTGAACATACCATCCCTAAGTGATACCATGCACCCCACAGATATTTAGGTCCTAGCGTATGCCAGGCACTGCTCTGAATGTTTGTATTTAATAACTCAAGGATGACTATTACCATCCTTATTTTAGAGGTGAAGGGATTGATGCACAGAGAAATTAAGAAATTTGTTCAAGGCTACACAGTAAATGATGAAGCTGGATCTGTGACCAAATTGTATGTCCTTAAGCATCTACCTCTAAATCAAAGATTTTCAAATGCATTCTTGAAAATGTTTTTTATTAAACGTATTCATAAAGGAGACTGTAATTCCCCTTGGGAAGAGTTTAAATAGAGGATTGTTTTCCTGGCAGTTTTCAACGTCAAATCATGGATATGACAAATATTAAGCTCTACAAGAAAAGTAGAATTTTATAATCCTCTAAAATGGTGTATGGAGAAGAGTCAATCCAAGCTCATCAGGTCTCACCTTCTCCTTTTATGGATGAAGGAATAGAGATCCAAGTAAGAGAGAACAGAAGCTCAGACAGGTTTCTTTCTTTACCCAAGACCATACTGGTTTACTCCTCTTGCCTCAGCCATCCCACCTGATTCATCAAAATGACTGTATTCCCAAAATAGAAACTCCCTAATTTATCCTCAAATTCCTTCTTTCCTTTCTTTGTACTTGAGCCAGGGAAACAGCCCAGTCCCTCTATATTTAATATTGACTGCCTGCCTTTAGGTAGTAAATTACCCATCCCTCCTCTCTGAGCTCACCTGTCACAGTGGAATGTATGAGGAATTATGCAAGGCTTATCCAGGAGAAATTGTACTCACCTAACAAAAGTGGGATGTTCAGTCATGCATAGCCATGAAACAATTATAACAAAAATCCGGCCTGTTAACATAGCTTCCTCTGGGTTAATGAAATTCCAGGCATTTAAGGGAAAATTCTCTGTACTCTTATCACATCGCAACCTACTCTGTATACGTGTCAATCCCACTCTTCTAGAGGACAGGAAATAGGGAACTGCTCCCAGGGTCCTAGTGCAGATGAGACAGGGGAACAACCTAAGGACAGCTGTAGTTTTATGACTTTCAGAACAGAAAAGAGAGTGGGTCTAGGTAAAGTTGTGAAGTTTGGATTGGTACTCTCCTGTGGACAAAAAGGGGCTCTATAATAAATCTAGCCAAAGTAACTTCCCAGGGTGATCTGATCATAAATCCCCAACTGAGCAGGTAATGGTGGGTAGTTACACCTCAGGCCTATAACTTACTTAGTAAAGGTTATCTTTACCTTAAGCAACCCTGTCCATTGTTTTTGTGCATATAAGTTGACACGCACACCTTTGAAATGCCGCTCCCAAGGGAGCACATAATTTTGTTAACTGTCCTGTAATCCAATCAGAGATTTTTCCTGCCTTACTTTCTCCCACTTTCCTGTAATCTTGCTTATGTTCTCTCCTTAATTCTAAATGTATAAAAGGAACTACAAACTGTCATTCTGGGAAGCATTTTTCCCAGTCTGTTGTAATCTTGCTTCCAGGTGTGTCTTCTGTTTGGTTCAAATGAATTCTAGGTCTATAGCAATGCCACCCTGAACATGCCAGATCTCGTCTGATCTTGGAAGCTAAGTAGGGTTGGCCCTGATTAGTACTTGGATGGGAGACCACCTAGGAAGACTGGGTGCTGTAGATGTAAAAAATAAATAAATAGTAAATGAACTCTAATCAACTCATATAACTTTTCTACAGGTTTGGCCTTTCTTACATCAAAATTCCTTTCTTCCTTGGTTTTATTCCTACCTGTGATGCCCCTTACATTACATTTCCCTCTGTTCAGTGACACTCTTTAGAACTGCTTCAGATTATGCTCTGACTACCAAAAGTGCCGACCCTGTAACACTCCTATTCCAGAGATCTTTAACCTCAAAATTGCTTCTTTCTTTGATCAAAATACCCACTCCCCAAGTAAATTCAAGTTTAATCGTATGAAAACATGCTCTTTAAAACATACTTTACATTTTTATGTTTCAAAATAGCCTCAGTGGGCAATAGCCCGAAGTCTTTGTTGGAATTAGAAAAAGCACTTCTTGTGATGCTTTGCTTCCATCTGTCAGAATATTGTCTTAATATATCAATTTTGTTAAGTCAACACATTTTTCAGCCATATGTCTGAAAAATGTCATAATAAACATAGAAATCTGTGATGTCCACAGTGTGACTCATGCTGCCTTGGTGCAGCAGCCCTGTTAATATCGTCATAGGCTTCTTTTCTTTTTTATTTTCTGTCCTTTGACCCTCCCAGGAAGTGGTGAAAGGAGACAGGACAAGGAAGAAATCAAGAAACTGCTCAATTAACTCAGTATGACTTTGAGCATATTTCATACCTCCCTAAGTCTTTTTCCTCATCTTTGAATTTGATATAATGCCTACCTTGCAAAGAAGCTGGGAATTAAATAGTTGATGCAAACCCAATATATGGTAGCCTCAATGTAAATTAGGTGAATCTAAATGTTTAAACATGTCTAATTAGTAAAATTTCAAACTAATTGGAGAAGATATTTAGGGTCACATTGCTCAGTCTACGCCCCCTTTGAGATCAGCCCCAGAAGACAGAGAAAGAAGGGGAAGGTTTGAGCTACAAAAGGAAACATTTGCCTTTCCTCAAGATTTCCCTTCTCTGCTTCCCTTTCTCTTCTCCTTTTATACTGAGAGGAGGAATCAGTCACTCTCAAACTTGAACCTCTCTTCTTACTTTTTACTACATTAAATTTATGTCTGGACTATCCTTTTAGTTGTTATTCTACTTTGAAAGGGGCAGTTTTTCCTGAAAGAAGAGAACTGTCTTGTCCTAAATGCAAAATGCCAAAGTCTACCCTGAGGGTATGCCCCAACCAGTAAATTTCAAATCCCAACCCTACGGATTCCTCTAGGTCAGTTATCAAATATCAGCTGAATTTTCTGCTCAGACCTAGTTCACATTTCCCCTATCCCCAAATGACCCCCCACAATGCCAGAATTGCCTTCAGTACACATTAAGTATAGTTATTTATGTCACCTGCTCACTACCTATATATATGTCTAAATTATAGGTAGCACAGTGATAAAGTACGTTATTAAATATACATGAGATTAATGCTGTGGTGCATCTTGTTTGTTTCTTAAAACATGGAACCCTGTTCGAGTATTTTCAGTCTTCATGGTTTTATAAGCAGAAGCACCTGCTCACATCTTTGAAATAAATAATAGAAGAAATATTATCCTAAAATTGCTGCTGAGATTAATACAGCCACACATTTTTCTTTTCTAGTAGGGAAAAACATATTTGTAGAAAGAAAAAAAAAGGAAAAAAAGGGAGAATTATTAAAGGTCTTATGACATTAAGACATCAATCAAATGTAAAAGCAAAAAATAGAAATGATATATTTCTCCACATAGAATATAATTAGTTCATATTGCAATAAAACTAAATGAAATGTGCAACAAATCCTAAACAAGCGTTCTTTTTTAATCAACATACTGAAAATTACAGTGTAAAGGTCATTTTTGCTCTGCAATCAGATTACAGAATTTCATTTTAAATGAAGAAGACAATTTGTTCATTTTCACATGATAAGCAGTGGAATATTTCAAAACTGTGTAAAGGAAAATCTAATTTATTTATATATAGTTTATTTTATTTAAAATATAAATTATATAATGAACTAAAATAAGGGTATATTAATGTAGTTCTTACATAATTTACATCATAGGAAATCATATACTATACATGAACCATCTAGATTTGGGGAAAAAATACAATTTAGTTGCTTGACAATTATATACTAAGTTCTGAGGCTGAAGATATACTTATTCGAATATCTAGAAAACCAAATAAATTTGTTCTATAAAATCTACAAAAGGATAAACACACTCATGACTGTCCTTGTGTTTATAAATACATCTTGCTCTAAAAACATTTGAAATAAAAATTTAAAATTGCTCAGTTTTATCCTCATAATACCAATGTACTTCTATTATTGAAAAAAGAGAGAAATAAATCATGGACTATTATAGTATCACTGGGGCAAAACCCAGAATCCATAGTACATATTAACTAGTTTATTTTCTTGTGTATCTGTGGTATTCAACTAATTTGGAGATTCCCGTAATACCTTGTGGTCAGGTTTTTTATGAGTTTGGATCATAAATTAGAGAACATAGAGGCATTTGCAATCTTCCCAGTCAGAGCTGGTGTTACCTGTAGCATCAGATCATATTTTACCTATATTGCTGCTCCTGAAAGTTCCCATGCCTTGGTTTCCTCATCTGTAAAATGGAGACAATAGAATGATACATACCTCATATGGTTGTTCTGAGGATTAATGAGTTAACGGCTATAAAGCACTTGGACCAGCTCCTGGCACAGAAAAATAAATTAATAAATGTTGGCTATCACCACCACCACCACCACCATCATCATCATCATCATCATCATCATCATCAATCTCATTGCTTCTGTTCTTGCCCCCTATAGTTCATTTTCCACACAGTAGCCAAAAAGATTATACAAAGATATAACCCAACTGATGGATTTCTCCATTCAACAAATATTAATTGATCATTGTGCTAGTTTTTAAAATATGCTGACGAATTCTTGGATACTATTCTCTTTAAGAGGTGGAACCCAGTTCCCCTCCTTTGAGTGTGGGCTGAACTGAGTGACTTGTTTTTAACAAATAGAATAAAGCAGAAATGATAGTGTACAACTTCAGACACTAGGTCATAAAAAGGTATTGTGGCTTCCACTTTGATCTCTCTCATCATTTTCCAACTGCTATGTTGAGAGCAGCCTTAGGAGAAATGAAGAAACTGAGGCCTCTGGCCAACAGCCATATGAAAAAGCTTGGAAGCAGACTCTCCAGCTTCAGTTAAACTTTCAGATGACTGCAGCCCTGGCCAACAATGACTGCAAGGCTTTAAAGGCCCTGAGCCACAATCACCCTGCCTAGCCCCTCCTGAATTCCTGATCCATTGAAACTGTGAGATAATAAGTTGTTTTAAGCCACTAAGTTTGGGATAATATGTTCTATGAAATAGATAATAAAATCACCCACTATGTCCTAGACAATGTCCTAGGCGCTAGGGAGGAGACAATGATGTACAGTGTAGACAAAATCCATGTCCTCATGTGGCATTTACATTCTAGTGGGGCTGACAGAACATAAACAAGTAAAAAATAATAATAATAAAGTCAGGTAACAATAAATACTCTAAAGGAAAAATAAAGCAAAAGAAAGGTATAGAGCATCCCTGGGGATTGATGAAGAAACATGATGGGGGGTGGGGAGAAGAAGCATTATTAGATAAGCTATACAAGGAGATGGCTTTAAGCAGAAACCTGAATGATATGAAGGATGGAGCCACATCATTATTAAATGGAGAAATCGTATATATTTTTTTTTTCCAGGCTGATTAAATAAGAAAGGCAGAAAGGAGTTTGACATATTCCAAGAAGAGCCAGAGGCCAGTGTAGCCAAGGGGGAGGAACCAAGAGTGGTATGAGGTAAGGCCGGTGAGTAGCCAGGGACACCATGTAGCTTCCCTGCCTGAACCCACCCAAAGCCAACAACTGAAATGGGAAAAACACCATGCTCCTTCTGTGGGCCACAAGGCCTGCCTCTCTGACCTCATCCTCTAGGTACCCCTCAATTACTGCATCCTGGTCACACTGGCCTTTGGCTAGGATTTATCACCTTCTAAAAATATCTTGTTCATTGGCTTACATATTTATATTTGTCTCTTTCTATTAGAGTGTAAGCGACACCAGAGCAGTAGACTCCTAAAACCTTGCTGAATGAAAGAAAGGAATGTCTTCCTTTAAGACATTGGCAACAATTGTAGCCTGGCATACTCTACTACAAGGGCTTGCAGTAAGTAACCTTGGCACAGAAGAGCAAAGCAACTCCTATAGGATGGTGGGCCAGCTGTGAGCCATAGATAACTGGAACTCGCAGTTTGAGTGGACATCCATGGACTCATGGGATTCTAAAAGTTATGTATTTTTGGCTCTAAGCAGATATATTTTTCCCTCTTAGTCCAAAATAAAGATAGAAATGCACAAATCCATCAAATTATGATTACAAAATTATTTTTCTTAAAAGGATATATAATTTGTTATATTTTAAATATTGGCATAATATATTAAAAGTTATCGAAAGCTTCAGACAGAGCAAAATTCAAATCCTGTCATCTGCTTCCCATGTGACTTTGAGCAAGTTACTTAATTTCATTAAACCTCAATTTTTTTTTATCTGTAAATGAGGAGATAAGAATGCCTACTTCATTGAATTGTTGAGAGAATTCAATTAGATGCCAGGAAGTAATAAAGTGCTAAAAACAAACAAACAAAACCTATATTGATGAGAGTATGTCAAGAAACACATGAGCCAACTATGAGAGCTCCCAATGGCCAAATCTGGAACATTCTAAGCAACAAAATAGTATTGGACTATAACCTAAAGTATAAAATAAATACTCATGAGTCTATATGGACATAGATAAGTGATTGAGGAAATAGATAAATAGGAGGGAAGAGACATAGAATTTAAGATAATACATGTAGATATGAGATCATCAAGGAGGACAATAAGTCCCCACTGCTCAGGCATGGGTTGCACATATTAACTTCCTTCCGAAGAGGGCAGAATCAAGGTAGAGGGTAGGGGGGAGAGTAACTTTACAGTAGAGAAATTACAAAACATTATCTCAGCCAAGCGAACAAGGTGAATATCAACAGTGATAAACCATGTGATACTACATAACCTTGATATGATAATGATGAAAATGGCAGTTTACCTCTGTGGTTTTCCTCCCACGAATCCATAACCCCAGACTAATCATGAGAAAAACAGCAGACCATTTCTAATAGAGGTGCATCCTACAAAATAAACCAGTACTCCTCAGAACTTTCAAGGTCATCTAAGAAATTATCATAACCACGAAGAGCCTAAGACGACATGATAAGTAAATGTACTGTGGTATCCTAGATGGGATCCTGGAACTGGGAAAGACATTTAGGTAAAAACCAAGGAAATCTGAATAAACCATGGACTTTAGTTAATAATGATATATTAATACTGGTTCATTAATTGTGACAAATGTACCATACTAATATAAAGGATTAATTAATAAGGGAAACTGGATATAGGATATATGGGAACTTTCCATACTGCGTTCTTAATTTTTCTGTAACTCTAAAATGGCTCTAAAAAATAAAATCTATTTTTAAAAATTCAATTAAAAAATGAATGTAGAAAGTTTATAGAAAGTCTTCAACATGGTACCTACTATTCATCGTAGATCTTTTAGTTTATCTAATCTTAGCCATCATTGATAATAAGACAATCATCATGTTATGGGCCAATAAGAAAGAAAATCTGCCAATTAAACTATGACACAATGCCTTAAGAATGGATCTGTGAGAACCACGAATTGGTCACGCCAACCTCGCACTGCTTCGAAATATATTTTACCAACTTTGAGTAATTTGGCATGTTCTCTAGCTCTCACTTGCATTGCTTGGCTTATAATAGGCAATCCTCTGCATATGTCTTGGTAATAAATTAAAACATAACTTCATTATTTGTGAGTATCCTACTTTCTTCCCCTCATAAGGGATTTGATCATTCCTTTGCAACAAAAATATATAGAATTAGTTATTTCCAGAATGACAAATTTTCACTTCATGAAATATCAAATTTATGCCCTGCTGCTCTGTCTGTGCCATTCTGCATAAACAATAAGTTTTTGTTTTAGTGAAAAATATTGTAAGGTATATAAATGTAGAACCACTATATTGTACATCTTAAACTAATATAACATTGTATGTCAATTATACTTTAATAAAAATTTTTTAAAAAAATTAATGCGATGATAATTTGAACAATTATGATCAAACTCATGAATACAAGTAGGCAATGACAACCAGGTCACAAATGCTGCCTGGCAGATAGTAATTCTAAAATGTCATGGATTATAAAAAATATAAGCGGCATACTGATTCTAGAAATGTTAGAATGTGAAAAAGAAATGTTTGTCCTAAAGAGTTTGGATAAGCAACTGTAGGATAGACATAACGGAATACATTGCAAGATTAAAAGGAATAAGAAAAATCTATTTTTATTTACTGAGAAAGATATCTAAGACACATTGTTTAAGAATGTTAAATTAGATATGATTTACTTCTGTAAAATAAAAAACAATATATTAATGTTTATATGTACTCAAATATATCTATATAATTGTTAATAGTAACTATTACTGAGAAGTGGGATTAACTTTGTTTCGTTTGGATTTAATGATTTTACTCACATAATCAGTAAAATATATAAATAATCAGGAAAATAGAACCTTATAGTAGATCTTTAAGTAATGTTAATAATTATCCACTGGTAAAATTTTTTCATTTAAAGACTGTTTTTAAGCAAAAAAGTTAGTTGTACCAGAAACAGTTCTGGGTGTTTTTCCGTACATTCTCTTAACAACAACAACAACAACAAAATTGATTACCCATTTATCATAGATAGTATAAGGAAAGTTCCCACATAGAATAGAATTTTGAGCTAGATCTATACAATTATTTTTAGTACCGTTGTGACATAATGATAAGCAACTATTAAGTATCTAAAAGACCATGCTAATGTATGACTCATTTTAAAACACCATGTTAGGAAATACCATGCTCTTATTAAACATATACTTAGTAATGTATCCTAACTCAAAGATTTTAAGAATAGAAAAATACCATCACTTTTTCATTTAAGGGAAATAAGTTAATCAATGGCTAAAAGAAGAGGAAATGTAGAACATATTTAGTAGAACCAGGTATGTTCATTTTAGTTCAGTCTCTCTCTGTTGGTCACAAATGTTTAAAGAATGAACTGACTTTCATACTGTTTTGCTAAAATCCTCTATCACATAGTGCTAGGTAGGTACTAGACTAGTCAGTACCTACTGACTAGTAAGTTATATAAATATCTAACCACTATGCTGTATACCTGGAGCTAATATAAAATAATATTAAATGTCAACTGTAATTGAAAGAAATTTAAAAAGGGGGGAAAGGTGAAGGAGAATAAGAGGTTTGAATTTCCAGTCATGGAGAAATAATATACAGCATCGGGAACATAGTCAATAAAATTGTGATAGCATTGTACAGTGTCAGATGGTTGCTGGACTTATCGTGGTGATCACTTCTTTTGGTATATAAATGTTGAATAACTATAGTGTATACCTGAAACTAATATAATATTTCATATAAGTTATATTTTAATAAAAATATTTTTTAAAAGAATGAGCTACAGCTAATTTGACAAAAAAAATTAAATCCTCTATCATGTTGCTTACACATACTCAAACCACACAGGCATCTACATTTATGTACACAAATAAGACCTGTTCATTCCCATTGTTACAACAGTACTTATCTAGAGTTGACATAATTCCAAATTATGTAAGCACCAATCTAAGCAAATTAGGAAGTGTTGCTTTTCCTGTATTTGCAAAACAAATGCAACATTTTTAAAATACAGCCTAACACTGTTTCAACTTTTGAAATGAGGAAACAGATGACAAGCTTCAGGAAATCCTAGACTAGGTATTTTTAAGTTCCAGAGAAATCACAGTGTGCTTCTCTTTAAAACAAGACTTTTCTAAAGAAGAATTATGACTAATTAAGTGTGAGCACATGAGCACATGCAGGAAATTGGATAAAAATCCAACAAATCAGGGAAGAGTTCAGAAAATCTCTGGGGGGTTGTGTTCCTTGCAAGTACATAAACATCTTTCTGAACGTTAGTGTACTTTAAAGAGTTCTCCAAAACTGGCATCATAGAAAGATGGCACCATTTAATACATGACATTTTTGTTATTCTTTTTTTTGTGAACATAAAAAATATTTTGAAAAGTAAAGGAAATTAATTTGTAAACATTGAGTGTAGTATGGTTTTAATATTTTTTTAATCCTAGTCATAGGATCAAAAATAAACTAATTCCTTAGTATTATTTAATTCTACAACAAAAATTTGCTTTAAGGTTTTGCAGACCACAACTGCTGTAATGTCAACAAAAGTATCTATATTGTTCAGTAGAGTTTAACTTCTTATTAAATTTTACAGAGTAGTTCTATTAGTTTCTGAAATACTGGGTGGTATTATAGCTTTGTATCTGTCTTTAGGAATTATGTTACAAAAGGCCCAACTTTGCTTATGTTTCTCTTTGTTTCTGAGTTTTCAAGTACTTAATGTAACATGCTATTAAGGTTGGCATTCAGGAAAAAGATAAATTACTGAAAATGACAAAGTATCAAGTAGAAAAGAAGTCGACGCCTATAGTGGACAAATATAAAAGGATTATTTTATTTCATAAATTTTAAATACATCTTTACAGATAAGTAATTCACTCTATTGTAAAGGAAAATACATTAGATAAAGAATCTTCAACTGAATTCTTACCTGAGATTTATACAATACCTTCTTTCTCTTATACTATGAACATTCATAATAAGAAATTAAAAACCTAATGTAGAAAGATTTCAACCCACTTTTAACATAAACTTTTAAAAATTAAGTACTCATACATAAAAAGTTAGCTTTCTTTATATAACTCTGACAAATTAAGAAAAAGACCAATTTGATCCAAAAAAACAAAAGACAAAGGTATTTGTCCTACAGATATGCTCACATATTTGTGAAATAATGTATATAAAAATATATTATTTGCATCACCATTTATAATACCAAAAGATTAAAATCCATCTAAATGTCTGTCAGTAGGAATCCAGTTAGATAAATTATGGTATATTAATACAATGGAATACTGTGCAGCCATTAAAATAAATATTAAGCAGATTTCTATGTATTAATATGGAACAATCACCAAACTATATTGTGAAAAAAAAGCAAGGTCTAGAACATGGTTAACATGCTCCCATTAATGTGGAAGACAAAGATTTATGGATATACACATATATGCAAAAACATAAAATACCTCTGAAAGAATAAATAAGGAACTAATAACTGTGTTCTCCCCAAGAAATGACCTGGGTAAGTAGAAACCAGAGGAAAAAGGAAGATTTCCTTTTTCTGTATATTCTCCATCTTTCGAAGCACTTGCTCTGAAGGATATGCCTTTGATTTCCCAAAAGATTGGTGGCATTGACTTAAGGACTGCAGAGGAGACTGCCAGCTATGATTCCCACTGACATGAGAATCCCACTGAATTACAAAGATGGGGTGTGGCAGCAGCCGATGGCTTGGAGAGACAAGGCAAATCTTCAAGAAACTGATCAATTTCTATTTTACCTTTATGGAGCTCTCCTCTTTTATTTTTCAATATCTTTTAATTCCTAAAAAAGCTCCTACCTTTTGTCCCATCCTGAAAAATGTATCTCTTAAATCTGTAATATAAAAGAGAGGATTTCTAAATTTTAAAATTGTGAAATCCATTTTAAGTCATATTTTACGCAGAAGAAATTTGGTTTTCAACATACATTTGCTTTATAAGTTCATCAACATTTATATTCACTGTTGTAAGTGAATCAAGGGGAACAATAAAGCCATTTTGATAAATGTGAAAAATAGAAATGAGAAGTTATGTGTAATATCTATCTTATAACTGCTTCTGTCTCCAATTCATTTTCATGCTTTGTTTTAGTTATATAGTATCACAATGCTCATCACACAAATACATAGTTACAAGGACTAATAGGTATTTTTTTAAAACAGCATACTTTGGAACTTCAAGTTTCTCTTTAATTAAGCTTATTCAGAAATACAAAGATATGTGATAAAAAGTTTGTTTCAAAATGGTATCATTAAGAACACCTAATAATTGTTCTACCTTATAGAAGTCAAATGAGAAACATCCCAAATTTACAATAATCATGGAATCAATCTACAATAACATATCATGAGATGACAATTGATGCTATGCATTACAAAATAATTTTTGTCCAATGCAAATGGAAAACCAGAACCAGAATCAGAAAGCACAAAGCAAGTCACCTGAATCAAAGAGTAGTCTGTTGGCTTATAAGTCACATATCTTTTGGCAAAGAAAAATTGTAAATTTAGCAAAATAATATTGATGTCTTATTAGTTGACAGAAGAAACTTGACTCAAATGGAATTCTATTTTCTTCACCATGTTTAATATAATGCATATTGTGTCGCCCATAGAGGTACACTGCTCAGAGATCCTTTCACGAGAGAACTTGCTAAAAAGTCTGAGCAGCTGATAGTCTTCAGCTACAGTGCCGTCAAGATCTGTCACCGCCTCCAAACCCAGGGCACACTCTCCCCAGGCAGCTCTTGGCCAATGACCAAGCATGGATAGCTTTTGGCTGAAGGCTTGGTCATTTCTGCCCAACACAGAACTCCTGTATTGGCAATCTTTGCATTGCAGCTCTCTTTTGGAAGGGCCAAGACTTTCTCGGAGCTGCATCATTGCCCAAAGCTCTTCCTATTCAATTCTCAGTTCTTCCCTTCCCCTTCTTACAGGTGTCAGACCTTCATCATAGACTGACTTCTCCTGTTCTCTCCCTTTTATCTTTCACAAGCCTTATCCCTAATAACACTCTTGCACTTCTAACCTGTCTTGATGTCTGCTTCTCAGGGGACAGAAACTAACATATATATGTTAAAAATATATTCACTATTTTTATAACACATTTTAATTCACAAATATCAAACATATGATCTTCACTCATCTCTTTATTTTCTTGTTTGACGCTTGCAGATAATACAACTTATATAACCACACTGACATATTTGTTCCCTTTTTGCCACTTGGTTTATTAAAAGGATTTTACCTGTAAGCATTTGCAATTTGAAGAATCATTTCCCAAATAGTCCATTCCATCTTATCATTACTCTGTAGCTCTTTTCTTGGCAAAAGATACCTAAAACATTATACCATTTTTTATCATAAAAGCGATACAGCTAAGATATCCAATTAGCAAAAAGCTTCTTCCCATTTGAGACAACAGCCCAATTTGTTGAAACAAGTGCTTACTGTAAATTCAAAGTATTTATTACTGTTTTCTAAAATGTTGGAGAAATTTGCAAAGATGGCTTTTTTATTTGTTGATTGTGAATTCCATATTCTAAAACTGTCAAATATTTAACATTCAAATCAAAAGCAGAATGTGAAAATCAGCAGTAATTATACCAATTTAGTAAACATTTATCAGGACTGCTTATCAAGCCTCCACTTAAAATAGAAATTTCCAATTCTTATCAGAAACTGCAAATTTTCTGACACTGAGGCATCACCGTGAGATCCATCTGCCTGTCATGTTTATTACAACTAAAGTACACATCTCCCAGAAAATGGCCTCACAGGGCTTAAAAGCACAGGAAAGGAAAAGTTACGTCATCCTTTCAGTGGTACCCTACCAAAAACTCAGAGATAAGTTTTATTTGAGTTTGTTTTCCTGACTGTTGAAAATAGGCTGATTGCAACACAGGTGTCAGATTGCTTCTCTCTGTGTCGACTTCGAGTTCAAATTTAGGAAGTCATTCTGCCGTCAGTACATGTTGTACAAATTAACAATAAATTTCTAAGCTGAAAATACATTTTAAAAGATCCAAATTTTGCCTAAGTTGTTCTTTTCCCCATCTCATTATAGGTGCTTTAAAAGTGATTGTTACTCGCATGATTCATTGGGGCTAAAGTAACTTATCAGAGTCAAAATTTGGAAAAGAATTTTCCAAGAACAACAAAGTATTCTTGGTTTTCAGTGTTTTGAATACCCCTAGCAATGGACAGTTTTTCCAGCAAGATATCGAAGGGAAGCGATTGTTGATTCCCTATTATAATTATTTTATTAAATTGGGTGACTGTTGTGTAGCAAGACACTAAAGGAATAGGACAAGGGACAGGTAAGTTTTGATGAGCAGAAAGTATGAAGCATGGAGCACCACTTGGAGAGGGAAGAAGGAGTCACAAGGGTGAGTAGTGCCCACAGTGGCAGAAAAGCTTGGGATGTGGTATGGTTCTGGAAGCTGTATGAACTCACTAGGGAACTTAAATAGGGCAAAATGTGTTTTTAAAAATCTGGAGCTTTTTTGACAGAGGTTGTAGCAATATGCTTTCTCTGTTTCTCAACTTGTGTGGGCCCGATCCTAGGAATCAAATTGAGGACACATGATTTGTTGATGGAGAAGACAACAGCATCACATGGTCCCCCAGGGCGGGGGCTGGAAGAATTAATGCCTTCCTGGATTACTTAGATCCTTGAGAGAATCTCATTTAATTTCCTGATTTAAACACACAAAAGAGGTTGAAGTCAGCTAGAATGGTTATAAGAAGTCTTTTTCAGCTTAGAGTTCCTGTCTCTGTGAAATTACAACAGATTATGAAGGTTCATAGTATGTCGTTGCCTACTGAACACTAAACAGAACTTTCTAACACTTTCGTTGATTTTGAACATCTGTAATTCTGATGTGAAGCCTGGTACCAACAGATCAATTATACTTTCTTCAGGTGTATAAGAGATACCTGTTTTCCATAATGATGAATGAAGAAAGGCATATCCACACTCAGAAATCATTAGTAGGTAGTAAATTAGTTTGTTCTTCAGATCTGGAAGAACTGTAGTTAAGTACTTAACCATTTAATTAGATCTTCTCTAATTAGATTGTGTTATCGTTTACAAAGAAATTAAGCATTTTAAATAAATACAAATACTTTGTATAAACAAAATAATCAAAATAGTTTTATATGAATGACTCCCTAGAAATCCTCAGATAAAAAAATGTTTGTTCAAAGTTGCTTCTATTTTATAAAAGATCCCAAGTTATTGTTACCAGTCATTCTTCAAAGCCCAGTACAGTTTCTACTCCCCAATAAAATTCCCTCCACAGACTTCAACAGCAAAGATTTCTCTCACCTCTGAATTCATTAATTTTAGCTTAGTACCTAACTACCCTACTGCAAGTCGGTTTAAGATTTCAAACTCTTTGGAAACTGAAACCATTTTTCTTTGCTCCTCAGTCAAGGCTTAATACAATGTTGAGCACATTTTCATAGGATTTACTTTGTGTCAGAGACACTGTGCTAAGCATTGTATAATATGATCCTCACAATCACTTTCTAAGGATCTATAACTATCCCATTTTTAGCAATAAGGAAACTGAGGCACAGAGTTGAATTTACAACACAGAAACAAGTAGTGAGCCAGGGCTTCAAACAGGGCGGTCAGAAGCCAGAGTTCAGTCTCTTAACTACAGTGCTATAAAAATATAAGAAAAGTAAATAAACAGTGGCTTTGAAAGAAAACTAAACAGTGCTTTGTTCTATTCTAAATGATAATTATGTTTGCTCAAACTAGAAACCTTTAAAGAATCAGATCTTTGAAAAATGAATACAAATAAAAAATTCTCTAAATCAATGTGTGACTGTTAAATAAAATGTAATTAGAGAGAACATAAAAAACTATACCTAAATAAGTCTTTTGAAAATTAATATTAGTAGAGGTTAAAAGTCAAATCCTGGACTCTCTTAACTATATTTTTATGAGAAAGTAGTACTAAGTGAGAGAGAAATAATTCTTATGCTCAAATACTGTCAAACAAAATGCCTAAACAGATCTTTGTTTCAAGTGTTAGTGAAAACTTAAATAAGGTGAAATTGCAATTCCATGTATGTAGTTATACTGAGGTTATTGGTGGAAAGGGTAAAAAAGAAGCATGACCCAGTGTTGCATATTTCCAGGAGTTTGTTTCTGCAACACATTTCGGCCACATTCTATTTTTATACGAACCTCAGGGAATCAGGACCGGGAAATATGTCTCTAAGGACATATATCAGAGTAAGTTTTTCTAAAGTCAACAAATACTTACTGAGTCTTTTGTGAGCCAAGCGCCGTGCTAGGCACTTTAGGCATTGCAAAAACAAAAACAAAAACAAAAATCCCCAAACCTAATTTTGTGTTTAAAAAAAAAAAAGCAGAAACTTAATGGTTCCCAAAACCCAAGTTCCTTTTTCAGAGGTGCCTCCCATGTTCTAGTTTCCTTAAATGTATATATTGGTTACAGTATTTATTAATGTGTAATGTTATGTAGCCTTGTGTGGCAGTCACTACAGGTCAGTGAAAAAATGGGGCCAGAAATGAGGTCTACGATGGCTTAGAGAGCTGTGATTCTAACTAGTATGGAGAGTCACCTAAAATTTAAATATAAATAGCATTTGACTTTAAAACACTTCAGAGAACAAATTCCACTAAATACGTTTCTCAAGAACTTAAGTGACTGTGACTATATACTACCTTTCAGTCCTCAACACTTTTTCCAGAAAAAAACAAAAACAAAAACAAAAAAACACAAAGATAGTTGCACAACTTTGTGGTTTCATAGAAAACATGGTTTTAAAATTCCCTCTTCTTCTTTCCTTCCTTTTTTCCCCCTTTCTTTACATTTATAATGTATATTCAGTAAAACTGAGGGCAACTTAAATTCTATTCTACCATTATTGCACAGTTCAATGTAAAACCCTTCCTTCAAACAATTTTTGCTCTTGTGGATTTATGAGAAGAGTTCAGATTTTTATTTAAAATTAGTATTTACAACATAAGCTTCTCTTAATAGTGTACTCTTTTGTTTGTTTGTTTGTTTGTTAAATATTTACTGATTTCTTTATGCCTCTGGTTATATAAACACAATATAGCAGTTTTGTTCACCTTCACTATAATGTCAATAAGATGCCATGAGAACTTAACTCATTTATATCAATTAGCCTACAGAAAAATTGGTTTCATTATGCAACATTTTGTTTAAAGTCTCAGAACCTATTGACAAAGTTAACTGAGGACTTACTTACAAGAAAGTACTGTTCAGTCAAGTTCTTAAAAATTTCCAAACACCTATGAAAGAAAGGTTAGAGAAAGTATGCAAAAGAAAAACAAAATTGGTAGCTAAGCTGAGCTACGATGAGGTTGACTGACTCTTTCCACAGACAGAAGCAATATAGTTCTACAGTGGGAGCTAATACATAAAATTATTCTTTAAAATAAACTAGCAATCTGAGTGCCTCAGAATGCCATAAGTATTGTTTATGACTAGCAGCTCTTTAAAGGTCAGCCATTTCGAATTAGGTCCCTTTTCTTCAGAGGTACAACTTGACTTTTTTTTTTTAAGTTTCAAACAATACAGAAGTTTATAGAGTAACATCTTAAGGTCCTTCTTCACTCCTACTCTAGTTCATAATTCCCTCCTCAAAATTAACTACAGTTAATATTTTAATATGTATCTTTACAGTTCCTTCTCTATTTATACATATGCACGTGAACTTTTTTACTTGTTTTTTTCTTCACATGTTATTGTACTTTTAAACAATTGGAAACTTATGGGAATCTTGCAAGTTTTCCCCAAAATCAATAGAGGGTAAGAAGCTAACATTATGCAGCATCGTCAGCCCCTAAAACTCAAATGTGTTTTTTTTTTTACTAACAAGTACATCCTAAATAACCACAACTCAACATCAGAATAAGGAAACATTGCTTGCTTAAGGCAAAGATAAACCTTTTACTAAAAAGTTATATGCCTGGGGCATGACTACTTCTCCATTACTTTTAAAGAGTAATTTCACTGAATATTATCACTATATTTTTCATTATATTCCTTAAGTTCATGGTTGTTTTTGTTTTTTAATTTCAACACTTTAAATATTTCACTCCACTCTATTCTTTCTTACATGGTTTCTGATGAAAAGTCCATTGTATTTCTGTAAGTAGGGTGATTTCCCTGCCACCCCCCTTCCCCACATTCTGGCTTCTTTCAAGATTTTCTCTTTGTCTTTGGTTTTCTGCATTTTGAATATGAAATGCCTAGGCATGGTTTTTGCTTCTCCTATTTGGTTCCAACACCTGGCACCAGGCCTCCTCTCCAAAGACACTTTGGAAATGTCAGCTTGGGCTCTGACACCTTGTGCTCGGTCATTACTAAATATTGAAGCCCTCCTCACCTAGTCAAGCCCTGCCTCCCCACACTGAGCTGCTTGACCTGTATGGACAACCTCTTCAGCCCACTTGGGCTCCAGCATCCCACTTCAGGCTGATCCTCTGCACCTTCATTGAGCTCTGATGCCCCACACCAGGCCACTCCCCAAAATAAGATGCTCTCCGTGTTCAGTTGGCTACCAACACTTTGCACCAGGCCTCCCTATGTTGAGACACCTTCTTCACCACACTCGGGCTTCAGTACTCCCCACCAGCCACATTTCGATGTGGATTCCCTCCTCCCCTCCGGCAGGAACATCACAGACATGATGCTGTTTTCTCCCTACCTCATCTTGTCCAGTGGCACCTGATTTCCATTTGTCCCATTTCCAATCATGTTAACTTGATCGCTAGATTAAAATGGTGTCTGTTAGGCTTCTCCACCGTAAATTTACTCTTTTTCTCTAAATAATTATTAAGTATTTTGTGGATGCTATGTAAATGTCTCATTCCTCATCAAACATTCAATTTATTCAATGATTTATATCAGTATAGACTTATGGTTTTGTATTTTATTCAATGGATTGTAATCTGTTAATGTTCATCATTTTGATGCTCGATTCCCTCCAAACTTAACCAACGGGAGCCCCTCAAGCTGGCCTCTACATCCTTTGACATATCCTCAGCATTCTTAGACTACTTCCTTACTTTCAGACACAGTAAGATATCCCGAGATCATCTTGTACTTTCCTTGTGCTAGACATAGAAAAAGCCATTTCTATAAGGAGCCCTGATTCTTTTTAATGGAGAATGGTATTTAAAAATCAACATCTGGTCACTAGGTATGCTCATTGCTATTGGGTATCACTGCTCCTGGGTTCTCTCAGTGGACAGAGCTGGGTAATATATGCATGCATGAATATATGTGTGTATGTATATATATACATTTACAGCTATATTTATTTATCTCATATATATCTGTAACATATTTTATTGAGACATAAAACATATAACAAAATTTACCTTTTTAAAGTATATAGTTCAGTGGTACAATTACCAGTATCTAATCTAATTCTAGAACATATATACATATATATGTATATGGATATATATTTCAATATCATTTGTATTTCTATATGTATAACATATATAAAAAACAGAATATAATTCAATTATGTATATAATAGGTAATATATTAAAAACCATGAGTTCATATTGATACTTCTAACTCCAGTCCAATAACTGGGGATTTATTCTAGTTTCCTTCCTTTCTATATTTGTACCTCTCCTTTCCAACAGCAACAAACTAGTCTCCCATTATTTTTACTGTCATTATTCTATAAACCCCCTGTATGTAATTTATCCCCCATCTCTGCCACTAACCCCCTCCTCCATGCAGAAACTCTCTTACCCTGTTCAGGCTTTGACTCCCCAGCTAGGCCACACATCAAGCAATCTCCTTTTTCACCCTACTCAGGCTTCTTCACCCACCTTGGTCAGACCCTGTTCTTGTAGCATGGCTTCCCAGCTCAGCCAGGCACATGTGCCACCTTGCTCAGCCCTACCTCATAGCTTTAGGAAGAGGAGAGAAAAAGAAGAGAAGGGAGGAGAAAGAGTGATGATTGGGGAATTAACCACTGAGTTTTTGAGGTAGTTTGTTAAGTTACAGTATTATAGCCTGATATTCTGGCTTTTACTGCTCTTGTTCTTGTAGTTTTACCTTGAGGCATAACCAACCCAGTCGGAACCAGCTTGTCTGGTTTTTTACTTCAGTATTTAACTTCAGACCTGCCTCTCTTCACCCTTAAAGAGGAGGGAGATTAGATATTCAGTTAATCTCCAAGGTCAGTTAATTTTACCTCTTAAATGTCTTTGAATAGCTAATCTAAGAATGGGGGTGGGGCCGAATTAAATCATTGATTATCCCCCTGGTGTATTAAAAGGGCTGGAGTCATATCTAAAAATAGAACATCTAAATAAGAGAGTAAAGATATAATAATATAAAGAGGAAAATATGAGACCTTTAATTATAATTTTTAATTTTGAAAATCAATTTTCAATATAAATAACAATGAGTACATCAGAGCATTCACCATATTTAGCAGTAAGCAAGTCCTAACTCAGGCTAAAATTTAAGTGCACCATAGAGATCAAATAAGCTAGAAAACTGTGCTGAGGCTGTGTAGCCTAGCTAAAAACATCAATAGGTAGAGTTTTATTAAAATGGAATTGGGAAATCTATTTTGTAAATGACTCTAATTTCATGTGTTTGATTTTATTGTTTTCTTTTTTCCTTTGAAAAAATTCAACCTTTGGCACTGTAAATTGGTACAACCCTTTTACAATTTGGCATTATATGTGGAGAGTTTTTTAAATGTCCATACCCTTTGACCCAGTAATTCTGCTCTTGGCAATGTAACCTAGAAGAAAAAAAAATCATAAATGCATGAGATTGCAGCCCTATTTAAAAGAGTGCTAGCATAATAAACAGTATAAATGAGTAACAATAGCAAAAGGCACAAGTAAATATGGATTATTTTGTAACCACTAAATATCATAAGTCTGGAAACTTATGTAGCACCTTGGGAAACAGTTTATGGGATAATGTTACTTAAAGTAACCAGGATATGTATGTATATATACACCGTGATTCAACTATTTTAAATTACATGTTCAAAATGAGACAAAAGGGAAACACATAGAAAAATAAAAACAATATGATTAGATGGTGAAATTACAAGGTTTTTATTTCTTTCTAAATTTTGCTCTGTTGTTATACTATTTTGTTTGTGCTATACATAAAAATCAAGGAGAAGTAGTGGAAAACCAATCTTTATTTTAGCTGAATTAAAGGGATAGGATGGTTAAACAGGAAGTCAGAATGCCCTCCGTGGTAAGTAATGAAAATTATCATCGTCGTCATTGTAACTACCATTATTGAGCATTCACCATTTTCCAGGCATTGAATTAAAGGCTTTTATATGCAGTTTGTATTCCTAGTCGAGATCTGTAAAACTATAGAATCATATAGCCAACGACCTAGTTGATATCTCTTCTTGAACCTCTCATCTCAAACTTAACATGTCTAAAATGAAACTTGACATTCCTTCCCAAACCTGCTCTATCCACAGTCTTACCTGTCTTTGTCGATAGCAACTCCATTCCTTCAATTGCTTAGAACAAAACCCTGGGAGTTATACACGTGGTCTATCAGGATGTCCTGACAATTTTACCTTCAAAATACGTTCATTGTTTGACCACTTCTCACCGACTCCACTGCTAGCACCTAGTTCAAACTGACTTGTCATTTCCAGATGACGACAGGAGGCACCTAACTTGTCTTGCTGCTTCCACCCTTGCCCCTCCTCCAGTCTATTCTCAACAGTGGGAAACATTCAGAGGCACCCTTTTAAAACCTGTCCGACCATGCCTCTTCTCTGCTCAAAACCCTCCAGTGTCTCCCCATCACACTCAAAACAAAAGCCAACGTCCTAACAATGGCCAAGAAGGCTCTCAATACCATCTATACTCCTATCACTTTCTGACCTTATCGTCTACTAATCTTCCTTCCCCTCACTTCACCCAGCCACAGCACATTAACATTCTTGATGCTCATGCAAGTACCAGTCATTCTCATGCCCTACTCACTACCTTTGCCTTAAGACCCAGCTGTTCCTCTGCTTGGAATACTCTTCACTGATAGGTCTACATGGCTCATTCTTTCACCTCCTTCAAATCTTTGCTCCCATGTCACATTCTCAATATGACTACCCCAATCACCCTGCAATGCCACAGCCTGCCCTTACCCTCCCAATATACCAGATCTACCCTACTCTATTTTTTCTGTAGCAATCACCTTTTAGTATGCTATATACTTTAAGACTGTTGTATATTGCTTATATCCTTCTGTTAAAATGTAAGCTCCATAAGGGCAGAGATAATTTGGTTATTTTAGTACCTATAAATGAAGAAACTGAACCACATGGCTGCCATTTGGCAGAGCTGGGGATTTTCCAGAAGGCATAATTCAGAGACACTATGCACACTACTACAACTACTCCAGCTCAGGTCCCCCGGGGGAAAAAGTAAAGCAAGGGCAGATACAACAAGCATGAGCCGCAGACATTAATCTTTTCTGTCTAGAGTGTGGCCTGCGGGGGTCTCAGTCATTTAGTCTGCACGCTGTTTCCTTCTGAAGTTCTTGTTGAACACAATTAATTATTAAAAAATGGAAATGGAGTATAAGAGAAAAAGCAGTAAGTCATTGGAACTTCAGTCTTTTCCAGACCACAAAGACTTCCTTGACGAGGAAGACAATTCCGTCTTTCTCTTCAGTCAGGAGGTCTGAAGACATTAGAATACCAATGTATTTTGTGGATACTGTGTAAATGTCTCATTCCTCATCATACTTGCAATTTATTCAATGAATTTGCTACTCTGGGTATCTCTATAAGTGATATCGTACAGTATTTGTCCTTTTTGTGACTGTTGTATTTCATTTATAATATCTTTAAACTTCATCAGTGTATCAGAATTTCCTTCCTTTATAAAGCTGAATAATATTTTATCATATATATATATACCACATTTTTTCTTTATTCATTCTTCCAATGGTGGATACCAGGATTGCTTCCACCTTTTGGCTGTTGCAAATAATGCAGCTATGAACATGAGTGTGCATATATTTCTTCAAGATCTTGCTTTCAATTCTTCTGTGTATATACCCATGCCTGTAAGTGCAAGGTGCTAGCTCACTGGGGCTTTGATTTGCATTTTCATAATTATTAGTGATGTTACACATCTGTTCATGTGCTTGCTGGCTATTTGTATATCTTCTTTGGAGAAATGTCTATTCAGGTCTTTTGCCCATTTTTTAATTGGGTTATTTGGTTTTCTGGTTCTTGTTGAGTTGTAGGAGATACACACACACATACACACAGTATACTTTGTTGACTGTGTCCTTTGATGAGTAGAAGTTTTTAATTTTGATGTAATCCAATTTATCTATTTTTATTTTCATTGCTTGTACTTTTGGTTTCATACACAATAAATCATTGTCAAATCCAATGTTATGAAGCTTTTCACTTATGTTTTCTTCTAAAAGTTTAATAGATTTAGTTCTTCATTCAGGTCTTTGATTCTTTGGGGGTTGATTTTTGTATATGGTGCAAGGTATAGATCTAACTTCATTTTTTTTTTTTTTTTGCATGTCCAGTTTTCCCAGGCCATCTGTTGAAAAAACTGTCTTTTCCTCACTTAATGGTGTTAGTACCCTTGTTGAAAATTATTTGACCATAAATAATAGAGTTTATTTCTGGGCTCTCGATTAATTCTATTTCATTGGTCTACGTGTCTGCCTTTATGCCAGTACCACACTGTTTTGATTACTGTAGCTTCATAATACATTTTGAAGTCAAGAAATGTGAGACCTCCAACTTTTTTTTCTTTTTTCAAGATTATTTTAGCTTGGAGTCCCTTGAAATTCTATATAAATTTTGGAGTGACTTTTCTATTTCTGCAAGAAAAATGGCATTGAGATTTTGATAGAGATTGCGTTAAATCTGTAGATCAATTGCGTTAAATCTGTAGATCAAATTGGTAGTATTGACATCTTAACAATATTACGTCTTCCAATCCAGGAATATGGAATGTTTTTCTACTTACTTCTGTCTTTTAAATTTTCTCTCAGCAATGTTTTGTAGTTACTATCTTATTTCACAATTATGGAATTTTTCCATGTTATTAAATATTCTTTGAAGATATTATTTTATGATTCTTTAATAACCCATTGTGTGGATATGCCATAATTAATTGAACCAGTACCATATTTTGCATACTCAATTATTTCTGTTTCCTCATTATAAATAACGTTGTCATCAACAAAGCTTTTTACATATATCTCATAATTTCACTCGGATAAATTGTTGAGTAGAGAGCATGACAATATTATTGGCACATGTTGCCAAATTGCCCTTAAGCAATGCAGAACCAATGCACGGGGTTGGGTAAGGCCAAGAGCTGGAACAGTTCAAATCTGACACTTACGGTTCTGTGACCTAAGACAAGGGGCTTAATCTCAATAAGCCTGTTTTTTAATTTGTAAAATAATGATAGATGGTATAACATAATTATTATATTGAAAAAATATTTCTGGGAGGTTTTAAGTGCCCCTGCCCTGATATAATAAAAATCATACATAACAATTTCTTTAAAGCTGTGGTTCTCAAAGCAGGTGGAATTTCTCTAGGGGCATTTTGGCTTCTGTGGGAGCATTTTTAGATGTCATGTGATTAGAAAAACTGCAGGGATTTAATGGATGGTTGCCAGAGATGCTATTCACTCCAAAGAATTATCCTGAGTCCCTCACAACTTTTGATGTCTCTCCAGACATATCAGTGAAAAACCTGTTTATAATTACTTGAGCCTACAACCTACCTTCATTTTTCACATAAACACAAATTCTAATACACATTGGATATTCTAGAAACACACCTTTTAGGTAAACTGAGGGAAGGCTGTATTTTGTTTTATATGGAATTTTACAAAGAATTTTTCACCACCTCAGAAGGAAAAATCCCTGACAGCCACAGTTTTCATGACATCAACTCACTACTTCAACACAATTGTAGCAGTCTGCATTTATAGCTATTCCATGCACAATTCTAGACACAGTCACAAATACCCAACTACTTTATTGTCTCGTGATAGTTATGCCTGAACACCAACATGTTGAAATGCAAATTTTATTATAAAATACTCTCCCTTCATTTGTCTTTTATATTCAAGTTAGGACCTTCATAGTTTTTTTTTTTATTATTATTATTATATGTGTGAATGGGTTATTATATCAATGAATTTTATTGCAGGATAATAAAGGAGATGTTATGAAGTATTTGTATTTGGAACTACTGCCTTCAAAGAAAAGCTATCTTTTCGAAAACATAGTAATAACGATACTTAAGGTACAAGTGAACAGTCCTTCATTTTACGTAGTCACGTCTGTAGTTGCTGTGTATACATGCTGAATATTTAAGAGATTCAAGGAAATCCCTGTGTTCTCCCTACCATTTGCCAGTCAATATTTTGAGCTTAAGTAATCAGATTAAAATTAACTCTCAAGAATCAGGGTTCCTCATTCTGAATGGGAAGCCAAAGCTAAGGATAAGGTGAGGCAAAGAGGAAGACTTCTGAGATATACAGAAGCCAGGCAAAAATAATGATAACGCCAGTTAACATTATTAAGGCTTGTTATGTATCAGGGTTTTACCTCACATTTTAAATGTTATATCATTTAATCTTTATATCAATCTTATGAAACAGGTAGTATTATTACTCCTATTTACATGTAAAGAAATTAAAATTCAAAGAGTACAATACCCTTAGTGGCACACAACTAAGTGGTAGAGACCCAGTCCTATCTGATATCACAGCCTAAGCTCCTAACCACTACATTAAATGGAGAACACTACCTAAATAGGAGAATAAGAAAAACTTTACCCAGAACTAGGGAAATGCAGTGACGAGAGAGAAGTGAAAAGAGCACTAAAATGGCATTCAGGAAACCCAAGTCTCAGGCTTGGCTTATGCCACTGACTTGAACTTGGATATTGAGAGGCAATATTACACAATGAGTTATGAGTGTGAGCTCTAGAAAGCAGGCTGTATGGGTTCGAAGCTCAGTTCTGTCATTTGCTGTGTAACCTTGGACAACTTATCAATCATTCTGTGCCTCAGTTTCCTCATTTGTGATACACAGATTATAGAAAAGTTTCAACCATGTTGTAAACATTTAATATTAGCTACAATGTTAATTAGGGTTGGCTAACTAACAAGAGGCCCAGTGACACATAGGTCAATGGAACAGAATAGAGAACCAAGAAATAGGCCCACACAAACATAGCCAACTGATCATTGGCAAAGGAGCAAAAGCAGTTCAATAGAGAAAGAATTGTCTTTTCAACAAATTGTGCTGAGGCAACTGGCTGTCCATGTGCAGAAAAAAAAAAATGAATATAGACACGGACCTTACACATTTCATAAAAATTAACTCAAAATGGACCACAGAACTAAATGTAAAATACAAAACTGTATAAGTTCCAGAAGAAAACATTCTTATTTTCTAGGTGACCTTGGTTTGGCAATGAGTTTTTAGATACCAAAAGCACGATCCATGAAAGAAATAAAGTTGGATTTTATTAAAATTAAAAACTTCTGCTCTGCAAAAGACATATTCTAACTACCAAGACAGGTCACAGATTTGGAAGAAATATTTGCAAACCATAAAGCTGATAACAAACTTGTATCCAAAAGACACAAAGAACTTTTAAAACGTAACAAAAAAAAAAATTCGATTTTTAAAAAAGGCAAGAGTTGAATAGACACTTTACCAAAGAAGATATACAGATAGAAAATAAGCGTATGAAAAGATGCTCAACATCATTAGTTATTAAGGAAATGCAATTTAAAACCACAATGAGATACAATTATACACCTATTAGAATAGCTAAAAAACAAAAACACATGATAAGCTGGAACTCTTCAATATTGCCTGTGAGAATGAAAAATGGCACGGTCACTTTGGAAGATATTTTGGCAGCTCTTAGAAATGGAGATATAGTGGGGACCATGACAACTGCACCCTTAGGTCTCATAACAGTGGCCTTATGAGGCCAACAATCTCTGTCATTATCCCCAGAATGTGATAGTGTTTGTCATTTACCATCTTGACTGGTAGTTTTAGAGGCAAGGCCTTCTCTACTATGATAGCTTTTATACCTAGAAGGACAATACCAAATGAGGGTTTATTGAGGAGTAGTCAAGAGATTAACCCCATGGAGGAGTAAAGGAGGCAGAATTAGACAGAAGGAAAACTTGAACTGTGATGCAATCACAGTATCTCAAGGAAAGCTTGTTAGTTGGAATGATTCTTTAGAATTATCCCAAATTAGGGTAAGGGGGTTGGTACTTACATTGACCTCTGCATTCATTGGAATGTGGAATGGCTGACCCTGGGAAGACTTTGGATGAGGTACCTCTCTTCAGCCAAGGGCAGTTTCTGAAGAGAGGCTCGGCAAAGGCTGTCATCTGCCAAAAATCTTAGCCGTTGAGAAAATGAGTGTTTTAGTCCTAAAGAAGAGGATTCTGAGCAGTCCACCCCCAAACACGGCAGCCTAAATAAATTAGAGGTTTGTTTCTCTCTCTCTCTTAACTGCCCAAAAGTAGGTGGGTCCAGCAGAAAGTAGAATGATGGTTACCGGGAGCTGGGAGGAGAGAATGGGGAGGTGTTTAATGGGTACAGAGATTCTGTTTTGCAAGATGAAAAGAGTTCTGAAATTGATGGTGGTGATGGTTGTGTAACAATACAAATGTACTTAATATCACTGAACCGTTCACTTAAAAATAGTTAAGATGGGAGGGAAAGTAGGTGGCTGTTAGGGTAGCTCAGCTCCTGACAATCAAGGACTTTAATTCCATCCTAATTCCTTCCATCTCATGAATCCACCATCTTCTAGATAGTTCTTGCAAACTTTGATATAACTGCAAATCACCTGGGTATATTGTTAAACTGCAGACTCCAAGTCTGGAGTGGGGCTTATTTTAACAAGTGCTTTCTAACAAGTTCTGATGCTGATGCTACTGGCCCATAGACCACATCCACAGCAGCAAGATGCTAGAGCATTATTTTTGTCTAAATGGTCTGAGTTGTGTCACTATCGAGTCTGATTTTCAGCTCCAGAGAAAGGGGAGAGAGAGAGAGTAAAATCAACCAATTTCCTTTCAAGCAAGTGATTTGGAAGTTGCGCAAATCGCCTCCGTTCCCATTCCATTGGTAAGAATTTAGTCATGTGGTCACATGAAGCTATAAATCTTTTACCGTGGAAGATGAGGAAACAGATTTCAGAAGAGAACTAACAATCTTCCACGGATCTTATTCTAGGTCTCATTTTCTTTGTCTGTTGATTCAGGGCCTTTATATCTCTAATATTCTGGGGTTTTGTGACACCAAATGTCCTCAACAGTATAAAGCTGGATTCTGTGTTTACCTGTTGTTGCTTTTTTATAATGTGACAGGAACAAAATTTGTTTTGAAATAAAAAAGACTTTATATTTTATTTATTACTTGCTATCTGCTAATAAAAATGCATTATTAGATTAACAGGGATTCAGGTGTGAAGATGCAAAACTGAAGAAACCAAGAGAGCTGAATTGCTCAATAGGAGAAAAAGGAGAAATATGGGAGTTTGGAGGGAAAATCCCTGAAGCTATAAAGCTGACTACAACCGGACGAGCTTGACCAGGCTGCCTGAAAAAAGGGTTAGAAGAAATGAAAAGTATCTGGTATCCAGAGGTGAACTTGGAGAGAGAACACAACTGGTTAACGGGGATTTTTATTAAATTTCACTGCATATTATATAATGTAACCCTCCAATCCATCTTCTCAACAAAATCTTCTCTCTTGTGCCTTGTAGAATGGATTTTCTTCCAAGATATAAAGAGATATACTGAGTCCTACCCTAAGGCTAGTACAAGGCAGGAACAATGGCTGTCACTGGTTATATAATGCAATAGGTACTCCCATTTATCTTTGACACTTGCTTTCAAAACAAAACAAAACACACACACACAGCCTCAAAAAACAGGCAGTTTCCACTGAACTCTTACAGGCTTAATGGAGTACATGTTTCTGCCGTAATGACTTACTAGAAGGGCCTCAGCTTCTTCACACATGACCTAAGGAACAGTTGAAGAATAATTTTTAAGTTTCTTTCCAACTTTACATTTCTATGACTCAAAATCAGATGTTAAACAGAATCTAAGTAAAACTGAGTCAATCATAATTTATCAGTTTGGTGATATCAGGAAGGCAAAAATAAGAAGTGAAGAATTGAGACAATATAATTTAGTGCAAGTAAAACAAAACACAGAAGTAAGATATATAGAAAATTAAAGATATACTGCCTTTCTTGGCTTCGAAAGTGATATAATTGCATCAGTTCTTCAATTTGTGCCTTGAGTTATAATTTTGCTTTTTAAAAAACAAACATCATTCTTTAGTGTGTTTTACTCTGACTTTACAAGAGGAAGCATCTTAGGACAAGATTATTATATATATGGAATAGATAACGAAAGCACATGGTATAAAAATTTCTAAGTACAAAAGGCTATACAGTGAGGTATCTCCCTCTGTATACCTCTCCCGCTGTCCCTCAGTCGCTTGGCGACAAGCACCTGTTTCTTGCCTCTCTTTGAAGAGGTATTCTGTGCATACTTGTTAAGTAGGATGTTAGAGTGAGACCCCTTTCTGTCCTAGTTTTAGCTGCAGCCTCAACGGTTGGGAGAAAACACTAGATACCTGTATTTCAAAGACAGAGGCTACCTTCCAAA
>NW_006433024.1:10103331-10116245 GCF_000325575.1 Pteropus alecto | reverse complement strand
AAAAAAAAAAAGACAAAAAACTGGCTTTGTAAACCTTAGCCAATCTTGAGGATATTAAAGGCTTAAAGATGAAGTGGCCAGCGAGTGGGATTTTCTTTGGAGAGGACTATGTTATTCCTGTGTATATTCCTCATGCCCAAGGGACTCAGGAGGGTGGCGTTTCCCTTACCTTAAATCAAGAAGAAGCCCTCAAGGAGACTACTCCCAGGGCTGAGCTGAATAGCATCCCTCATTGTTTGGGGGACATGGTGGAATGGTGTCTGATGCTCACCTGGGGAATCGAAGGTGAAAAGCTATGGCTTTAGGCCTGAAGAGGTAGAGAATGGAGAGGCCCAACTTCCCTGGAAGTGAGTTGCATTAATGTGAAGGCCAAGTAGATTCATGGGCAAAAAAAGCAGTTTTAAATTGGCTTAAAAATAACTTCGCACAATTGGGCTGCCCAGAGAGGAATGAGACCCCCAAAAAGAGAGGGAGCAACAGAGAGAGAGAGAGAAGAGAGAGAGAGAGAGAGAGAGAACTTACCCATACACATACCACACATATGAGAGAGAGAGAGAGAGAGAGAAGAGAGAGAGAGAGAGAGAGAGAAGAGAGAGAGAGAGATAGAGAGAGAGAGAGAGGGAATTAGGAATGGGAGTGGCCTACCAGAGAAAAGCATCAACCACATCCCAAGAATTGCAATTGGAGGTTCATAGTTGGGGGATCTCTGAGAAAAATCATAGCAGTTATCAAGAATCAGAACCAGAATCTGCTACTCATAGAAGTCTCCAGCTAGAATTACATTTTTGTCAGTCTAATATGACCTTTCCTGTCCTGTACTCCTTCTTTCAACAAGGGAGGAGCCAGACAAGTATAGAGAAGCAGAAAAGAGGCAGTAGAAAGAAGGCCAAGGCTGAGAGAAGTTGAGAAGTCCCCCAGCCTATCCCCCCCTTCCCCTGCTTAAAGTGGAGCTGAGCTAGAGAAAGAATAAGCTCTAATTTACACAAGGGCTTGGAATTTCAATTATTTTACTGGTTAACCAATTTAATTATAGAAGCGAAAGTATTATTGTAAATAAAACTGCTCCAGGGACTTTTAATTTCCTAGAAGTGACCAAGGAAGTTATGATCTTGCACAAGATTTCCTCCAAAGTTTAAAGGGATAGTGAAGGGAGAGAATAAACTTGCATTTTACTTATATCTTATTTTGAGTGTGACCATTTCATAGGATTGTTATAATTGCATATATGTGCATACCATACATTCTGTTCTACACTTTCTTTCTTTTTTTATCATAATATAGCTGGGTGGCTGTTCTGCATCGGTATATATAGATTTACTGCATTCCTTTAAACAGCTGCATTGTAGACCATTGCAAGGACGTACAATGATTTATTTCATTTGTTCTCTTTTAGGGCATTGTCAATATATTAGTAAGTCTTAATCTGTAAAAAAAATGTACAAAGAAATTTAAAACAAATACTTTAATGCTTGTACTGTACTTAAATAAGCACACGCTTTCTAAGTATCTATTTTGTATGAAAAGTATTTCCATTTTAGAGGAATTTTGTAAAAGACACTCATTGCTAAGCTTTAGAGTAATCCACATCACACTTAATTATCCACTGAATGACTGTCTACAGTGATTGAAAGCTGAAACCGAAAGCATTTAATAGTATGCAAAGCAATTATAATTAAGTTCATTCTGGAACTTGGCTGAGTTGCATAAAAATATTTCCTACCTGTTCCAAATTACAATATTTTAATACTAGCTAAGAGGATAGAAGTAATTCAGTTATTTTAAAAATCACTTTTTGTCTAACAAAGAGTTTTGTGCTTATTGTGTTGAATGCTGTTCTAAGTTCATTACTAATGTTAACTCATTTAATCCTCATAACAACCCTAGGAAGTATTGTCAATATCCCCAGTGTACAGATGAGGAAACTGAGGCCTAGAGAAACTAAGGTCACATAGCTAGAAAGCGACAGAGCAGAGATTTGAAAACAGGAAGTCTGGCTCCAGAGTTCACGATCATCATCATTACACCATCCTATCTCCCTATAGCTGACTATAAATCTATCGCATTACTGCAAAGATGAAGACTTATGGAGAGTGCTTTCTTAAAGCAGAACTAGTTAGTGAAGCCATAATCTTCAAAACCATCATCATTAGCAACAAAATTTGATGATGACTACACAGTACACAAAGCACACCATTCTGGCATTGTGCTTAAAGGAGATACAACATGGCCCCTGCTCTCAAAAGGATTTAATATAATTTTCTTGGTGGGTCAAAGGAAATTACCAGAAGCAGTATTCTGTGATTTTACCAGGTCAGTTCCAAGGAAAAAAATATGAAACCTCATCATTATATCCAAACTTTGTTTTCTTAGTGTGTAAACAGGCTTCATACTTATTTTTGGAAAGAGAAAGGAAAAAGGGAAGCTAAAGAAATTGGGTCAGACCACAACCAGTCTTAGGTGGGATGGACAGGGGAGGAACCCTAGGAAATAGAGCAGGTGGTGGCAGCTATGAGGAGTACAGGAATGAGTGCTGAGTTTGGAGAAAGCAAGCAAGAGACTTGGAGGGAGGTGGCCTAGAAGTGGGAATAGAGCTGGCACTTCTTAACAGCTTGCCCATGGGGTTCTGGGATAGTGCCCAATGAAAACATTTTTAAAGCAACCAAACTGAAGAAACTATGAAATTCTGCCTGATTGAATAAAATTAGTTAAATAAAAATCACGATAATGTAGCTGGTATAAATGTTTAGGTTGATTGGTTTTATTTACCCAAGTTGACTCTCTGAAGCTGCCACCATTTAGCATAAAATCGTATTCCTCTTTTTTGGGGGGGTTTACTTGCCTCAAGTAAGAAAGTGCACTAGAATAGCTCAATCATTATTTTGTCTGTTTAAGAAGCAGCTGTCCTAAATTGATTTTCTTCTTCTCCTACATATCCAAAATTTTTGCCTTCATCTTATCATGCCCAAAATAAGCTTCTAAAAACAAAATAATGAAAAATCTTAAGGAGGAAAAGAAAGAGATGATGAAATTTGTTAGCTTTACAAATATAGATGGTGAGACCCGTAATCTAAAAAGTTTAGACTTCCACATTTAACAATTTATTTTTATTTCATTGTGTTTTGGTTCTTTCAAAAAATTCTACATGTCAATTTTAGGACAATAAGAGTACATGACCACATAGTTATCTTATTCCATATTCCCCAATTTAGAAAAATAACAGATTTATTATTTTAGAGGCAGCCAGAAAAGAACATCAGTGAATGATATTAAAAGCATAGTTCTTTATTTTTGAAATGTATTAATTTAATGTATCATGCATCTAACAAATTTAAATGATAGAGACCTAAAGTAGACTAAAAATTTCTAGTAAGAAAGAAGATATTTACAGGTTTCATCGGTGAAAAAATATACTGGGCCTCTAACTAATGGATAATTACACATAAGTAGATTTGCCTAGTAAATCCTCTGCTTCAGAGTCTCTGTACGGTTTTATCCAAACTCCTTGTTAGGTCACTTCAAGGCATAGTATGGTTTATTAAGTAACACTGTTTTCTAAAAATAAGTTAAATATATTATAATGGGCTACCAAATTGCTTAAAACACATGGAGTTGTATTTTTAAAATGCTCCTGTTGAAAGGTCCACATATTATTACAAAAGCCCCTCTAACTATAATTTAAAATAAAACTTTAAAAGAGAGCTGTTAAAATAAGTAATTTGGTAATTGCCTTTTGAAAACAAATTTAAACACCTTTTTAGTTGCTTAGCAAAATATTTATTACAAAAAATTGTGCTCAAATATGTATATTGTATTAAAATATAGATATTCCTTAAAAAGTCTTTTTTTCTTGGATAAATTTACCCTCTCTAACAAAAAGATTCCAGAATATGGCAGGTGGGTGGTGCATATAATCGTATAGCCTAAGCAAGCAAACTTAGGAACAGATTTTAAAAAATAGATTAAGTGTTTTCTAAGCTACTCCTTGCCTACACTCACCAGCTGAAGGCTTTAAATAATTTAATCCCTACAACAACTGCCAGCTCCAACTGGGAGCCTTAAACAAGGACTGGAATCACTGAGGACTCCAACAGGTGTAGTCTAATAGTGCTTTCCTAAATCTGCTGCTGATCTATGTTTGTGCATGTGTAGGACACTATATTCTTAAATGCAGCAGGACGCTAATTAAATTAATCAGAATACCTCTTGTTTTGTCCCATCTTCCACTATCATATTACCTAAGACAGTCCTCTATTTTTTTTTTTTTCAGAAAAATACTTAGTATAATGTATGGCAGGCATATGAGTTCTTTTTCAGTGTTGCTTTTCTAAGCAAGATCCCTATTATTAAAGGCTAAGTTTTGAAAAGCAAATTAACTAATAAATTACTTTTTCCTAATGCTATCACTCTTCCCATCCAAATAACTTTTCTATATTAGCACTTACTGAGTACCATTAGAGTTGCTCAAATTTTTTTCCTTTTCCACATTTATAAGATGTATAAGAATGCACTTGTCGCTCATGTATTTATATATATTTACAGAGAAAATTCACACATAACTTTTATATAATCAAACTGAGAACTTTTCCTATCAAGTTAAATTGAAAAACAAAAAAGAAAAGACTACTTCTATATCCTCAATAATCAATATATCACGGTATTGTAATAATATCTTTTCCAGACATGCAGAAAATGAAGTTTAAAACCAATAGCTGCCTGAATATCCACATACAAAATAATGAAGTTGGACCCTTACTTTTTACTATGTAAAGAATATTAACTCAAAATGGATAAAAAATCTAAATGTAAGACCTAAAAATTTAAAACTCCTAGAAGAAAACACAGGGTAAAAGCTTCAGGACATTGGATTTAGCAGTTATTTCTTGGATATGATACTGAAAGCCCAGGATACGAAAACAAAAGTAGACAAACAGGACTACATCCAACTTTAAAACTTCTGTGCATCAAAGGAAACAATTAACAGTGAAAATCAACCTACAGAATGGAAGAAAATATTTGCGACTCATATGTCTGGTAAGAGGTTAATATTAAGAATATATAAAAAAAACTCTTACAATTCAACAACGATAAAAACAGGTAACTCAATTTAAAAATGGGCAAAGAACTTGAATAGACATTTCTCCAAAAAAGGTATACAAATGGCCAGCAAACACATGGAAAGATACTTAACATTACAAATCATAAGAGACATGCAAGTAAAAACCATAATGAGATATCACCTCACACCTATTAGGATAACCACTACTAAAAAAATTAAAAATAACTTATTGATGAGGATGCAGATAAATTGGAACCCCTGACACTGTTGATGGGAATGTAAAATGATATAGCCATTATGGAAAAGTCTATGGAGTTTCCTCACAAAAATAAAAATAGAACTAACATACGATCCAGCAATCCCACTTTTGGGTATGTTTCCAAAAGAATTCAAAGCAGGATCTCAAAGAGATAGTTGCACCCTCATTTTCACTTCAGCATTATTCACAGCAGCCAAAAGGTTAAAGCAATCCAAACATCCACTGATGGCTAAATAAAAAAAAAATGTGGTATACATGTGACCCAGCTATTTCACTTCTGGGTATTTACCTGAAAAACATGAAAAAACTAATTCAAAAAGATATATGTACCCTCATACCCCTGTGTTCACTGCAGCATTATTTACAATAGCCAAGATATGGAAACAACCTAAGTGTCCACTGATGGGTGAATGGAGAAAGAAGATGTGGTGTATATATACAATGGAATACTACTCAGCCATAAAAAAGAAGGAAATCTTGGCATGTAACAACATGAATGGACCATGAAGGTATCAAGCTAAGTGAAATAAGTCAGACAGAGAAAGACAAATACCATATGATTTCACACACATGTGGAATCAAAACAAAAGAAAATATATATACAAATAAAACAAAACAAACTCATAGATACATAGAACAGACTGGTAGTTACCAGAGGGGAAGGAGGTTGGGGGAGGGCAAAAGGGGTGAAGGGAATCAATTGTATGGTGATGAATGGTAACCAGACTTACAGTGAACACTAGGTAGTGTATCAAATATTGAATTATAATGTTGTACACCTGAAATATATATAATCTTGTATACCAATGTTACCTCAATAAAAAAGACCAAACTAAAAAAAAAAGAAAGAAAGAAAGAAAGGAAAATGTGGTATATACATACAATGGAATATTATATTGATTTAAAAAAGAAGGAAATTCTGATATATGCTACAACAGGGATGAGCCTCGAGGACATTGTGCTAAGAAAAAGGCCAGTCACAAGAAGGACAAATACTGTATGATTCCACTCATATGAGGTATCTAAGGTACTCAAAATCATAGAAACAGAAAGTAGAAAGAGTTGTCAAGGGCTAGGGAAAATGGAAGGGGGAAATAAATGTTTAATGGGTATAAAGTTTCAGTTTTGCAAGTTGCAAAAGTTCTATAAAAAATCTGTTGCACAATAATGCGACTATATTTAACGCTATGGAGTTGTACATTTAAAAATAGTTTAGATGGTAAATTTAATGCTGCAAATTTTTTACCGCAATAAAAATAAATTAATTAAATGAATAATTAAATCAAACGGGGTTCCCAATATCTGCCTTTCTGCCAAAATCCTATCTCTAATACTTTTTTCTCCTCCTTGCCCCTCTAAAATTTACATTTATTTTTTCCAACTTTTTATTTTGCAAAATTTAAAAACCAGAAAATTTATAAGAACTGTAAATGGAATACTCATTCTAGACTCATTTAATTGTCGACATCTGCCAATGTGCTTTTGCTCTCTCTTTCCCCCTACATAAATGTTCATATACATATTCATACAACATATATATGTATCTATACATATATATACACACATATATACACATATATAATTATTTTGCTAAATTATTTACAGATTAGTAGCAGACATCATGACACTTTACTCCTAAGTATTTCAGCCTGTATCTCTTAAAAACAAGAATGTTCTCCTACATAATCATAATATAATTATTATACTCATAAAGAAAAAAAATTATTCATGACACCTGTTAAAGACTGTAGGTCAGACTTTATTCGCGGATAACTACTACAATGGGGTTTTATAGCATGGGAGATAGATTGAGCTCAATTCCAACTCCAACAAAGACATGTGGGAATTTATAAGAAAGGAGCTGGGTGAGGATTGGTGGATAGAAAATTACTAAGAAGAGACATCAGGGATAGGGAGATCCTGGCTACACTTACTTGATAGGATTCTTGCTGCAGGCCAGGCCACGGTGATAAGATATGGAGGGTGAGGGATGAGAAACTTGATCAGATACCAAGAGTGGTCAGATACCAAGGGTAGGAGATTTTCCATAAACTAACCCAACAGGATTTTTCTTAAAACTGTACTAAATGGGCCAAGGATAGAACCCAAGGTCAGGGGGATAGTCAGAAAGAGGACTCAGAGGAACCTGACTCAAGTTTGTCAAACGAGAGAGTTTTTTGTCACATTAGGGAAATTTAACATGGATGCAAGGAGTTATCCTGCTATCTGAGAGTGTTTCTATAAAATCTTTCTTAAGCCAAATGGTGTAAAGCAAAGGAGCAATTATCATTAATTTATATGGAAAAAATGTTTAGTATTCCCGTGACCCCCAAATAACATACCAAATCATACTAAATAATACATGAAACCTAAAATAACACTAACATATAGTAAAAGCAAGAATGATATGATAAATACACATCGCACTTTGTACACCCATCAATCCACTCAAGAAATAGACTTTTCATTTGAACCATTACTGGATGCCAACTAAAAGAGAGCGCTTCACTACTAACAGAACCAATAGAAGCTTTAGCAACTTTCAAGACTCTTTCTCTTTTCATGTAAACAGTATGGATGGTGACATATGTACCGTTCGATGCATACACAATGTCTTTATTTCATTTACCATGATATAAACACGTAATCATGTCCAGTTTTATGCTAAGTGTAACACCCTTAGGAGCTCTCTTAGGCTTTTTTGATACCTTTAGACACATCTTGCACAAATTTAATGAAGTTAAAACACAGATGCTCACACACACAGTCCAAAGCTATGGTGACTTGATGCTGAGATACTGAGTGCAGTTCCAGGGGAAAGAGGTTGGCAGGGCCACCTGGCTGCTCGGTGGTGGGGATGGGTGCTCACTGCCCATATAATGACTGCTGCAAAACAAATGCTGAAGCTATTTTCCCTTTTTGCCATTTTCGTAAAAGTGAAAATCCTCTTTGGGTTTCTTTTGGTTAGTGAAAACAGGTACTAACGATATAGGTGTCTGGTAAAAGTTAAGTAGTTTAAAGTAAACTTTTGAAAAGCAGAGGATACCTGTATTATTATCTACTATACATATTTAAATGTCCCCAATTGTCCCAATATCTTTTATAATTGTATTTTGTTTTTGTTTTGATCAAAGACATCCAGTGAAGAATCACACAGTGTTTAGTTGTGATATCTCTTTAGTCTCTTTTAATCCAAGATAGTTACCCATTTTTTTATTTTTATCTTTAATAATATTGACATTTTTTAAGAGTTAGGACAATCGTTTTGCCAAATGTCAATCAATCTGGATATCTCTGATGGTTTCTCATGACTAGCTCTAGGTTAAAAATTTGCCAGGATACGATATTGCTGATTTGTGTCCTTTTCTTATCAGTTGTTATACCGTAAAGGGTTAACTCAGCAGCCTTGATTGCTCAAACTCTGCTGTGTTCCAAAGATAGGATTGGACCTTGATCTGCTCCTGGGAAATAACCTCTAAGCCCTTGGAATATCCAGCTTGAAAAGAGTGTTTTGGTACTCCTTTTGTCCTGTATCAGTCCAACAAAATAATTTCTGCTAATAATTCAATTTATGGTAAATACCTGTTTTTATAAACCTAAGGTCCTGGACCATGCTGTATCAGTTTGATCTCTGAAGTCTTGAGACAGGATACCTAAGGCCAGTCACATAGTGCTACATGCCTATGTTAGTGACCCCCCAAAAAACCCTGAACACCAAGACTTGGGTCAGCTTCTTTAGATGACAACACTTCATACGTAGTTGCTGGGAGAATTAAGTGTTGTCCATGTGACCCCACAGAGAGGACAGCTAGAAGTTTACTCTTTTTTTCTCCTAAACTTTGCGTTATGCTCTTTTCACTCTGCTGATTTCAATCTATCTCCTTTTACTATAATAAACTCTAACTATGGTGGAAAGAATAAGAAAGGAGCTGGGTGAGGATTGGTGGATAGAAAATTACTAAGAAGAGACATCAGGGATAGGGAGATCCTGGCTACACTTACTTGATAGGATTCTTGCTGCAGGCCAGGCCACGGTGATAAGATATGGAGGGTGAGGGATGAGAAACTTGATCAGATACCAAGAGTGGTCAGATACCAAGGGTAGGAGATTTTCCATAAACTAACCCAACAGGATTTTTCTTAAAACTGTACTAAATGGGCCAAGGATAGAACCCAAGGTCAGGGGGATAGTCAGAAAGAGGACTCAGAGGAACCTGACTCAAGTTTGTCAAACGAGAGAGTTTTTTGTCACATTAGGGAAATTTAACATGGATGCAAGGAGTTATCCTGCTATCTGAGAGTGTTTCTATAAAATCTTTCTTAAGCCAAATGGTGTAAAGCAAAGGAGCAATTATCATTAATTTATATGGAAAAAATGTTTAGTATTCCCGTGACCCCCAAATAACATACCAAATCATACTAAATAATACATGAAACCTAAAATAACACTAACATATAGTAAAAGCAAGAATGATATGATAAATACACATCGCACTTTGTACACCCATCAATCCACTCAAGAAATAGACTTTTCATTTGAACCATTACTGGATGCCAACTAAAAGAGAGCGCTTCACTACTAACAGAACCAATAGAAGCTTTAGCAACTTTCAAGACTCTTTCTCTTTTCATGTAAACAGTATGGATGGTGGACATATGTACGTTCGATGCATACACAATGTCTTTATTTCATTTACCATGATATAAACACGTAATCATGTCCAGTTTTATGCTAAGTGTAACACCCTTAGGAGCTCTCTTAGGCTTTTTTGATACCTTTAGACACATCTTGCACAAATTTAATGAAGTTAAAACACAGATGCTCACACACACAGTCCAAAGCTATGGTGACTTGATGCTGAGATACTGAGTGCAGTTCCAGGGGAAAGAGGTTGGCAGGGCCACCTGGCTGCTCGGTGGTGGGGATGGGTGCACACTGCCCATATAATGACTGCTGCAAAACAAATGCTGAAGCTATTTTCCCTTTTTGCCATTTTCGTAAAAGTGAAAATCCTCTTTGGGTTTCTTTTGGTTAGTGAAAACAGGTACTAACGATATAGGTGTCTGGTAAAAGTTAAGTAGTTTAAAGTAAACTTTTGAAAAGCAGAGGATACCTGTATTATTATCTACTATACATATTTAAATGTCCCCAATTGTCCCAATATCTTTTATAATTGTATTTTGTTTTTGTTTTGATCAAAGACATCCAGTGAAGAATCACACAGTGTTTAGTTGTGATATCTCTTTAGTCTCTTTTAATCCAGGATAGTTACCCATCTTTTTTATTTTTATCTTTAATAATATTGACATTTTTTAAGAGTTAGGACAATCGTTTTGCCAAATGTCAATCAATCTGGATATCTCTGATGGTTTCTCATGACTAGCTCTAGGTTAAAAATTTGCCAGGATACGATATTGCTGATTTGTGTCCTTTTCTTATCAGTTGTTATACCGTAAAGGGTTAACTCAGCAGCCTTGATTGCTCAAACTCTGCTGTGTTCCAAAGATAGGATTGGACCTTGATCTGCTCCTGGGAAATAACCTCTAAGCCCTTGGAATATCCAGCTTGAAAAGAGTGTTTTGGTACTCCTTTTGTCCTGTATCAGTCCAACAAAATAATTTCTGCTAATAATTCAATTTATGGTAAATACCTGTTTTTATAAACCTAAGGTCCTGGACCATGCTGTATCAGTTTGATCTCTGAAGTCTTGAGACAGGATACCTAAGGCCAGTCACATAGTGCTACATGCCTATGTTAGTGACCCCCCAAAAAACCCTGAACACCAAGACTTGGGTCAGCTTCTTTAGATGACAACACTTCATACGTAGTTGCTGGGAGAATTAAGTGTTGTCCATGTGACCCCACAGAGAGGACAGCTAGAAGTTTACTCTTTTTTTCTCCTAAACTTTGCGTTATGCTCTTTTCACTCTGCTGATTTCAATCTATCTCCTTTTACTATAATAAACTCTAACTGTGAGAATAACAGCTTTTTTGAGTTTTGCAGAGTCCCTCCAGTGAATCATCAAGCCTGAGGGGGTCTTAATATCAGTTTGCTTCATTTGTGTTAACTTTGTTCATTTTGCTAAGTACCTCCTGAATTTCTCTTATATAAAAATCTTTTCCTTTTGTAATTAAGAAGTATTCTGTAGAGTGATACTTTGAAACTGTATGAGTAGCCTGTTCCCCAGTAATCTTTCACATAATAGTATTTATTGATGATTCTTATATGAATCAATTATTACTGTGGAGGCTATACAATGGTGATATTTTTTGGTAATAGCATGACTCATGTCCTTTTTTGTTAATCAGTGAGTTATAATCCATTCCTGTTAATATATTTTGATGCTCAAATTGACCAATATTAGACCAGTTGTACCCCCTTTGAGCTGGTTTCTGTGTCCCCATCAGTTTTTCAACACTTCCTTACTTTCTGATACATTAAGATGTTCTGAACTCACCTTGTCTTTCCCTGCCCGGTTCTTGGAGTCAACTGTTTCTCCAAGCAGCCCTTGTTCTTTTTACTTTTCTTGAATATTTATTTCAAAAAGAGTCTTCTTCAGCCTCTAGGAATGATGAATAGAAAACAGAGTCAAATTAGTCTACTAGGAGACTCAGAGAAAAATTCCAATCTACTTAAATAATCTTAAGAGTCCCTGATTACAGAATCTTTGGATACTTCTTCAAGAAAACCTCAAGTATGCATACTTTCCTTATTCTCTCATTGGGAAAGTAAATGTGTTGTATACCAATACAATCCCCTCCATATCCTAAGACCTAACAATCTGAGAAAGTTCTAACATGTAACAAGATTTCAGAGAAGTTAAACTGTACGTTTTCTAAGAAGCCAACATCTTTTGACCTTCCAGATCCGGTCAGAGCTGACTATCAGGTCAGACTATCCCAAATCTACCATACATGTTTCAGTTCAAGGGTTGAGGACCTCTTTATCTTACCTCTTTATAGTAGTGGGTCAGCCCACGTTTGGAGTTTGGTTTAACTCTGAATCAAATGAGAAGTGATTGGAGGGTTTTGGGCAGTAGCGTGACATGACCTGGTTACATTTGAGCAGATCACTCTGACAATTACATAGAGAACAGACTGAAGGAGATATGGAAGCTACTGGAAAGCACTCTCAATGGCTTACTGCAGGAAGAATAATTGATTGAGGGCCCACGCTGCAGCACTTGGAGACCATGTTTTACGCCGGCTGCTCTCAGTCAATGACTGAGCACAGCAGGCCCCTTCCCAGGAATCACAGGACACCTCTGACAGATGACTTTTCTTAACCACACAGTGGCCCAAGGCTGTTCCACCAAATCTTCTTTTTTTCTTTTTGGGGTCAAACTTGCATTACAGTCTGACAGCTCTCCTAGCCTCTCCTAATTCCCTCCTCATCTTCTCCCACAGGGGTTTCCCATAATAAATTTATTGTACATTTAATACTGTCTTGGCATCTAAACTAACATTGGGATTAAGGGCAGAAGCAGCGAAACCAGTTAGAAGGCAATCACGATAATCCAGGTGAGAAATTATTTTATCGTGGAGCAGGGTGGGGGTTGTAGGAGTGGAGAGACGTGATTTTATATATATATATATAT
>NW_006433024.1:10019152-10103292 GCF_000325575.1 Pteropus alecto | reverse complement strand
ATAGGGTGTGAGAGAAAGAGAGAGGTCAAGGATGACTGCATTGTTTCAGCAAAGCAAAGATGTAGTTGCCATTTTCTGAGATGGTAAAGCCTACGAGAAGAGCAGGTTTGGGAAATAAGATCAGAAGCTTCATTTGGGACATGTTCAGTTTGAAATACTATTATATTCCCAAGTTCAAATGTCATAGGCAATTCGTTTAATAAGTCTAGAGTGCAGAATAGAGGTAATAGTTGAAGATATAAATTTGGGAGTTAGCAAATAGCTAGTATTTGAAGCCATGAAACTGAATGTGATCAAAGTAAAAAAAATACTTTTTCTTCTTTGTTTTTTCCTAAAGCTTTTATAGTTTTACTTAGGTCTGCAATCTATTTTGAGTTAATTTTGTCTAATTGTGAAGTATAGGTCAATATTTAATTTTTTGCATATGTATGTCCAATAATTCTAGTACTATATGCTGAAAAGGCTATCCTTTCTCTGTTGAATTACCTTTACACTTGGTCAAAAATCAGTTGGCTGAATGGATCAATTTCTGGACTCTATTTTGTTCCATTGGTCTATGTGTCTGTATTTTTGTCTATACCAGATTGTCTTGAGAAGTCTTAAAATCAGCGTAAGATCTTATCTTGTTCTTCTTTTGCTGTATAAATTTTAGAATTAGCTCATTAATATTTTCCAAAAAATCCTGCTTATATTTTCATTAGAATTGTTTTGAAACTATACATCAATTGACAGCTTCATATTTAATAAATCTAACATTGTCAGTGAGCTTTCTCCCTTATGCTTTGCCTTATGCTCTTCTTCATAGTTGTATCCTAATGTTTAAATACCTTTACTAAAGCGAAGTCTAGAATTTGCTTATCTTTTTAAAGGGAAGTTAGTAATTAAGCATTTAAATTTATATTGAGTTTCTAGAAGGCAGAGACTTTATCCTACTTATATTTGAATCACAGTATATAGAAGATTCAAAGTACGGAATAGGACTTCAGTAAAGGTTTGTGAATTAAATATCTAAATCTGAGACTTTTAAACAATTCCAATATCTTCAAACATAATGAGAGAAAGGGCATATGGAACTTCTATGACACAAGAGAAAAAAACTACTTTTCCTTTTAAAAAAGGATCCATAGTGATGGTCCCTGCTGAAAGTTGAAGAGAACAAAATAAACTGTCCCCCAAATTTTCACTCATCACAAGACTTAGATTCCAAAAATGTCAAGGCAAATTATGTTATAGATAAGACTCATAGTCACATATTTTACCTAACTTCTCGTATGTCAATAGACACTTATACAAAATTTTGATCCAAAGATGAGAAGCTTCTCTTAGAACTGATTAGGTTTATTTTGGTCATTTATGAAAATTCTGTATTTGGGGGTGGAGGGCATAGTGGATTTCTTTTTTTAGGATTTCACTTTAAAAAAAAATTCATTGCATGATTAAGCATTTTACTTAAAAAAAAAACCTCACTCTTTTTTTCTCAGCTACTATTTGATTTAGTGTGCTTCAAACAAATGATTTTGATGTAAAACTAGAGTCCTCAGATTTTTAATCTTTCAAAACCCTCAGTTTCCTTTATTTTAATAAGGCTCGATTAGCAACAAAAGCAAAAATAAACAAATGGAACTACATCAAACTAAAATGCTTCTGCACGGCAAAGGAAACCATCAACAAAATGAATGAGAAAATATTTGCAAATGATATATATGACAAGAGTTAGTATCAAAAATATATAAAGAACTCATACAACTCAATAGCAAAAAAATGAACAATCAAATTTAAAAATGGGCAGAGGATCTAAATAAGACAGTATTCCAAAGAAGACATACAGAGGGCCAACAGGTACATGGAAAGGTGCTCGACATCACTAATCATCAAGGAAGTGCACATCAAAACCACAATCAGATATCATCTCACACCTGTTAGAACGGCTATTATCAAAAAGGCAATAAATAACAAGTGTTGGTGAGGATGTAGTAAAATAGCAGAATGTTAATAGTGTTTTTTTTTAAGTGTTCTTTAAAATGGGTCATTTTTTCTTTCCTTTTACATTTCTGTATTAACTACATTTCTATAATTGTATAATTTTCTAAATTGAAAATGACTTTAAAAATCGTATTATTAAAGAATAATTAGAATACCAACTCTTCAATTCTACAAACAAAATTTCTTCTAAAAAAAGGAAATCCTGCTATTTGTGACAACACAGATGGACTTTAAGTATGCTAAATGAAATAAGTCAAAGAGAGACAAATACCATATGATCTCGCTTTTTTGTGAAATCTAAAACAAAACAAAAAACAACCTTATAGATAGAACAGATTGTTGGTGGTTGCCAGAGGTGGGGGTTGGGGGATGTGCAAAATGGGTGAAGGTGGTCAAAAGGTATAAACTTCCAGTTATAAAATGAAAAAATAATAAATAATGCTCCGTCTGTACATTGACTGACACACAGTGAAACACATTTGGGAAATTCATTACCCTTAAGATGGATCAATAATTTCTCATCCAGAATCATTTAGAATTATCTATGTATATAGGCAGTGCCTTTCTATATGACTATTAACCAGTGTCTAAAGGAAAATGGTAATTTTATTAATCTATTGTCAATTGGATGAGCATTTTAAATTATTTTTCCAATTATAGTGGTGAATTTTCACATTATTTTATTCTCTTTTCAGGCCTCTTTTGGACCAAGAAGAGACATTTATCAAGCAGTTGGCTGGGGTTAGGGGTACATGCCATGATTAAGGAAGCTAGCAAAGATAAATGAGCCACATTGGGATGAAAACTATGACTTCATTGACAAAGCGTTCCAACTAACCAGCACAGAGATAATAAATACATACTTCTTGGAACTTTGCTTTCTCTCTTTTCCACAAGTGTTTTCTCTGTAGTCCCCGAAGTATGGAGACATTTTATTCTCTAAACTTCCAGCAGAACTCTTTGTGCCAGGGGTAGCACATTCCATCCTTCTGTGTACTATTACCAGTAAACAGCTAAATGACCATCACAGAATCTAAGTATTTGTTGCCTCATAAAAGGAATTTAGAAGTCTTTGGATGAAAATCACCACACAGAGTATAGTGGTAGTATTATACTATTGTGCAGAATATTATTACACCAAAGATTATGAGGCATACATAATTTACTGACTGTCTTTTGTGGGCCAAATTCATGTCCTGAAAACAGACTTGGCATTTTAGATAATGTAAATTTATGGAGATTGTAGATTTTTCCCCTAGAAAATGAATACATCTTTTATACAATTTCTAGGATAAAGGATAATGATAAAACTGTGGAAGCAAAGTTCTAAAATATTCATTATTTTTATGCAACATCGAGTTTTCGAAGTTGGTAAAATCTGTTTTTAAAAATTATTTCTATTTCAAATGAATCATTTGGCGAACAAGCTCACATAAAAGGTAAGGGAACAGAAAAAGAAGGGGAAAGAGGAAATAAACGGATAATTTATCAAATTGCGGTTGTGTCACGTTTTAGGTTGCAAAGAACAGAACTTCATTCAGTCTTAGGAAAAAGGGTTAACCATAAGGACATGTACAGTTTTAAATTATTAAACCATTTCATAACTGAGATGATTTTAGGACTGGTGTCCACTTGGTTTCTCTTTCTTCCTTTCTTTCTCTTTCTCTCTCTTCCCCCAACCTCAGTGTCTCTCTTCTTTCAGCTTCAACTTTTCAAGTAGCATACATGTGATTGGATAGTTTAATTCATGTGTGAGTCTATTGGGTAGAGTGATTCCAGTGTCCATCCCTGACAAAAGCATTTGAACTCTTATGAGGCAGGAGGAAGCAGTATAAAGTCTATGTCATACCAATTAGTATAGGGCTCACATTTTTTAAAAACAAAAAAATAGCCCTCCACAGAAATCAAAATTATACATACCCAACATTTATTACAATGGAAAAAATATATGTGTATGATGGAACACAAAAGGAACTATGTAAAATAAAAACTGTTTTTCAAAGTGGTGAGATTATAATTGCTTTTCTTTCTCTCTCCTTTTTCATCAATATTGTTGTTCTAGTGCTTTGGCTAATTTAAGGAAAATTTTAAAATATTTAGAACAATGAATATAATTTAACAATGTCCAGATTTTAAAAAACTGATCATTTTCAACTCAAGCAGTAGTCATATTAAATTTAAGAAATGTGTAAAAACTGTGTTTAATTAACATTCAAATTCAAGATGAGTCAGTGGTCATTCTGAGCAGTTTTATCATGTACATGGACAATTCATTATTTGGAAGTATTTTATATACCTTAAAAACTAAATCACAGATATATTGGTGTCTTGTTCACACAAGCTTTCAAAATATTTGCCCGTCTTTTTAAATAGCTGTAGTCATGTGCCTATTAACCTTTTTGTAAAATAGGTCAAAATATAAAAAGCAGACTGAAATATTTGGAAAATATAGCTGTGAAGGTGAGGAGGTCACACATGCTTAACATATTTATAGCAAGTGGGTATACCATATCAAGTATAACATACACTCAGCCTCTTATGCCCAATTTTAACTTACATGAGTTTAAAATTAGAAATAACTACGGCAATCTCTGAAGAATTTCTAAAAACTCAGTTTGTTTACAGAGCTTTTACTTTATCACCGGTGATGCTTAATTTATTTTTTTCAGATTCCGAAGGACCAATACTAGCATTTATCATCAGCAGATACATTTCTAAGTGTTTAGAATAATGGATCAGGTGAAATATTTATTTATCAGAGTGCCTAATTATGATTGCTCAGCAATTTAATAATTGCCATTTATGTTTCTAATAAAAGTGTAATGTAAGTAACAAAAAAAGTTAGTTCTTTAATCACATGGTAAATAAGCTTGGACTGTACCCTAAAATTCTGATGAATATTTCTAGTGATTTGCGATAAGGAAGTGATGTTCTTAACCAAGTTTTTTTTTATCAAGTGGAAATTGTATTTGTCTGCCACCTGGGGGATTCATGGGAACATTGCAAGTGGCAAATTTCATAGTAATATTACAATGTACCTGTTAATAGTATTTTATTTGTCTTTTGAGTGATATTGGCTGATGTGTATATTATATCCATGTATATCATATATATAAAATTGTGGCCAATGAGGTGGTGACAAACCAAGAAATGCGTATTCTGGATGTCAAGTAACAAAAATGTTTCCAGAAGAAGAGAATGATCAGCTTCATCACCGCTGGTAGATCAAATAAGATGAAGAGGACTGGAGAACTGACCATTGCATTTGGCAACTGAAAGGTCATAGGCAATCAGAACAAGAGCTGCTCCTGGATGTTTTATGGTTTTGATTGTTATTATGAGCATATCTTTTCATTTATGACATTTTTCTAATTCATTATTGCTAGAGTAGAGGGGACTAAAACTTTTTATAAGTGGATCTTTTATTTGGCCACCTTACTGGATTTTACTATTATTTCTAATAGTTTGTCAATTGATTTACTTGTATTATTCTAGGTAGAAAATCATATTGTTTAAAAAAATCATATTTTTGAAACCACCCAAAATTTATACTTCATTTGGCATTAGCTGGGACCTCCAGTGCAGTGTAGTAGTAGAAGTGAAAGTGGCCATTACTGTAATTTAAACTGATTTGCTGTGGATTTCTGGGAAATAATTTTTAGCAGAGAATTTTCCTTTTATTCCTAGTTAGAGATTTTCCTTTTCTTAAATCATAAATGTGTGTAGAATTTTATCAAATACTTTAAATAAATATCAGATGATAAATTTTCTTTAATTGCTAATACGACAATGTATTTAATAGATATCCTAATGTTAATCCATCTTTATGGATAAATCTAACTATCCTGTATTTTATAGCTTGGTGCTGTTTTTAATTTGTTGATTTTGGTTTTGGACTCTTCCAATTTTGTTCATTAGTACAATTGGCCTGAGGATTAATTATAAAATGCCAACCTTGTACAATTTTGGTATAGAATGATTTGCAACTCTAAAATGATGTTGGCAGTTAATGAAAGAAATGAACTAAATAAATTCTAAAAATGTTAAATAAGAATTATAATACATGACAAATTCCCAAGCTCTAGTGATGATTTATACATTTCAAGTGACAGCTAAAACAAAATTTTGATTGTGCTTTAATTTTTATTTTTCAATTACAGTTGACATTCGATATTATTTTATATCAGTTTCAAGTGTATTGTATAGTGGTTAGACATTTATATAATTTATGAAGTGATTCCCCCAATTAGTCTAGTACCCACCTGGCACTACACATAGCTATTACAATATTATTGACTGTATTTCCTATGCTGTACTTTAGATCCTTGTGACTATTTTGTAATTATCACCTTAATTCTTCCTTTTTCACCCAGCCCCCTAACCCTCCTCCCATCTGCAATCACCAGTTTGTTCTCTGTATCTACGAGTCTGTTTTTATTTTATTTTGTTTCTTAGATTCCACATGTAAGTGAAATCATATATTTGTCTTTCTCTGTCTGACTTATTTCACTTAGCATAATACCCTCTAGGTCCATCCATGTTGTTGCAAATGGTTAAGATTTTGGGTTTTTTTATGGCTGAGTAATATTCTATTGTATATATGTACAACTTCTTTATCCAATCGTCTATTGATGGGACTTAGGTTGCTTCCACATTTTGTCTATTGTACATAGAGCTGCAGTGAACATAGGGGATGTTTTGGTTTTCTTTGGATAAATACCCAGAAGTGGAATTGCTGGGTCATAAGGTAGTTCTATTTTTAATTTTTTGAGGAACCTCCAAACTGTTTTTCATAGTGGCTGTACCAATTTGTGATCCCACCAACTGTGCACGAGGATTCTCTTTTCTCCACATCCTTGTCAATGCTTGATTTTTTGATTATTGGTAATATCCATTCTGATAGGTGTGAGGAGATATCTCACTTGTGGTTTTAATTAGCATGTCTCTGATGATTAGCACTGAGCATTTTTTCGTATGTCTATTGGCTCTGTATGTCATCTTCCTTACAGAAATGTCTATTCAGGTCCTTGGCCCATTTTTTAATTGGATTGTTTGGGTTTTTTGGTGTTGCATTATATGAGGTCTTTATAAATTTTGGATATTAACCCTTTATTAGATGTATCATTGACAAATATCATCAAGCTTCTCCCATTCAGTAATTGTCTTTTCGTTTTGTGGAGGGTAAACTTTTGATTGCTTTTTAATTCACTCAAAAGTACCCACTGGATTCAAGCCACTTGGAAAGTGAATTATTAACATAACTAATATCCATAAGAACCTGTACTGTGTTTGGCTTGATGCTAAGATACATAGCCGCTAAGATGACCCTTAATGACCGCCACTTCCTTAATGAATCAAATACGGCATAAGTTATGAGGTTACTTCTGATCTTAGGTTATAAAAAGACAGTGGTTTCTGTTGTGCATTCTCTCTCTCTCTCTCTCTCTTTTGGACTGCCATATTGTCAGACAGCTCTGTGGAAAGAAACTGAAAGAGGACTCTGGTTAAGAGTCAGCAAAAAAATGAGGCCCTCGATCTAACAGTCTTGAAGAATAGAAGCCTACATGAGTGAGTTTGAAAGCAAATCTTGTTCTAGTCAGGTTTTCAAATGAGGCCTCGGACCTGCAGACAGCTTAGGGGTAACCTCACGTAAGAACTTAAGGGAGACGCATGCAGCTAAGCTAGGCCCAGATTGCTGTACTTTCAAATTACTTTGTAAAACAACAAACTATATAGATAAATACATACATATAAAGCATGCCAAAATGTTAGTTACTGGATCAAGGTAGTGGTTATATGGGTATTCATCATATTATTCTTTGAACTTTTATTTCTTTAAAGTTTTTCATTAAAAATATTGAGAAAAAATGGCATGAGTCAAACTTTAATGAATGGAATGTGAATCCTATTCTTAAAGAATATTGTCCTTACATTAGTTCATCATAGACAAACTCAGCAAACAGAAAAAATGTGACACAATCTAGATGTACATACCCTGTACATTCTATATAATGTACTTTTTTTGTATTCTGATTTTTCACTTAATATGATGGATGTCTGTCAGTATATAATCATATATTAGCATCAGTTTACTGGCTGCATGATACACCATTGCAGAGATGCCTTGCGATATATTTAACTAGTACTGTTGTTGCACTAAACATCTGTTGATATACATCTTTTACTCATGTGTCTGATTACTCGGAAGGGTTAAGATTCAGGCTGTGCAAAGGGCAGAAGTGGAATTATGAGCAGAGGTGGGAGATTGAAAAGGATAGGGGTATATGGGAAAAGTTCAATAGTTTACTTTGGGGCATAGGCCACTATAGGCAAGGAAGGTGAAAGGAGACATCTTATGATCATCCATGAATAAAAAAAGAGTTTGAGAAGACTTGCTCTCACTTAACCTTGGGCTATGTCAGGTACTGTTTGGAGCACTTTATCTTACTGTGTGAGAAAGATGTGTGACTTTCTAAAATTACAGGAACTATTGTCATTCCTATCTAAAGGCAAAGGAACTGTGACACGGGAAGTTAAATTGCTCATCTAGTGAGACATAAAGCCAGGATTCAAATGAATGCAGTCTGGCTCTAGACTGAGCGCTATTAACTTCACTTTGCAGATGCTGAGCTTAAAACCTGGGCCTTACTGATTTCAAAGCCTTAGACACTATAGTAAATGGTCGCAGTATAACTTAATATGGGTTTGATATTCCTTCCTTCATCCCAAAAAGCGTAAAATGCATTAGCTTAGACCATAAAAAACCTCGAAAGATTCCTTATTTCCAAAATACAAGAGGCATTTAACACTTCACATTGCTCCCTAAGACGGCCAGTGTGCCCGAACTTAACTGACCGGCAGCCAGGATTCAAGAGAGAAAAACCCGGACCACATCGCGATAATGAAATTCCAAAAGGCCCGCGAGCCTCCAAGCCGAAGTTTTCCGCCTCCCAGCCGGTTGCAGCCAGTTCAGCAACAGTTTTCCAGCCCAGGGCCGTGACGTCATCACAGGGACTGGCCCGTCCCTCTAGGATCCCTCTGCTTCTGCGCGGCTGAGTAACCGGCGAGTTGAGCTCTTAGCCCCACCCACTGCCCCGGAAGTTAATACAGAAGCCACACCTCTCTTCTCGGCCGGCAGGGGCGCAGCCATTTTAATTCATATCTGAGTGGGCGGTGGCGTTTCGTGTTGGCTGTCTGGCTCCGCTGGGCAGGGGTTAACTTTGTTGGTTTGGGGGTGGTTTTTAGTTTAATTTTTCTTTTCTAGCTTCGCATCGCGGGCCAGTTCGCACGTTCTAATAATCTGAGGCCATGTCAGGAGACGGAGCCACAGAGCAGGTGAGGAAGGAGAGTGGTGGGGCCTCGTGGCGACCTCTTTCTCCACGTCTCTGTTCGTCTTAGTACTCCAGCCATATTCGCTTGAGGGAGAGATCAGGGGTGTAATAAACTCGGAGAACCGGGTACAAAAAAATGGTGGGAATGGGGAGCAGTATCTGAGCTTTAAAATTATTTTTGGCTTCTCTGTTTTACGCGTTAATATGAACAAATATTTGATTTAGACAATAGCTAGGAAGCTATTTCGTTCAGTTTAGGTTCATGGGACTACTCTGGTTGGATGTCTTCCTTTGATACCGTTTTGATGTTTGGGTGGTTAGGAATTGATTATTTTAACATGCACTCGCTGTTTACCAAAAACTAGACAATATTCCTTTCGCCCCTTCACGGATATGTACAGTACTCAAATAGGTTACTAACTTGAGAAATAATTTGCGGTTAAACTAATCTGAGGAAATAGACTTTCCAGAGCGAACGAAAAAACAGTCTAGGAGTAGGGCATGGTTATGCTGAGTGAGATTTAGGAATTTTGTGGTTTCTCCCGCTTCCTTGTTTTCCCTCTCTTCTACATTTCATTATCGTTTTCCAGCAAGACAGATATTGCAGAATTCGGTAAATCGGAAATGAGAAGTCAGTTTTGGCCATTGTAAATAAAAGCATCTGTTTTAATACCGAGTTTAAGTGACGTTCAGATATTTCAAAATTCACATTTTAAGTAAATAATTTGGCGTGGGGGTTTTTTTGCCCTTTATTTAGAATTTTGTAGGAGGATATTTACTTTTTAGTTTGAAAGGCGAAACATTTTATGAAAGATGTTATTCAGTTTGTTTTTCTGGTATATTTAGGTAAATAGTTTTTAAAATGGAGGCTAGCTAGCCTACAGTCTCAGTTTCCTGAAATTTTTCATTGCCATAGCAACGAAATACACTTAGGTTTTCGTTTTTCAAGTCCCCAGCTTATAACCTAGAGGTTGACAGAGATGAGGCAAAATTGGAGCGTTCCTATTGAATAGTCTTGGTGACTGTAAATTTCATTTTTGTCAGGCAAGTTTGCCTAACTGAAGTTTGTGTTTGCTTGTCGACTGATTGCAGCCCTGAAATCTTTGCAGTGTTGGCATTGTATCTGATGGCCAAGACTGCAAAGTCTTAAAATTGTCTAAGGTCTGTTTACACCTACCTACCCTTTTTCTGTATTCATATTTCGTCATGTGAAAGTCGAGGAGGAATAATGCACTGAAATTTTGGAATTCTTTAATTCATCTAAAATTGTAAAGACACTGTAATTTTGCTATGACCTTCAATATTTCAGAACTCTGGTGTTTTAAATGGGGGAGATGTTGGTGAAATTTTACAGAAAAAAATTCTCACCCAAAATTTTATTGTGCAAAGTTTAGAACATAGAAATAAGTTAAAAGTGCAGTGAACACCCATAGTACAATTCTTCACTAAGAATCAACGATTGTTAAACGATTTGCTGTATTTGCTTTATTTCCATGCATATTTAGTTGAAAATAAGTCAACACATATTTCAGCCCCGAGTATTTCAGCATGCTCATTGTTCAGCATCATCTCCACATAATTCAGCAGTAATGCCCTTATATAACCATCATATCATTTTCCCACCTAAGAAAATTAATTTCTAAAATCCAGTCTATGTTCAGATTTGTCCAGTTGTCCCAAGAATGTTATTCATAGGTTTTTTTTAAAAATCAGAATCTAATCTAGGTTCACATTGCATCATTTGGCTATGTCTCTTGAATAGCCCCCCATTTATTTCTCCTCTAAGATGTTGTCTGTTTGAAGAATCCAGATAGTTTTATAACTTCTCATTTTCTAGGTTTGATTTTTGCATGTGCAAGTGTCATTTAACTTGTCCCTTCATCTTCTGTATTTCCTGAAAACTAAACTCAGCTTTGATAATATTTAGGTTAAATATTTTTGGGTAGAATACTTTATAACATTACATCAAAAGGTACCTCAAACTAGGTTGTCCCACTATTAGTGATGTTTGAAGTTTGATCACTTGGTTAGGGTGATGACTGCTGTATCCCTTATTATGAAGGATTATTTTCCCTTTGCGTGTAGTAATCTGTGGATTGATACTGTGTTCCTCAATAACCTTTTACCTAGTTATTAATTGATAATCTTTGAATAAATCAGTTATTACATTGGAGGTGGCAAATGGTCGGTTTTTAAAACTTCTGTTACTCTACTTGCTGGCTCATATTTTTCTGTAAAGAAAAACTTCCTTTTTTTCTTTGTCCTTTTCAAAGATTGAATATCACTGTGGATTTATGGGAAGACGTTTTTTGACATTTGATTACCAACAGAGTCATCCTTATATAGTCTTTAACTTTTAATGACACATTTCAAACATGCAAAAAAAAAGAATAATATGATGTTCCTATCATAGAGTTTGAACCCATGGCAAATCTTGTTTTTTCCATACTTTCACTTGCTCTTCTCACCTATTATTTAAAGCAAGTCCCAGATATTGTATTATTCAACTTTAAACGAAATGGTGATTTAAAAATATCTTAAAGAGTGACATAATTAAAAATTGAATCAGTTTGCTTTATGTATGAGTCAGTGAAAATTTAGAGCAAAAGAAGAATGCCTAAAATGACCTGAGATAATAGACAAGAAAAAGAGATTAAACAAAAGTGAAGAATCAAGAAAAAAATCAAAACTACTCTGAATCAGATTTGCTTTGGAAAGATGCCAAGGAATGGAATAGACAAAATCCTGCAAGCTTTTAGCATTGAAGCTCAAAAAATTTTTTTAAATAAATCCAATATCTTAAATTGCTAATCAAAAATATGGATGGTCATTTTTTTCCTGAATATCTGGATTTGTGTTCTTTGAAAGAGGGAAATGGTCGTAGACAACCAAAATCACTGGTAAGGTTTATTGTAAATATTTTTTACTCTTGTAAGGAAGTTCCATTTTGCATTTACAAGATATTTAAATGACTTTGCAGTGTTTGTGGGTATTCTTATGAAGCTTCATGTTTATAGTTTTTGCCAGTTTAATGGTGACAAAACCGTGTACATATAGATCTCCCCCTCCTACCCCACAATGAAAAAACATCTGGTTCCTATGCAGAATCATGGCTATATTTTTATCTTGTAGGTATTTTTTTAACTGCTAGATTCAACTTTTAATCTCATTCTTCTTTAGCTCTATTTTACCTTGTGCACTACTCTACAGCATTTAGTAGGCTATTGTTTATAGTTCCTCCACTGAGTTTGAGCTTGAGTTGAAGGGGTTGCCTTATTTATTCATGGTTGTATCTTAAAAACCTAGGAATACTGTTTTGATACTTAAAGGCGTTCAGTAAATGAATAGATGAATTTTGCACCAAGGTTATTTGTGATATGTTACGAAGTCTCAGAATTTAATCTTTTGGGAAAACAGATGCATAAATAATACAAAATAAAATATTTAGGGCATACGAGTGTATGGTTTCTAAAGTTTGTGGGATAAAAGGAGAGAGAAAAATGTCTTGGGCCAGGTCAGTTCATATGAACCTTTAAGTCCTTTCTAAAATGTTTACACTCTTGTCTTTTAGAAAAATAAGACTTCACTTTTTAAACAATATGTAGCCTATCCTAAAATTAGGAAGGCCCAAAATATAAACAAAATTTCCATCCTCACTTTGGAAAATTTTCATGACTTGAAGAAGCACAAATAAATTGCCAGTAGTCCTTAAACAAAGCAGGGGAATTCAGGGCCATAAATCAGTTTGTACTTTTGGTGAAAAGTAAGTTTGAGAAGATAGAGAAAATACAAAAAATGTTTTCTTATGTACTTGTTAATGAAGAAAGATGAAACACCAACAGTGTTGAAATTTGAAGCCTGATTTATTTTGTTGGGTAATTATGAGTACTTACTAGCAGTTAAGAGGTAACAACAGCGCCAGTTTTAAAGCCAAAATGGATGTGTTGGAGGCTGCTAATTGTTTATATCTGTTTTTAACAAAATCTTTCAATAATAGCTTTTCCTACTTTGACCCCTTCTATTTTTAAGTGGCAGGCAAATTTGATTTGATCTTTATTTCTAATATTTTTTGAGAAAACTGGGTGGTATATAAAATATTTGGCAATGATTGTTCCTGAGAGAGATTGATCTGATTACTGAACTATTGATTTTCCTTAGAGGTACAACAGAAAGGTACTGTGTTTGGAGAGATTGTATTCTTTCAGTATTAGGATTACAGGATTTTCAGGGGATACAGGAGTTGACTTTCTCGATAGACCTAGAACAGCAAGCTCTGTATTCAGATATTTGTACCTATTAAATGGATAATTGCCATTTGAGTCTTTGTTTTGCTGAATAGTTGGTAATGAATGATGTGAGAAATGATCTTAAAAGGAATTTGAGTTGGGCAATGTTAAAACTAATTTTGGATTAATGGATACTTTTAATAAGCACTAAATGTTGAGAAAACCAGAAGGGCAAAACTATGTACTAATTGACGTTTCACTTAGTTTATCTAGGGAATTAATATCTTGGCTATTGGTCTAAAGCCACATTTTTCAAATTCTAAAAGATTAAAGTTTTATATTTATAATTTGTAGCTATTTGTTTCCTAGGAGATGTATAAGCAAATTTAATAAGCAAGTATGATAAGTATAATTATTTGGACCAATAACCTTTAGCCCATTTTTTTTTTAAGTTTTTGGGTTGTTTGCATGCTTAGATTTTTAGTCTTTGGAAAGATCGAAGGGATTATATAAAGGGTACGTATTCAGGTTCATACACAAAAAATCATGTAGAGTTCTGTTCCACAGGACTATGCTGGCATCCAGTCCTATTGTCACCTGTCACATAAAATACTTTATTCTCTAGGCATATGAATTAGCTCAGTTACAACAGTACGTGCAGATAGTCTTGCATAGTGCTATCCCAGTCTTTTAATTTTGAGAAAAGTTAGCTATCAAGAGAGACTTAAGACTTCAAATATATAATATAAGTAGTATATGCACTTTTCTTAATGCTTTAGGAAAAAAATTGGATTGATTTAGGTCTGATGCCAATTTATTTTTAAGGAAACACAACATTTGAAAAGATATATTTATAGAACTAGGTAGATTAGTGCTTCTCAAAATGGAGTCCATACTTCATTGCATCATAATCACTTAGGTGCTTTATAAAAAGTATAGGTGTTTACACCCCAATTTCAGATGTTCTATAACAGACTCCGAGGCTGAGAATTTTCCTTTGAAATCAGTGCCACTGGTGATTTTATGTAAGTTAAAGTTTGCAAACCACTTACACAGGGGTTGAAGATACCTGAACCTTAAAAGTTGTTTTTGAATACATTCTTGATAAAATAAATGGAGAAAAGAATTGCAGATTATTTGATGATGATTGGGCTTTTGATAGTATTTTACTGATTTTCTCTTGCCTACTATATTTATTTATTACTCTTAATGGGAAATAACCATAAAACCAAGTTTGAGACTCAAAGTTTGGTCATGGTCAAGATCTTATATGGGATTCAATCTTTATACTTACCATTTCCCCCTCCTCCATACTTTTGACATTTATTGCTCAGATTAAACTTTCATTGATCTGTATTTTAAGTTAATTTTAGTATGACCTCTAGCATAACACCTTCCCCATTTACCACAAAAATAGCTTTTTAGAGAAAGAACTACCTTTTTTCTCCAAGTTGTACTTTCCTAGTGGGAATGGGAATGTCACTTCTCCGTTTCCCTCCCTCCAGTTAACTACTCCCTGTTAATAAGTTATGCTGCCATATAGAAAGTGGTTTGTAGTTTCAATAATGCTTATTAACTCAGTTTTCCAGAGGCTACATGACATATCCACAATTATAGAAAAAGACTATTAAAAATGCTTCTCTCTTTTCCAACTACATATGCTTCATCCAGAACAATATATTGCCATAAACTGCAAGTGGAAGCAATGTCTTCAATTCAGCCAGACAATAAATTACAAGAAATGTAAAACAGTACTATTGTTTTCACTGATTTTTGTTTTTTGTTTTGGAAAGTATTTTTAAATGAAATGAGTTTGTTTTAAGATGAATTAAACTTTTTTAGTTTTAATATAATAATATTGATAGAAATAACCCACGTTAAAAAAAAAAAACAACTCTTTGGTTCCTCAGTATTTAAGTGTGCAAAGTGATTCTTTACTTTAAGAGTTGTGGAAATACTACATGGTGTCCATGAGGTCACTGCCCTGAGTTCAATATCTCTGAGTTAGCTTGATATAACAAACAAAATATTAATTTAAGCATGGAAAGTGAAAAGACAATCCACCAAATGGGATAAGATTTTTATAAATCATATCTAATAAAGGACTTGTATCTATAACGTATAAAGGACTCTTGCAATTCAATGATAAAGATAACCCAAGTAAAATTGAGAAAGAATTCTGAATAGACATTTTCCCAAAGATACATAGAAGTCGCCATTGAGAACATGGGAAAATGCTGAACTTTATTAGCAATCAGGGAAATGCGGATCAAAACCATGAGATGCCATTTCACACGCACTAAGACAGTTATAATCATGAAAATGACAATAACAAGTTTTGGTGAAGAGGTGGAGAAATTGGAACCTTCATAACACTTCTGATGGGTTCAGTCATTTTGGAAATGGTTCAGTCATTTTGGAAAACAGTCTGGCAGTTCTTCAAAATGTTAAAACAATTACCATAGGACTTAGCAGTTTCACTTACTGGTGGTATATATGTAAGAAAAAAGAAAACTCAAAATGAACACCCAAAAACTGAAACAATCCAAATTCCATCAGCTCGATGAATAAATAAAATGTAGGCTAGCCATGCAGTGGAATATTATTTGGCAATTGAAAGGAAAGTACTGATAAGTGATAAAACATAACCTTGAAAACATGCAACATGAAAGCCAAAAACAAAAGAATACGTGTCGTATGATAGTGTTTACATGAAATAACTGCACATCTGTGGAGACCGAAAATAGATTGGTGGTTGCCTGGGGGCTAGGTAGTAGTCCCCAACCTTTTTGGCACCAGGGACTGGTGCTCCTATGAGAATCTAATGCCTGAGGATCTGAGGTGGAACTGAGGGTGATGCTAGCACTGGGGAGCACTACACACACAGATGAAGCTTCCCTTGTTGGCCAGCCGCTCACCTCCTGCTGTGCGACCTGGCTCCTTTCAGACCACGGGCCACCGGTCTGCGGCCAACGCTTTGGGCCCTGGGATAGGGGATTGGGAAGTGGGAATGGCTGTTATGGGTACAGATTTCTCTTTGGGGTGATAAAATGTTTTAAAATTTTAATATTCAGAGTGGTTAGACAACTCTGAATATTACTAAAAACCATTGAATTTTATACTTTAAATAGATGAATTGCACAGTATGATTATGTCTCAGTAAAGCCATAGTTAAAAAATAAGAAAGATGAAACATGTAATGGATTTACCAGACCTCCAGGATTTGTCAGTTGTACGTGTGTTGTTATTCACAGAGAAAATATAGTAGTTTTTTAGCAATAGGCTACTGAAAAAGCAGTTCATAGAACAGATGCTGGAGAATTCTTCAGTAGTATTTCCTCCTTATACAAAAAAGTACATCATTAAATCACCATTTTTTCCTGATTTTGTACCCATTCAAAATTGTATATGTTGGTGTGTATCTCTGTATACTTCATGCAGTTGTACTATTTTTCTGGTTTTTAAAATTGGCACAAATCAAAGATGTTCCCAAAGTTCTACTAATATCATTGGTAATATGCATGCCTTGGAAACTTGTCCAGCTTTTGTTCTCATTTGATTTGGGGCCCCATCCTATTCCCTACTGACATCTAAAGAATGATAATGGGATTATAGTTTATTTCAAAGGCAAAAGCTGAATTTTGATAGTTCTTATAGTAATAAGTTTTGGGACATGTGAACATGGGATAACAGGTTTTTTTGCTATAGTAAGCAGAGTTCTGACTTCATTCCATTATAAATAGGCACTAGAAATGTGCCCTTAGTTTTCCTAGAGTGACCTATTTCAGGAAATAATAATACAACTCAATTCCTTATGGAGGCATTGTCTCCTGTTGGATACTAGAAAACTCAATTTTCCTTTGCCTATATCAATATGGTAACCAGGCTAGAAAAGAAAGATGTGCTGTTGGCTGTCCAACTGGTTCATAGCCATGACAATAAACGACTTTTTATTGTGGAAATTAAATGTGGCCACAACGACCAGAGTATACTCTTGGTCATTTTGGTTAGCTTCTATGGTTAATTAATTGATTGAGAACTATCTATATGGTTGTTTTATGAACATTTAATGACATCCTTGGCCAGTGGAAAATATTTAGAGGTGTAACATTCTGAAAAGAGCTGAGCCATGGTTCTGTCAGATTCTAACTGGAATTTGGGTTTAATGTAATTTAATTATATTTCTTATTATGAAATGGGGTTACTAGTTACTTAACAAGGAATGGTGATTAATGCTTGACAGTGTAGATGCTCAACAAATGTTTTTTACATCTGATCGCCAACATCCTTTGCATGGTTCTTAGATCCATGGTAACTCCTTTCTTCAGGTGTCTGTGGACAGAATTTTAGGGGTTCCATGAACTAGAACGGGGAAGATCCTTTTTATTATGAGTATAGGTAAGAAACCAAACTAGTAGTCTTAGCAACAACTGTGAATAGTGGGACATAAATATTCAAATTATTGTTGCGCATATCAGTAGACTCACCACTGGATCATGTTATATAAAACTTTAAAAATATTTTAATAATCATATTTCGGTGAAATTGGTTTCCTTTAAAAACCCTCGTATTTTGTGTATGTAAGAACATTATTCTAAGAAAGGGCCCATAAGTTTCACTAGACTACAGGAAGGTTCTGTGGCACCAAAAAAGGGTTAGGGACCCCTGGAAAGCCATGGTTTTCAACTGAGGCTGCATGTTACAACCACCTGGGAAGTTTTTTTTTTTTTAAAGTGATCTTCCAAGCCTGTTTTTGGGAATTCTTATTTGATGGACCGTGGGGCTTGAGCATCTTTTTAAATCCCCTTTATCCCAGTTGATTCTAATATGCTGTTTGGGTTGAGAATCACTAAAGTGATGGCTTTATTTTGGTAAGGAGACATTTATACTTCTTGCTGCAATTATGTTGGTCAAATATGCTATCTTCTGAGTTTTTGTTTGTTTGTTTTGTTTTTTTAAGAAATTATGGTATACATTAATTTGGTAGGTTAATTTTCAGCAAGTGGTTGTTGAGAGCTTTGGTCTCCCATCGGGCTGCTTTGAAACACTAATTAACTTTGACTAAAGCAATTCAAGTATAGATTAGCTGTTTTTTAGTTCCTGATTTAAACTTCTTGTATCATATTTACTTCTTATTTTATCATTAACATTTATTGTTTGGTATCTTATGAATTAAGATCCTAGTTTATTTAAAAATATTTTTAAGGTTTATTTTTTCAAGAAGTATCCCTTTGAAAGAAGAAGTTATTTTGTTGTATCCAGGTGCCCCTTCAACAATGTCTAGCACATACTAGGCACTGAGCAAATATTTCTCAGTGAATAGTAAAAATTCAAACAGCAGAAGAGTATGTAGTGTAACATAAGTGTATGTAGCATGTGTGTCTCCCCAGCCCTCCCTTTTTTAACCCAATATTGTAGAGATTGTTCTATGTTGCTGCCTTGCCTTTTTTTTTTATAGTGACTACAAGTTCCATAATATATGTAACCAGTTCTTTTGTACATGATTATTTAAATTACTTCCAGTCTTATGCAACAAAACAGCCTAGTAGCTGACTATTCTTCAATATACATCCTTGTGCACATGCGGCTAGCATATGTTGCCAGGGGTGGAATTCAAGGTCAGACATTCACATTTAGTTTTGATCAGTGTTACTACTTGCCCCTGCCAACGATGAGAAAATGTTTGTTTCTACATACCCTTACCAGTGCAATGCAGATTATAAAACAGGTTGATCTCTGTCATGTTTTACGTTTACATTTCTTTTGAATGTTTAAACTTCATTGTTACTTTTTCTAGGAACTATTTAAATACTTTGCCTTTTTTTTTCTTTTTCTTTTTTTTTGTTGGCTGGTCTTCTGTTGACTGGACTTTATGTTAATAAATTTAGTACTTTATGTGTTGGGGATATTTTTTAAGTTTGTGTTTTGACTATGATTATATTTTCGAATGCACAAATTTAAACTTCATGAATGAAGCTCACTCTTTTCAAAGGCTTCTGATGAGCCTTTCTCATGCAAAGATAAATTTCAACATGTTTTCCTCTAGTTCTTTTTTTTTTTTCTTTTTAACGTTTAAGTCTTTGCTCTTACTTTAGTTTTGGTAGAAAGGGTAAAATAGGAATTCAGCTTTATTTTGATAAAGTTGACTTTGCAGTTAATCTAACACAATACTTTGAATAATACACCATTCTAACTTGAAATGCCACCTTTATTATTTGCTGATTTTTCCATGTATTGCTCCCTTTCTGAACCAACCTGATTCAGTGCTTGGTTTGTCACCATTACCAAACTGTCATTTTATGTTTTAATATGTGGGTGGGGCCAATAGTCCTCCTTTATTAAACTTTTCTAGTTTTAGTTTCTTGAGGAATCTATTTATGAAGCTCTTGCATATTAGTAAAACGTAATTTTGATGCAAAATTACATTAGTCTTTTAAAACATGTTTTCTTTCTAAATTATATGTATCAGTGGTAGAAACTAATTTATTTTAAAGAAAAGATTATATTTCTCCCAGGTATTTTTTTTCTAAAAAGATGACTTAAACAAATTTCCTAACTTGTGTTTGAACAGAATTGTTCTGAAATATTAATTGCCACTACCAGGGCTTAGAATATATCAAAAGATAGGAAGGGGGGAAAAATCACCTGTACTTCCATCATTTGTCATCCACATGACCACTAAACATTTTAGTACAATCTTTTTAACCTCTTTTATTTCAGATTTCTTTTATAGTTTTCATTATGGTGTATATGCAGTTTGTGAATCATGTTTTTAAAGCTTTTTTATAAAATGTTTATGTCATTCTGTACTTTTCCTTTGTGGCTCGGGATAAATGCACTATAGCGGTGTTTCTCAAGGTTGGTCCAGGGACTCTGGGGGTTCCTAAGACTTTCAGAGGATCTGTGAGTTCAAACTGTTTTATCATAAATTTAAGATATTGTCTGCCTTTGTCACTCTTAATTTGTCGTGAGTGTACAGTGGAATTTTTACATGATGTGATATCACAACAGATCAAATACAAAAGCATATGTGAAAATTTTTTTAAGTCAGACATTTAAACAAATATATGTATAAAACAAGGGTATTCTCATTGAATTTTTAATAGTTATTTTTCATAAAGATGTTATTTATGTTAACATGTAAATTTTATTCGAACACTAATGAATATTTAATGTTTTTGTCTGTTTAATTTCTAATATAGTAAATTTGAAATAACTCAAACAAAAGCTCTTTGGCATACTCAATAAGTTTTCAAAATCTAAAAAGGGTCCTGAGACCACAAAGTTTGAGAAATGCTCTTCTATAGTATTTAATATAAAAGATGGGTTTATTTAAATTTTAAAATGTCTTCTGAAAGTATGTAATCACTTTTGTTTTTATGCAGTTGACTTAAGATAACATATATAGATTACAGAAAATGCAGGCCTCTTATAAGAGGACATTTTTATGCTTTGTACTGTGATATTGTATCCAGGGACTGATATATTGTGCTTGAATTAAATTAAGCATGAGATTTTTAAAACAATAACTTCAGTTCATTACTTTTTCTCCCCAGGCAGCTGAGTATGTCCCAGAGAAGGTGAAGAAAGCTGAAAAGAAATTAGAAGAGAATCCATATGACCTTGACGCTTGGAGCATTCTCATTCGAGAGGCACAGGTTTAGTGATATAGGATTACATTTCCTTCTCTATGGGTCCAATCACACTACTTGGTTCTGCAGTAAATATTTTCATAATCCTAACATTGTAAATGCTGTTTATTGGTTTTCAATTTTAGAATCAACCTATAGACAAAGCACGGAAGACTTATGAACGCCTTGTTGCCCAGTTCCCCAGTTCTGGCAGATTCTGGAAACTGTACATTGAAGCAGAGGTTAATATTTTATTTTACTTTTCTTATATAGCATCTGATGGGAATTGTAGCATACACTATAGTGGTAGAAAACAAGTTAGGAACATAGATAGCACAACTAGGACAAGGAGGATTTAAATGTTTCTTGCCTTTATTTTGTAAAATAGGTATAAAGGAGTAATTAAAATGAAATTTTGAAATTTGGGTCTTTACAAGCTGATGATTGTTGCATTTTGGAGTTGCAACAACATTAAAACAGTTTCAATGGTATTGGAGTGCTTTAGCCTTTTATTTACTTGTCATGTGTCAATTTATTGCCTCCTGTGTCATTTATTTAGAGCTCATTTTTCTTTTTATTCCTACTTACAAACTAATGTGAACTACTGGTTATAAGAAAATACAGTAATGTTAATTTAGTTTCATAGGTGTTTTGAATGTCTCTGGTTAAATGAAACACTTAGATGGAAAATTTATTTCAGATTTTAATTTTGTGAAAATACATGGTTTGTCAATAAATGTAAGCACTTCAATAATTTAAAAAAAAAATTTTTCTGTAGGATAAAGTTTACATTACACAGGAATAAGCTAATGTGACTCAAACCTATATAATCATAATTTACCCCATGATACTGTTTTTTTATTGCTTTCTAACTGTCTTGATATACGAAGTCAGGCATTTTAAAGAGGAAGGGCCTCATTTGATTAGAAGGGAAATGTTCATTTTTGAAGACTGGAATTAGCAGTCAAGATGATAATAAAGCATTAATATATCGATAACAATTGACACCAAGTAATCATTTCTCAGGTTATAAAGTAATGGAATGAAAGGGGTGAGATGGGAATAATTGGTATCCACATTAAGTTGAAAATGATATCCATTTCTTTTAATAACTTACTTTACTTATGAAGTATTTTTATTTCGAATATTAATTTCGTAATATAAATTCTCAACATAGTCAAGTACACTGCAGCCTCGTCATAACATTTTCCACAATAGCTGAAATTCGATAATATGTGAGTCTGTTTTGGACCTATTCAAAGGGCTTTAGTCATCAGCAATACTGAACAGACTTCAACACAACACAGTGTTACCTGTGATGTGTCCCTCAGAGTGGACTCAATCAACAGCACTTTTAAATTGAGGCTACAGTGTACTCATTGTATTTGTGCTATAGTTTATTTTGTATTTGGGAGGGGGGAATTACTGGACAATAGCAGGAACATTGTGTGTTAAATTTTTTTGTGTGTGGTTGTACATGTGGCATGTGTGTTTGTGTGTATGTATGAGAGAGATTGTACCTTATGTGAAGTCTGGTTGTGGTTTTGGCCCAAGACCATATCCTTAAGGTTTCATCACTTATCCTTTGGGACCATTTCTTTCCTCAATATATTTAATCATCAGAGTAGACTGGCACAGAATTCACCAGGTAAGTGAATAGGTCTGTCTGAAGTATGCTGAAGCCAGTGCTGCTTTGTAATACTCATTAAAGCAAGGAACCTGGAGTCCCTGTACTTGGTCTGCATTCCAAACACATTAACTTATATGCAAACTCATCAGAAACGAACGTAATTGGTATGTAACAGTTTTTGTATAATGAAGTAATACTTCTGAGTTTTAGAAATTTCTTTCAGTTTCTCAAATATTCAGGCATTATTTTTGCATTTTATTATAGCGTAAGTTAAACTGAAGTTGGCAGTTAGATACTCCGTTCTATAAGTAAGAATTCAATCAGTCTGTTTCTCCCATTTCCTAACTGAAAGTATGAACTGCATTCTAAAAGACCAGATATTATTCCAAAGGGCTGAAAGTTGTCTCAATATCCAGCTCATTTCATAATATTTCAGAGCTGCTAGCAGTTGTCTGATTTATATAGTTGGTAATGTTTGCAGTTATTTTATACACATACATACACAAGTGTGAATGTAAGTATAAAACATCTTTTGAGAAAAAGTGGTAAAGAACATATTTGTGTTAATTTTGTAAACTTAATGGTTTAGAGGTTAAGATGTTAAATTGAATGCTGACTTCAGAAATGTATATCCTGAGCTGTGTTTTTCTCTTTCCTGATTTGCTCTTCATTTTTTAAATTTTCACATTTTGTATTTTGTTTAGCCTGTGAGAGGCTAAAATTTTCTTTGGCTATGTCACCCAATGTGGCCTTTAGTATTTCTGGAGAAGATACATAACCTATTTATAGTACATTAAAATCTAAAGTAATCATAAGAATGTCTTTACATTAAAGGTAGTTGTAACAGTGTTTAGCTAACATCCTGTATGCATTCTCAAGAAAATAAAGTTTTGTTGATACATTTGTTGTAACAAAGTACTTCATGGTGGGAAAATTGTAATGTTGCATTTATTTATGTTCAGTTAAATTAACTTGGATGAGTCCAAATACATTTAGTTCTTTTCTAACAGAAAGTAGGTACATCTTTAATAATAAGAGATAATTTGCTTTCCCAGAGAAATTTCTTATAAATCCTGTTTAAGATCAAAGTGGCAATAAAGGGTTTTTTTTGTTTGTTTTTTGCTTTTAAACTTGAGACATCAATTGCATGTTATAGCATAGTTTTTAGTAAAGAAGTTAATGACGCTAGTCTGATGTTTTTAATATTTCCCAGTATATCAGCATTTCTCATGTCAGTGAATATTTAGCAATAGCTAGTTAACTTTTATAAAATTTAGTCTTTAAAATGTCCTTAATTTCATTATCCACTTTTATTTTTTTGTAAAGCAGAAATTATTGGATAAAACTTTTTGTTTTAATGAAAGGGCATTTAGGGCCAACATCTCTGTATTTATAATATTATGATATAATTTCAAAATTAGTCCAAATTAGTGTTGCATATATTATGCAGTCATGTGCTGCATAATGACGTTTCAGTCAACAAAGGACCGAATATGTAATGGTGGTATACCATATAGCTTACCTCTGAAGAAGTCTATACTATCTAGGCTTGTGTAAGTGCACTCTATGTTGTTCACACAATGATAAAATCACCTAAAGATGCATTTCTCAGAACGTATCCGTGTTGTTAGGCAACACATGACTGTATAGGCAATCACATTTTGCCTCAGGTATGTGAAATGTATTGCTTCACTCTTGAATTCCAAAACTGCTTCTTTACACGATTTGACAATATAAGAGGAAATAATTGTATGATTACTCTTATAGTGACAGTTATCAAGCATAGAATCTAAATATAATTGTTATGATATAAAATTCTTTTGCTACTGTTTAGTTTTAAAGTAAACATTATAGCAGTCCCCAATTTTGACACCAGGGACCTGTGCTCCTATGAGAATCTAATGCCAGATGATCTGAGGTGGAGCTGAGGTGGTGATGCTAGCACTGGGGAGCGGCTGCAAATACAGATGAATCTTTGCTCGCCCACTGCTCACCTCCTGCCATGTGGCCCGGTTCCTAACAGGCCACGGAGTGGTACCGGTCTCTGGCCTGGGGATTGGGGACCCCTGTTTAATACATCTATAGCCATTTAGTTATTAAATGGATGTCTTACATCTGCAGCATAGTATTTTTTTTAGTTAAGTGGACTGTTTAATCAGCCTCAATGCTCTTTAAAGAACCACTTTATAGAGTGGTCAGAAGGGTCACTAAGTATCACAAAATTGAGAAACTATGTTTTTTTCCTCTGGTTTCTTCAGCTTTTCATGTAGCTAGGTAGTCAATGTGACAGCATCTAAGTTATGTTATCTTATTGTTAGAAGTAATTTGTTTTGAATTGGGCCACATTTCGTACAAAAGGATGATGTTTGTTATTGGTAGCTGAAGGAGAAATGAAGACGGTAATGCTGTTGATAATAGCAATGATGTATCTTGCTGTCTGTGAAAGCTGTAATTCTTTAATAAAAGTATATAGAGATTGCTTGCTTTTTATTTAAAAAAATTAAAAAACATGAATACTTACAAATAATGAATTATAAAGTATACATTTCAGTTTTCAAAATAAGCTTTCTCCTTGGGAATATTGACTTTTAAAAATACCTTTCTTCTTGGAAAATGGAAGTGAACTCAGGATGGAACATGAGTGACCTAAATTGACATAAACTTCTCCACTGTCTCTACTGTTTTAATGCCTCTAAGTAGCAGTCTAAACTACTGTATTATAATGTTTTGTATATATTGAGCAATGTGATTTTTAAATGCAGGTAAAATTATTCATTATCATATAGATTATATTTTCTATACTTCAACTTGCAATCTTTTTTTAAAAAAACCTGTATTCTTTTCTTATAGATCTGCTCTTTTCCTGTTTGTAATAAATGTTGGTCCATGTCTGTGTGATTATTCAGATTGTATTCTAAAACGCAATATGCTGCTTTTCAATCTGTAGTTTCTTAAATGCATGTATAATGTAGTATAGGGGTATAAAACAAAACAAGAATTATTTGCAAACACAGAACTGATCAAATACCTGAAAGTGCTTTGAATAATTACATGCTATTTTAAAAACAAAGGAAATATTTTCACATTTTTACTACTGTAAGTAAACTCCTATGTTAGGTTTTATTGAATTGTCTTATCCATCTTTCCTTCTATTGTAGCAGAGACGTTTAGGTGTCATTTCTAATGTCTATCCATTTTTTTCCTTGGGGGCTTTTTCTTTTCACCCAAGACATTATATAATAAAAGGACGTTTATTTGCAAAAAGACTTAGTTTATTTAGATAACAAAATTTTTTTTAAAAAACTTGCTTTCTATATGTTTTATTGATAATTTATTTTATGTTAAATGTAGGTGTTTTTAAGCAAAACCTTGTACTTCTTAACCCGATTGCCTTTATATTTTTCGACTTCAGATAGCAAAGTTATAATCTTTGCAGTCACTGGTAAAAATTGAAAAAAAAAGCTTTTTTCCTCATCAAAGACTTAAAATTTTAAGCCAGTTTCTTTATATTCTATTTCTGTATGTGCAATAAGTTATGGTATATTCTAAAAATGTGGGAAAGGCATCTCTAAACAGATTTTAATAAAAAGTACAATCTAAAGTTTGTTGTGAAACATAAAAGGCTTTTTGATCATGCAATTCAAAGTATCTTATCGTGTAGTGTTTTAGCCTGAATTTCTTGGTCATTTGCATAATAACGTAACACTTAATATATAATTTTTAATAGTTTTTAAAAATTAGGCATCATCAAGATTTTGGGGATTATATAATTTTGGTATAGACCTCCTTTATCTATCCTAGGAGGTTTGTATTTATTGTAGGCTCCAACATAGCATCCGTGAATAAACACAAACACACTTAACCCATTCATAATATTACAGCATTAGAAACCTCCAATTTGGAAATGTAGCTAATCCTATCACAGGGGAAAAAAAAAACTTTTTATGATGCTTTGCATTTTTGGTTCTAATTTGAACATAAGGGAACCAGGTGGCAATTAATTGACTTTCTCTTAAAAAACAAAAAGACCTCTTAAATTCAAAGGCTCATCTATTTTCTAATGGGTTCATTGTGGTTTTTTGGTTTTTTTGTGTGCTTATAATTTATAAACAGCTGTTCCTTTTGAATGAGTCTGGTTCAAGGCACTTCCAAGAAATGATGTCTAAAATAACTAGTTATATCTATTAAAAGCTGTACTTCTAAATGTGGGCAAGAATGCACTTACATGGTTATAATTTACTTTTTAAACTTTAATTTTTATTACTAAACAGTTTGCTCTTAACTTTGGAGCACAAAACATGGTTAGTATAATGGTATAATAAATTGAAGTTTATAAATTTTTTCCCCACATATTTAGTCCACAGCAATTTCAACAAAATTGTGAAATGTTTGCTTCGAATACTACTTGTTGAGAAACTAAACATCTTTTTTAAGGCTCAGAGAAGCATAACCTGGGGTAAGTTTTATCATTTTGTATGCTAGGAGACCTCCAAAGAAAAATTTTCATTTGGAAATACTAAGCGAAAGTTATAAAAGCAAAGAATCTGATGTCAAAGACAGTATTGAAATGTAGTTTTGGAATAATGTTTTTATTTATTTTTTATTTATTTTTTTTTTAACGCTTACAGCACCTGATCTTCCTATGTGGTCTCCCATCGAAGTACTAACCAGGCCTGACCATGCTTAGCTTCCGAGATCAGACAAGATTGGGCACATTTGGGGTGGAATGGCCATAGACTGGAATAATACTTTTAAATGTAATAAAATCCCAAAGCTATTTTTAATCTTTCTAATACTTTTTTTCATGTGATAGAACATGTTCAATCATAACCGTTTTTTGAAATGCAAGATTTTAGCTCTAATAGATACACATGACACAATTTTAAGTCTTTGTCTAAAGATTCTTATGGGAAATGGTCTTTTTCCTCTTTTCCAATTCTGTTGAGATATAACATTGTATACATTTAAGGTATACAGCATAGTGATTTGATATATATGTATATTACAAAATAATTACTGCAGTGTTTAGTTAATGTCCATTACCTCACATAGTAAAAGGGAAATAATCTTTTATGGTGACATTTTCCGTAACTTTTCATGTTGAATTTGAAGAAAGAATGACCATTTCATGATGGTGGTTTTCTTAAAAACTTTTCTACTCAAACTATTAATATACAAGTATCATATATTTAAAGCCAGAGTGGACATTAAATCAGAAATTTAGAGCTGGAAGATAAGATTAGTTTATCCCCCTTATTTTATATGTGCGTAAAATCAATCAAGAGTTTGTTGTCCTTTAAAGCCAAAGCTTACAAAACACTGCTTTAGGATCGCCTGGGAAGCATTTAAAATGTACAAGCTTCGCCATTAGCATATCAGTATTGCTGACTCGATTTCCAAAGAATGGACACATGGACTCTTATTGTTAGGTGTTTCTGGTAGCCAGTTTTGGGAATTGAGGCTTTAGAGAGCCACAATTGAATTTTATTGCTGTGAATGTATTTCATACCTTGCAGAATACTGCCCATACTTGTTAGACTATAAAGCAATTAAAATCTGGCTAGCTCTTTTGAACATACCATATTAGGAGTTATTAGTATATAATCAATCAGTAATCATAAAGGTATATACCGTGTGCTTGGGAGTGTTCTTAACAGTGTAATTTTTTGTGAGAACAGCAGTCAGGATTAGGATTGTGTTGTTGGACTGACAGTTTTTTACTTATTTTATTCCTGGGTTTGAAACCTGATTTTTTGGCTCCATAAACTATATAATCAGTCACCTAAGTGCCAAACTTTTAAGACTCAGACAACTTCTAAGGAAGTCCCATGTGTTAAGAGAGGGCCACTTAAGCTGAAGGATGTGGCTTAAAATTACTGTACTTTTTTTGATAGCTTACTATTGCCCTTGAGAAAGTTTTTAAATCGGTGAATACCACAAAATTTCAGATTATTAGCTAACATCATTTAATTAGTACTTGAGTATAAGTACTTCTCATTCTTTTGGGGGTGGGGAATGGAGTGTTTTCACAAAGAACCAGTCATTTGTAGGTATTTCTGTAGTCAAGTTTCTGTCCATTTCTGAATTTTTCATACACAGATGAGTGCAGTGTTTTTCAATCATTTTAACTCTTATTTAAAATTTTTTTCCTTAGCGGCTTTTAATAGTAAAATGGTAATTTTAGTATTTCCAGTTAATGTCTATTCTAAAGAGAGTTGGCTTCAGCTATAATTAAAAATTTCAGTATCAGTGATATTTGTAGAATTACTTGAGTAATACCTAAATTTTGTAAAATGGTATATGTCAAAAAATGACACCTTAAAATATCTTGTGAAATTGTAGACTTTATGTTGTAGGAGGGAGCTTAAAAGTATTTGAGGAAAATTGCCAAAAAAATACTTGTATTTGTACATTTATTTTAATTCCCTCATGCACCTTTTGCTTTATCAGTTTTAACTACTGTAATGCGTGAATTTTTTAAGATTTTGTGGATTTTTTAATTAGGATATGTTAGTAGGTGAGAAAATGCTTAAAACATTCATTAGATTATCGTTCAGAGTTGAAGATTCAAATTGTATGCCAATCATTAGGGATCACATGGTTTAATTTGTTATGGGTTGAATTAGCAGGCAAGCATTGTTTTCACTATAGACTTGACATTTTTATAATTTAAGCAACTTCTATAATGCATTTAAACTTCTTTTAAAAATATTTTAAAGTTACAAAAAAGTTGCAAGAACAGTGCAAAGAAGTCTCGTACACTTAACCCTGATTGACCAGTTTTTAACATTTGTCATGTTTTATTCTGTTTTTTTTTCTGAACCATAAGAGATTGGGTTGCATACATCATGACCTTTAACATTTGAGTGCATTTCCTAACAACAAAACAAAGACACTCTCATATATAAATAATCTTTTAATGAAATTCAGGAAACAACATTAATAGACTTTGAATCTGCAGTCCATGCTCTACTCTAATTGATGCCCTTTATAGCAATTTTCTTTTAAATTAGTTTCCAATCCAAGATGATTACATATAGTTGTCATTCCTCCTCAGTCTCCTTTATGTTGATTTAAACTTCAAGCTTGATATTTCCTCACTAAATTCAGTTTAAATACGTTTTAGCTGAAAGGCTACAAATGGTGTGTGTCTTTCTTTACTATGTCTCATCCAGAGGCACATGATGCTCCTTTACCCCTTATTGATATTGTCATTGACCATTTTCTCCACTGTATAGTTACTGTTTTTCTTTTTGTAATTAATAAAATAGATATTTTGAGACTATAAAAAATATTTCTCATTCAACAACTGCCCTGTTCATTTTTAATCTGTTAACGATCTTCCAAGAATCAGTGATATATTCCCGACAAATTAGCATTTTTTCTTCTGTTTATTGTTGATCATAAATATGTACTCTTCTGTTAATGACTCAAACTTCCAGCTTATTTATACTTTAAAACTTGTAAAGTACTAGCTTCTCTGATGCTGCCCCCACATTTTTCTTTTAAATATATTAGTAAAGTTAGAAAAAATGACTTACAAGATGTCAGTAGGTTATGATTGTATCAAGTTTTCCAAATATAAAATACTGTCAGTAATGCCTTTAAATTCTGTCATAAATTACGTGGGGAAGATAAAAATTGCTACCTCATTCATAAGGTTATTTAGAAACAACTACTGTAGGTTATGGAAAATAAATGTCTTGATATATTGACCAAATGGCAAATTATTTCAAATAAGAATTTTTTTTTAATCATGGGCTCTTTGGCTTTAAAAAAGGTTAGAAAGTGAGTCAAAAAGATCTAGATAAATATTTGATTGCATATGCAAATGCTTTATTTTTTAATTTTTAAAATTATTTTTAAAAATTTCTTGGTGATTTCAGGCACAAATTAGAAAGGTGCCACTTTAAAGAAAATAATTTTTCGGTTAGCAATTAAAGATTGCTTAAACCATGGAAGTGGTATTCTCCAAAAAGCAAAGTTGTTAGATGGTAAATTTCAATTTCCTGAGTTCACAAAACAGTATTGAGATTTACATTGAAAGAAGAGAGACTCCAAATCTAAAGAACTAATATAAATAGGTGTCTATGATTTAATCTTTTTACCGTTAGTGATTATTTGCCGTGTGCCTCACCTACAGGGTCAAAATTCTGCCTTTTATCTGTGTTAAACAATGGGTTGATCATTTTTGGTAGTGCGGAAAAGATATGTTTAAAGAATTGTTCATTTAAAGAAGTGGAGGCAATTTGTAGGGCACTCTAAAGGATACTATGGAGAAATAGGAATGACACAATTTGTATTATAGTGACCTAGGATTTCTACTTTCAGCTCTTGTACTAAATTACTGTGATGTTAGGCAAGCCATTTAATCTTTTCTACCCTTCCTAATATCTTACTATGAAAACTAAACAGAAAAATCGAAAAAATAGTATATTGTCATAGATACTTGTACACCTTCCACCTTGATACAGTGTTATGTTTTACCATACATACTTCTTTTTATTATATAGAGAGTATTGTCCTGTATAACTGCAATACCGTTATTACACTGAAAGGGAACAGTGGTGTTCTAACGATGTAATATCCATTTCATGTTTACTGTTCCAGATTTATTTTTAAAGTTCTCTATTTCAGTGATCAATGAAATTATTTGAATTTTATGTCCTTATAATGGTCCTATCTCTGTTCCTTCTGTGTATCAGTTTACCACACAGATCTCATTCTCATCCCCTTCCCATATGAATAGGAAAACTCATGTGAATGCAAGTGTTGTTTCCAATGATCTGTGAATTGCAGCATAAATGGAAGTCCCATAACTGTTCCAAACAATAATTGTTTTTTGGACTGCCATCATACTGGAGAGTGGGAATTTTTTGTATTTTTACTGCTAAGAGGCAGCTTATTCTGAATTTACATATATTTACAGTAAGCTAAAATTTTTGTGGATCTTACCTAAAATATGTGTGGAATTGTACTGGAGTTCTTAAAAGTAAGCAGGTGTTTTTCAATTGTTAAATTTTGGGTATAGATCTACAAAACTAAATTTTATGGAAAACTATTGTATGTGGACATATAAGGGAAATGGAGGAAGATTTTTTTGGGGGGGTGAAATATATTCTAGAATAGATTTTTAGAAGTAAAAAAGATGTTTACATTTTAAAAATCCATTGCTGATTTTCAGTTGTATCTTGTTTTGATAGTGATTTTTTTTCCTTTAGTCTGATTACTTGCCTCAACAGTAATAACTAAAGTTTATTAGACCTTTAATATATTCTGATTACTTTTTATGGAATATCTGGTTAATTGCATTTTACCTTTTGAGGTAGATATGTGTTATCCCCCATTTTCTCCAGACGTCTAGATTTTCTGAAATTTAGAAGACTTAAATTACTTTCCTCAGATCAACAAAATTAAAGGTTAAGCTACTGAGAAGTAGTAGGAAAGTTGGGGGCTTATACTCAGGTATTCTAATTTCTGGGTTTGGGCTCCTGGTCACTAACCACTATAAACCACTATACTAACCTTAGGGACCTAAACTTCAGTATGTTGTACAAATAGCTTTAGTATTTTCATAACTGACTCCTTTTTATTTGCTCAAGAGTTTCTTGCATTTTTATTTAGCTGTTAGGATTTTTAAGTACATTTGAAAAAATAGATCATAGCTACTCAACCTCATAAAATTTCTTCAAATCTTTTAGATGATAACATTGTACAGTAACTTCTGTGCAAACTCACCTTATGGTTTATATACAATCTTAGCTCTAAAATTCTTTGCTATTCTTTGTAGTTTTACTCTTCACTGTTTTAAAATTTTTAACTTGTATGTACTGAGATCTAATATCAAATAGGGATTCTGAACACAAAAGCCACAGGTTTTAGTAATTCTGCAATTTTAATTTCTAAGAACACATTCTTTACAGCTTCAAATACTTATTTACATTCAACATTAATGTGAGAAAAATTTTACTTTATGAAGTAGCAATTAGGAATTTTCTTTGAATAGAATTTTCTTAGGGACAAAATTAAGAACTTAGGTAAAGGATGTTAGCCTTTGAATAACTACTTACTAAACCGTTTTCTTCACACTTCTTTCCATTGAAGTATAGAAGTCTTGCAAAATAAGTTCTGATTTGATAGACTATTGTGATTTTTTTGTTTTTAGAGAGAATCTTTAAAATATTTGAAATTAGGAAACAAAACTTTGTGAAAAAAGTGAAAGATTGGAATTAGGCACAATATCGAGCTCTCATTTAAAAACTATGGAGGATCTTGACTCCTGTAGTTAATGGGAAAATCACATTGACCAACATTCCCAGTTATTTGTTAATTTGTAATTTATCAGAAATTTGAGAAATATTTTTTGAGCACGTCTCCAATCTAAGTCACTGAAAACTGAGCTCTTTTCATGCAGCTTCCTGACATAGCTCAGTTGATTCTAAAAAAACAATTACGATGTTATGTTAAAACTTGAAATTTTTTATCTGTAAAACAGTTTTGCAATTCTAAATTTCCCACAATAGAGCTGTAGAAATTTAGTGTATTCAGTGGTGCTTATTGTAAGATACTTTTTGGATAGGAAGAAAAGTATAAGCTGCAGTTTAATTTTTAGGAGATTCTGTGCAGATTAAAATATGCAGAATTTTTTTTAGCAAACCCTTTTGGCAAGTTATTTTGCATGTAGAATCCTTAAAATTACCCTGACACAGTTGATGTTTAGTAGAAAGAATACTTGAACAGAATCCAGTTGACATATTTGCCTGGGTCCTGTTCACACAAAATTGCTCTAAGTGTTAATACTATTTTTTCATAGTACAATTGACTGTTGAATTTATAAATTCTCAAAGTCATGTGGTACATTTTCAGGCTCCATGCTATCTCTGTATTTTCATAGATTTTTACGTGGCCGTAGGCAGAAAAATACATGAAAATGTTTCAGTTTCTTGCTTTCACTTTATATATCAAGAAGATGGGGAAATAACTTTCAAGTATCTACTGAATGAACACATGCTAGACGCTTAGATAATATGGACGCCTCAGTGAAAAAATTTACAATTTGGTATATGAGACAATTATAACAACTAGATGATGTTTTGATAGAAAAAATACCTATCTTTGATAGAAAAGTATTTGCCGAAGCCTCAACAAAGGGGAGGAAAAAAAAATACTTTATTCGAGCTGTTGCAACAGCTTGGTAGTTTGTAAGCTGAATTTTGTTTCTAGTATTTTAAACATGCTAATGACTATTACATGAATTTTTTCTTAGTTACAGAAACATGAGCTTTATAGTTAATCTAGAATTGCTGCTAAGCTGTTAGGAAATAGAACTGGCGTAAACATCTGAAACTTCATAGTGGCTAAAATAATAAGATGAATGTAATTTTGCTCTAGGAAAATCTTAAATTGAGATATTTATATGGTTCTGGGCCCTTGTTTCAACTCAAATGCCTGCAGAAATTTAGATGTTAACTGAGTGGAAGTTTCCTATTCAAAGAGAAATTGCATGTTGGTTAGAAATTCTCTTTCATTTCGTTAATTTTTACATTGTATTTGAGTCTTAAGAAACTAAGAATTGAGCTATAAGACCATTTAATAGTCTTCATATCATTTGAGAAACATTAATTGACCAAAATATTCATTTTGAGGGAGAAAATTAGTTACTTTTTATGGATAAAACTTGAGCATTTGCCTCAAACAATTTGACTGCTAGAAAAATTTTCACCATGAATAAACTCTGTTTTTACTAAATGCCAGTTCTCGGATAGCACATTGCTGGTGTTTATCCAATAACAGACAATTTCCAAATTGACGTAGGCACAGAAAAAATTATTGCTCATTTTATATGAATTTTATTAATGAAAAAATTTTGAGACTTTTATCTCTTTATTTCATTAAATATGTTAAAATGCAAGTATACTTAAAAGGGACAGTTATACCAAAAGGACAAAATTGGTAACCAAGATTTAAAAATGCCACTTAAACATTTATTCTAGTATCAAAGACTGAAACTTAGTTTTGAACAAAACCCTGAAGCTAATGTCCTGATGTTATTGGAATACTTAAAGGCTGGCTAAAATTTAAAAAATGTTGAAAACACAAGAACTTTTCAAATGTCTGACAAACTGGTAAATATCAGTCTCTAAATTTTCAAATTTTTATAAAGTCCAAAATTCGATTAAGGAGAAAATATTGTTTACCTATGGCAATATGTTAGATTAATAAGGGAAGTTTTAATAAGAATTGTGTTGATATGATAGTGATTTATTGTAAATTTTTTAGGCAATTTATTACATGAGAAATTTTTTTATAACAGTAAGTAATTCAGGATTATAATGGAAATTTGATCACTGAATTAGTGAGTTCTGGTTTTTAATTGGGTTTGGCTACTTTCTAGAATCTTCAAAGACCTTAGAATAAGCAGGGTTGTATTCCAAGTAGAAATTAGATATTGTAAAAAAATTCATACACATTTAATGAATTTCTATCTATAAAGTCTTATGTTTTAATAATCAGTTATTTCTTAGATTCAGATGAGTTGATTAAATAATTTTTTAAATTAGAAAATTAGTGTAAGGAATAAATAGAATACCAACTTAAGTATACAGTTTCGTACTTGATAGCTTCATGGTAATTCACATAATAGTCTCTTCAGTCACATTGGACTTCTTAAACATTCCAGATACATTCCCATCTCAAAGCTTTTCTTTATATTAGTTAGCTGTTTTATCTGCTCTCAAGAAATTTGCCCAGATAGCAGCTTGACAAAATCCTGTTTCAAATTCTTGCAAAAAGTGTTATCTTCTCAGTGAGATCATGGCTGTCCTGTTTAAAATTGCCATGTCTGTTTTCAGTACTTCAAAACTTCCTTTCTTTTTTCATCTATAATGCTCTCTCCTAATATACTAAACAGTTTACTTGTGCTTAGAGTTTGTCTTCTGTACATTGCTATTTCTTAGGAACCTAGAACAATGCTGGGCATATAGTGGTGCTCTAAATATTTGTTGGATGAAAAATCCACAGTGGGAAATAAAATTGAGTTGATCATTTTACAATTTGAATTTTAATTTCTAAGAATTAGATTATATCAATTTATAACAAAATGTATTTTTTATAAAATTGTAGGTGGCCAATGCCTTTACTCTTAACAAGTTAATAAAAAGGCTCATCTTTAGTTTTTATAAAAATATACAAATTATCTAATATCCTCAAATATTTGAGTATCTTAGAATAAGCTTTATTTATATTAAAATTATCTTGATGAATGACAAAAAGGTTTTTAAAGAATTACCCAATGTAAAGGGCATTACTAATTTACCGAGCATTTTATAAAATTTGCTTCAGATTCCAAAATGTTTTCAGATAAAACTTTAAAATCTGATACAGAAGATGAATGCCTGACTGGTTACAATAAAGTTTTAGCCACATATGTTGGAGTAAAATTTCTGAGACATTTGTATGTGCATTATATGAGAGAAAAACTAGAGTTTTCATAGGTGGTTTTGTCAAATTAGTAAAGCATAAACATTCTAACTCTTCCCCACCTCTTTTCTCAACTTTGACTAATGTTTGTATGTGTATACTGTGAACATCTGGTTGATGAGTGGGCATTCATTAAGATATCTAGATGTTGATATGTATAAATTCCTATTTTAACAATTCATAATATAGATTTTTAAATAATATTTTTTAAAACAGGAGTGTCTTACATATTACTTTCCTTTTTGTTCTTGTTGCTTTTACCCAAAATTCACTTACTTAAGCAAGGTAAACTCAAACTGCTAGATTCATAGTGTTTCAGAGAATTAAATTACATTTATTTGGGAATTCTATAAAATATTATGGAAATATATTTGGTTAATTCTGTAACTTTTTAACTTTTGGAAATTTAGTGTTTCAATTAATATCGGATTTTAAAGTTTTCAGTTGCTTTTCAAGATAGTTTGTATACAAAAATTTTTCCTTATTTTTTGGAAAGCTAGTTGTTAAAATATTTTGAAGATTTGGGTAATGTGGTGAGTTTGGTTACTCGGATCAGCTCTCACTGAAAACAACTAAGACTGCTGGACGCAATATAAAAAAAATCTTAAAAGCATTGAAGAACTGATGGCATGTAAGGAATTACCAAGCCAAAACCTAATTGGAAAACACCAAAAGAATTGGAAAGCGCGCGCACGTGCGTGCGTGCGTGCGTGTGTGTGTGTGTGTGTGTGTGTGTGCGTGTAAGCAGAATACCCAAACTCTTCTTATTGTGAGAGCCTTTGTCAAACTGGGATAACTTAAGCTGCAGATTTGAAGGCTTCTAGAAGCTTAGGCAGCAAAAGTCAAAGCCTAAGTCCTGCCCAACAGGACATTCTCTCCCTTCAAAGCTATGAGAAGGCAATTCTCTGTTGTGACCATGAACCAGAAGGTATGCCATCTTCCCAACCTTAGGAGACCAAGGAAAGTTGCTGTGATCCTGAGGAAAGCGGAATGGAGAAATCCTGAGATGTTACAACAATAATTTGGCCCTTGCATGGATTAGTGGTCCAGATAAATACCACTTGGGTGGTTCAAAAAGAGTTTGAACCATGAATGTAAGGTGGACTCAGTCTGACTTATGCTCATGCTCATAGATAACTGAGCTTACTCAAAACCTTTTGAGGAATGCACGTTCATCCTGAGCCACAAAGGAATCTCCACAAATATTTTTCCAAGAAAAGGAGTTTAATTATTAAAAATGAAGTACATAAGGAAAACACACATAGCAGAAACATCTGCAAAGACTTCAAAAACTAGAATTAAGGTAATAGGTTAACTGATTAGACAGAGGTGAAGAGAGAATTGGAGAATTGAAGAAATCCAGATTGGTGCTTAAAAAGACAGGGAAATTTTTAAATGGAAGATTAACAGCCACAAAGTATAGAGTGAAAATGTGTAATTGAATTTCCAGAAGTAGAAGAGAGGTATTGGGCACAAGCATAATTTGAAGAGATAAATACTAAGAATTTTCCAGAATGGTTAAAGAACTCAACAGATTAAGAATGCTCAATGAATCCCAGAGTTAAAAAAATAATTACCTAGATGCATGAGAATAAAACTAGAAAACTAAAGACAAAGAGCATCACAGAAGAAGCTGGAGACATAAAGGCAAATGTCCTTCAAAGGACTGGCAGTTACTTGACAACTTCCCAGCAGCAACAATGAAGTCAGAAGCCTGGAATTGCCTCTTCAATTTGGTGAAAGAAAGTAGCTGTCAATAATACTGAATGTCAGCTGTAATTGAAAAAAATAGCTGTAAAAGTTCTGTACCCAGGAAAAAAAAAATTTATTGGGTGAAGAATGATATAGGCACAGGTAGAATATTGTCAAAGTTACTTGTGTATTTTTTTACATTTCTGATTATAACTTCATCAAACTAAAAAATATATGTACTTTAAAGAATATTTTTATTCATTTAGTTAGTATCCATCAAATTACTCTTATTTTCTCCCCCAAAGTCAATCTGTTCTAATGAAGGTTCTCATAAATGAAAGGACTTTTATTAGAATTGTAATAATGGTATTTTTAGCTTCATTTTTAAGAGGAAAATGACTATGAATTTTATACTTATAAATTTGGTAAATGTATTTTGATTTGTTTAGTGTCAGAAATTTATAAAGTTTGTGGCCTCTAACAGTTTCTTAAAGTAAATGTTGGCTTTCAGTTAAATTTTTACCCATGTATATCTAATAATCTCATTGTTAAATGCTATAATTACTTTATAAAACACTGTAATTGGGTGACAGCAGTGTCTCGTTAATTACTTAATATTTGTTTTTTAAGTTTGAAAATTATATGACTAAATGAGTTAAATTTTTATGGTAGTGTGTACCTCTGCTCTCAGTTTGTGTTACAGTTGGTTGTTTTCATTAAAAATGCTTAAATTCTGCTGCTAGGTATTTAGAAACTGCAAAAGTAACCCCTCATCTTAAAAAGTAGTTAAATAATTAAACATTTTACATTTAATTTCTATATGCATAATACAAATCCTATTTCTTGTACATTTAGAGTATTAGGAATGTTTGTTTTGAGAATTGATGGTGAAATACAGAAATGTATTTAAACATAAAAGATGCCACAAAAGGTTATGTTATCATCTGAAGAGTTTTAAAATACATCTGTTTTTGAAAAAATGTAGTTAAAAAGTCTAAGATACAAAAGGGACCTACAGAAGTCTTTCGTCTATCTGTACTTGAACCAGTCAGTTCCCCTGCCTAGTGACATATGTTCATCTTTTTTTTCCGCTCTTTTTGCATGAATAATTATGTGATCTTAGATTGTTTTCACCTTGCCTTTTTTTTTTTTTGCGCAACAAAGTAAATTTTAGAGCTTTTTTTAATTTAATTTTATTAATTTTTTTTTTTTTTAGGCGAGGCAATCAACCCTTGATTGACCTCACAGATTGCAAGGACCTTATCAGCTTACAATTTCTTATTTTTTTATTATTTATACCTACAGCACCTAGCCTTCATAGGTGGTCTCCCATCCAAGTACTAACCAGGCCCAACGTGGCTTAGTTTCCAAGATCAGATGGGATTAGCTTGTTCGAGGTAGCATGGCCATAGACTAGAGTTTTTTTAAACAAGTACATAATACTCTGTATTTTGTTTAATCTGTCTTCTGAAGGACATTGAAGTTCTTCCCAAACTTGTTTTATTACAGACATTACTGCATTGAATATCTGCATACATATAATTTCCACTTGTGTGAATATATATATTAAATTCCTATATCTGTGGGAATTTCTGAATCAAAGAGTATGTGCAGTTTTTGAATTTTCTAAATTCAAATTGCCTTCCACAGAGATTGTAACAATTTAAAAATCTTATTGATGAACTTTGATAGAGCCAACTTCTTTGCATCTTCTTACTGCAATTGTATTACACTTTAATTTTTGTCAGTATTCATAGGTAAAAAATTATCTTAGTATGGTTTTTATTTGCATTTCTCTTATGAACGAGACTGAGTATTTCATTTTTAAAAACTTTAAATTTATTTTTCTGAAACCTGATATCCTACCATTTGTCTGTTTTGTTTTTTTCTTATTTTCAGGAACACTATAGATTAGTGGAGTTAAGAGAAACTTTATCACAGTTTGCTATTTAGAAGTTTGAGCAATTTTGTTATAACTAAATAGTATGTTATCTTTATTGCTTATTTTTTTTTCCCTCAATGTCAGATTGGAAGGAATGATAAATATGCTGAGATGAAAGACCAATATATTTTGTTATTTTGGTGTTTTTGACTTGCTACAAATTTTTTTTTTTCAAATACGTGTTTTGTACGTAGAGTTTCTTTTAGTTGATGAAAACCTATGATTTCCCATTTAAATCTTATGTTTGCAAAGTATTTTTCTCATACATGTCTTGAGCTTTTTATAGTCTTGCAACTCAACATTAGAAAGACATGAGCAAAAACTTAAATTACCATATATAATGATAAGTTTTAGATTAGTAGATTTTATAACAGTATGTTTCTGTGGGTAGTTATATTCTTTTTTTCCCTTAAGTTCATTTACCTATAAAATATTGTGAAGAAAAATCTTGATTCACAGTACACACTTTCTTGAGCTATTCAGTAAGGTCATTGAAAATAGTAGGCATAGGAATAATGAAGACATCTTTTTAACAATCATATAGAGCACTTTGACGTGTAGTAAACTAGTTTTCCCAATGGTAAGGCTAACCTTAAATAAAATCTAGTTTTCCAGCATTCATGCCTTCCTAGCCAACAATGTATTTCAGCTGTAGCAATTTGAAAGCCCATCCTAAGATGATTTTTGTGCATATCGTGGGATGCTGAGGGGATATGAGAAGGGAACAGAACAATGGTCTTGTTCCAGTTCCCTTGTTCTCCTTCCTCAGGTTTAGGTAGTGATCGAGAAAAGGTCGTGAAGAGCTCAGGTTCTTTGGGAAACAACATTAAGAAAATGTTGTTTTCCTATTACTTTTTATATGTCACAGCTTTTGATAAGCAGCCAGCTCCACTAACCTGTTACATAAACTTGGACAAAATTAGACCTGTATATTAGAATCTACTAGAAAGAAAGAATGACCATGCATTTGGTAGATTACAGGAGCCTTCCTTCTGTACTTCATTTACAGCAGGGGTCTCCAGCTGCTCCCCCTCCCCGCCACCCGCCGCCACCACCACCACACCTCTCTCCTCCCATCCCCTGGCTGCACAGCAGGAGATGAGCGGCGGGCTAGTGAGCAAAGCTTCATCTGTATTTGCAACCGCTCCCCAGCGCTAGGAGCACTGGTCTCTGGTGCCAAAAAGGTTGGGGATTACTGATTTACAGGATAAAATTTCATCTTGACCCAGAGCTTATTATTCAGGTTTTCTTCTCTTCAACTTTCTTTACATTTCAGTGATAGCATAAAGAGGACCTCCTTTTTACGACAGGAATTCCAGTATGATTTTTATTTCATTCTTGCCTACTAAAACTTTAATGGATATTCCATATAGGATTTGAACTTAATTCTTTACTTTTGATGATATCACTTTGGAAAATGCAAACCAAACATTTCAAACCATATAAATCCAATTCCAGACAAGATAATACATACTTTTGTTAAGCTTTTAAATATGGTCTGTTTGGAGAAATACACTTAGGACATTATGAAATAAGGAAAAAATAAGTTTAAAATTTAAGTACCTGTTAGATTGTTTTGTAAACATTCTGGAGATAAACACTTAAAATTTCAAAATATGACTTAACCCATTAAAATAGAGCCAAAATTTCAACTTTTAAACATGTCTATCATAGAGGAAGAAAATTCATAATCTTGATTCTTCTGGAATTTAATGTTTTTTTACCTGACCCTTTTCTTTGTTTTTCATAACAATTTTTAGGTATATCTACCTATTTAAACTAACATTTTTAAAATCCTAGTTTCTCATCTTTTAGGTTTATTAGAAGCACTGTTACATGGCAAATAAAAACCATGTTTTCATTCAAGAGAATGAAATAAAATTGATTAGGGTGTTTACATGGAATTATCTAAACCATGTGAAAATCTTTCAAAATCCGTATTAGAGTTTTGATCAGTCCTTGCCCATTTTTTAAAATTCTTATTCTGAATTGACTGACAGTATAAAATGTAGCATTCTTTCTAAACATTTTTCTTGAAGTGTGATTTTTTTGGTTAATATTTTAACAATAAACCCTTTTATTTAAGTTAGGTTTTTTAGTTAATGTTTTAACAAGAATCACAGAACTCATCATGAGCTTTCTATAAAACTTATACATTTTCATTTTTACATTTCCATTGATAGTTAAGGTAGTATAATATTCCAAAAGTTAATTTTGAGTGAATATGCAGTCGGCAATAGATTTATATCCATGTTTTTTTAGCAACTATTTATTGAATGTCTACTAAATGTTAGGCACTCTTCTGGGTGCTGTGAAATAAACTGATAAAAATCAGTGCCTTTGTGGGTTTTTATTTTCTGAAAGAAAAGGTTTATTGAGCACAAAAAGGATCCAGCCCTGGAACATGCAGTCTTACCAGCAGCAGGACTAGCTGGAGAAGGCAAACATGTCCTGTGGGATTTTTTTATGATGTTGACTCACTTGTTTTCAAATGAGTCAATGGAATAATACCTAGATGGAATGCTGAACAAATAGTTATTATCATAGGCTTTCAGAAACAGTTGTAACTAAATATGTAGATGAATGAAAATTTTGGAATTGAATAGTTCAATTTTAAAAGACAAGCATAACGATGTATCGAATGGTGGTTGAAAGAAAAGAAAATGAGGAAGGAAAAACTTGTCATGATTGTTTAAAAAGGAAAATAAAAATTTTAAATATTTAAAATGAGTAATATGTGTTTATTGCAGGGAAATTAGAAGAGTATAAGCATAATGGGAAAAAAATTTTATTTCCACTACCTTTCACTATCGTTAGCTTTTTTAGATGTGGGTATTTATACAGTAAAACGTAAAGTTTTGTAACATGTTTTTCACATGGTAGCATATTTTTGTTATTTATGATACAAAATCACTTAACTATGCTAAAGTGGTCTGTTCTAGATAAATGCTATTTAATCAGTCCTTTATTTTGTACATTCATGTACAAAATTGCTTCCAAGTTTTGCTTTATAAGAAACTAACAAATATAATTTTACTTAAATATCTTTCATTTTTACAATCATTTTAGACTGACCATTTAGAATTGGTATTTCACTACTAAAGTTTGCCAGCATGCTCTTTTAAATTGAGCCTAGGTAACTTCTTTTAATTGCTTTAGAATTTTAGTAAAAATGGCCAATGTATAGTTTGTCCAAGAGAAAAAGATTAAATGTACAGTTTTTTGTGAAAAGGATGATTTGGAGATTATTTGATAAACATTTAAAGGAGTTGTGGAATTATGTCATTTCAATTAAATAGAAATAAACTGCATACAGGATTGAGAAAACTAGAATTGGGTCATAATACAAATGTTGATTCTTTTGGATAAAATGATAAAATGTAGCCAAGTTAGTTACAGGATATAATTATAACTTTGAATCTAAAGTTAAAAATTCAAATAGCACTGATAAAAATATAATATTTTAGTCTGATGAATATGTTATAAGTTTTACAGAATGAGGAAAATAGATTTTTTCCATCTTCATAAATCTATATTGATAGAGAAATACTGGAAGGCAAGTTGCTCAAAAAGTGGAGAAATGTAATTCACTGAATTTGTATCCACTTTTTGAAAATCCTGTTTTTGAAAAGTGATTTTAAGAAAGGCTAGATGAAGCATTACCCGTCTATAAATGTTCTACCTGATTCAGCATATAAAAGTGTGTGTAGAATTAGTAACAAGGAAATGCATTGGAAAATTTGATGCCATCTGATGCTACTGAAAATTAAGCAAGTGCAATGGTATCGTGATAGGAATCTATTAAAATGGGAAGGAAAAAATTTAAAAATTTTCATATAAACAAAAAATGGGAAGGAAATTATTGATTAGTGAAAGTAAAATGATCTATAGTAGAAGAGTGAGTAAAATAAAGCTTTTGTCCAATAATTCAATTGTTATTTTTTGACAATAGCAGTTCTCAGTTTTATGCAGTGAGAAGTATAGTGAGCAATGAAAGAATTATAAAGACTTGTGTTTCTTTGCTCATAAATTTTCCCTTCACACATTAAAAAAAAAATGTGTAACTATACTAAAGGGAGGTTAACTCAGCAAATGGGAGTGGGGTGAAATATTTTCTAAGGTGATGTATAAAAGTTCATATAGTAATTCTAGAGAAATTATATTATTGAGTGATATTTTTAATTTGCTTGGAAGGATTTTCACTTTATTGAGGACAATTCATAAAAGCTGAAAATTAAGGTAGGAAAGTAGAAAAAACTAAGTTAATGTGAAAGAAAGAAACTGATATTAGACCTTCAAGGGCAGTGAATCAGCACATCTACTTGAGCACTACTCTGGCTGTGCAGTACAGAATTGATACCATTTTTGAGATAAGTGGCTTATAAACTTGGTTCTCTGACACTCCTGGTAATTCGAGGATCTCACAATTGTACACATTTCTCATTCTTGATTTTAATTCACCATTTAGATCTATGCCATACATCAATTTCAAAGGAGTGATGGGCGAGGTGGCATAGTAGTTACGGTAGCAAAACCAATTGAGCTATAAAAATTAGTGATTTTTGATACTTCAGACCAAATCACTCACTTTTCTCAAGTAAAATATCTTGCTCTATTTTCCTTAACTCAAAATTTGCAAATTAGTTATTTTTGAAAGGTAATGTTTGGCATGATGTTGACAAAGTACTTACTTTGTCATGGTGATGAATAAAGAGTAGACATTTTTTAAGTAAACAGGCTGAGTCTGTAAATGTTGTGATGATTGTTGACAGATGCCGTATAAATTGGACCAAAATCAAATTTAGTTTACTTTTAACAGTCTTGGTGAAAGTCAGTTTTGCCTAATTTACCTAGCAATCATTTAACTTTTTTAGCTTTGAAGGCCTGGCTAAGAACTTGAGAGCATTTCAAAATGAATTTAAAATGAAGATGTTTATAACCAGAGAAAAATGTCAATTAATTACTCAGGAGAAGAATTTACTGTCCCAAATCAGCTATATTTTTTCTTTTCTCTTATAAAACAAAAACCCAACTCTACTGCTGTGAAATTGTTATAGAAATTTATTTAAATGTATAATGGCAATATGTAACAAAAATTATTTCACTTCTCCTAGTGTTACCAGTTTTGTCTAACAGTTTTGTGTGTATTTCTCGTGAGTTTATGTCACTAAATTGATAAATAGAGACGCGTAGGAGGGGGAAATAGGTAGATGGATAGATAAACATACCAATGGTGTATATATTTTTTGAATTTCCACTTTTAAAAGTAACATGGACATATTTTCATTCAGTATTATAAATATATATCATTGCTTTTAAAGCGTCTATATGTATAACCCATTCCATTGTTTAGACAAAGCATAATTTATTCAGTTATTCTGCTCTTACGTCATTTAGGTTTCCAAATTTTCTCATTACAAGCATTCTTGTTGAACATCCTTATACATATATCTTACTACAGTACAGTATAGTGTAGCGGCTAAGAACTTGAGCAAGTTACGAATCTGTTCTGCGCCTCAGTTTTCTCATTTTAAGTAGTAAATATAATAGTACTTTACTTGAGTGTTCTAAGGATTGAATGAATTAATCCTTAGTTACATATAAACTCCTAGAGTAGTGCTTGCATACATTAAATATTTAATAAATGTTACCATTAGTATTTTGTAATTGATTTCAACTTTTAAATTTAAATTTGTAATAGATAAGCAGTAACTTTCTTACAGCCAAATCCACTAATCTTTTCTATACCCTCATTCCTTTTGACCTGTGGCATATCCCACCATACATTAGGTCTCTTATAATGTTCTTTGACTTCTTAGACATAGTTTTATCCTTTTTCTCTTATCTCAAGCACTCAGTTCTGTTCCTTTTCTCTGCCTGGTAATGGATATCTTTGAGAAATTAAACCAATGACTCAAATACACATCTTTAATCCCACTGCCTTATTTGAAAGCCAATCCTTATCTCCTAATTTTAAACAATTTCTACCTGACTTATTTATGGTCATCTCATATAATCTAATAAAAAGTAAATTTTACAGCAATTACCATAACATTTTTCATTTTTTTTCCCCGTGAAAAATATATTCTTTTCCCTCTATATGACTGTTTTTCCCTCCCTGTTACCCCATTTCCCCTAGGTCACTATTCCCCCAGTTAAGGATGATAGCAACAGCCCTTAGCTATTCTCTGTTAATGCTTCCTTGCCTTATCCCATGACATCGAAAACCACTCTGTCTTCTTCCCCACCTCCACCTGCTGATCCTACTAATTAGCCATAGTTTCCATACTTTCATTGTTGGGTGACACCCAATTTTTGTGTATCAGATTTAAACTCTGCTTAGCTTTTTGGGACCCTCTGTAATGGACCGCCATTACAATTAACCAACCTATTTTCCTAGTAAATATTCTTGTGTTGATATCTTCATTATTCAGAAACTCATATTGTTTCATTGACTTAAACCTTTTCGTTAATGGCCTGGATTCCATCTGCTCAGTGAAACTTTCTTTGGTAACTAATTTGTACGGAACTCCTTTTCCTTTGTATTTTATAGGACATGGAGCATATATAAAATAAAATTATAGTCCTATATTTCCAATAATTTTATTTTCAACTAGATTATAAGATCTTTAATAAAATTCAGGTCCATATATCCCATATCCACCTGATAAATCCTAAGCACATACTACAAATATTTTTTAGTTGGTCCAGAAAAGTAGATTAATTAATACCTAATTTGGTTAGTACAAAGAATCAAAATGAACATAAACTTAATCTAGAATGGAAGATAATATTTTGGTTAACAAATTTTAATTTCAATCACGATGAGACATACTTTACATTCATGTTTAACAAATATGTTGTTTCTGTGGCACATTTTAGATGCCTGAAGGAACTATGATTTTTTATGAGACATCAAGTTTTGGCCAGTCTGTTAAATCTAAATCTGTGTATATGTAGGCATATATTTGTAAGTACATTTAATAGGAAAATTATAACATAGAGTACAATAGATTGTAGAAAAAATTAGGAAATACAGATAAGCAAAAGTTTTAAACTACCCACTTTATTTATTTTCCTGACTCTCTTACTAAAATATAACTCCTTGAGTTGTAAAACTTATTTTATTCCACTACTGTATCTTCACTGCTAAAAAAAGAGACTGTCACATAGGCACACAATTATTTGTTGAATGAAATGAATTTATTTGCAGGCATTCCTTTAATACCTTTACTTTAAAATTGTGCCTGGGTGGTAGAAAGGAGAATGATCTGCAGCTACTTCAGCAACTTAAAAATTTGTTGGTAGATCTGAAAGCGCCATTCGACATTTCCCAGATTCTTTAAAACTAAGTTCTGTAATATTCCATATTTTTCAGGGTATAAGATTGGAGAGCAGTAGAAAAGAGTGAAAAGGAGTAAATAGGTGTGGTTTCTGTTAAGGATTCCATTGGCTTTCAGGTTTCAGGATTGAGACTAAGCTTTTTAAATCAGGCAGCTCCTGCAGCTCAAATTCAATTTAAATTCATTGTCTTAAATTCCACAAAAGTGTATAGGCTATTCTTTAGAAAAGATCTAGGGAACAAATTAGGAACATGAGTTTGCAATTAATTCATTTATTTATCACATTTATTTTAAGCATCTGCCATGTAAACTCACTTGAGATGTGCCCTAGCCCCCAGCAGTGTCTTGTCCCAAATAGTTATTATATGAAAACCTAAACAAAATATATAGAGACTTACTTTTTCCTTTAGATTGTTTGGCTTGTTTACTTTCTTCTATAGAATTATATCATTTGGGTTCACTTGTCAAATATGTTTTTGAATCAGTTATAATTAATTGTACAGTTACTAATGATTATTATAATTGACCACTTAAAAATAACATTAAAAAAATTCTGATGTTATAGGATTTGTTTTTTTCCTCAGGGTGTATTTTAAGAAAAAAAATATATAGAATTTGAGGAAATCAGCCAAAACCCTGTTTACATATAGAGGTTTCTTTCTCTGTTAAGAAAAAAAACATAGCTTTATAGGCATTTACACTAACATTTTATAAAATCTTCAATGAAATATGAAAACTATTCTTAGTATTGTTAGAAAAAACTAATTTATTTTTGAACAGTTAGATATTGTGGCATCTTTGGATCTCCACATAAAAATGTTCCAGGTAAAGGGCACAGCTAAACTGTTAAAATGGATGTTACCACAGTTAGTCAAAGGTTTACTAGACATTTTTTCTTCTGACAAGGTTTACATTTTACAAAATTAAATAATCTACTGTAAGCGATCATTAGTTTCAATAATCGCTCAGAGGATAGTTTTAGTTCCAAAAGATAATGTTCAGTTAATGCTTGGGAAATAATTGTGGAATTTAACAAAGGACTGGATGTAGGAAGTGTTTAAAAATATCAGGAACAGATCTGTGTTTATTCAATATGTTATACTTTTAATCTTCCCCAAATACTCATTTGAATTTAGTTAAAGTTTAATTAGTCTTGATAATATTCTAATTATCTTCCTCAGTTTATAAAATAAAAATAATTAGGAAGTTGACAATTAAAATTTTTTTTCCTTTCCTTCCATAGCAACTTTTCATATCTTGATAAAAGTAAAATGATTCATCAAAAAAGTAATAGTAATATTGTAATTGTATGACAAATTTTTATGATTAACAATAGATGGATTAGGATAAGAATTAAAAATTATCCTCAATTTTTGTAATGATTTTTTAATTAGAAAAATAATATCACATTATAGAAAATTTTTAAAAAATAATTATTCTATCACACTAACATTTTATTTTTATTTATTTATATATTTTTTAGGCAAGGCAACCCTTGGTTGACCTCACAGATTGCAAGGACCTTGTCAGTTTACAATCCCTTATTTTTTACGCCTAGGTGGTCTCCCACCCAAGTACTAACCAGGCCCAACCCTACCTAGTTTCTGAGATCAGACAGGATTGGGCTTATTCAGAGAGGCATGGCCATAGACCTCTATCACACTAACATATAAATTGTTCATATTTTGGTATATTTCCAACCATTTAAAAAAATCTTCACATTAAAATAACTAGATTCCTATTAAAAAAACAGAATCCCACACCTTTAACAATCACCTGAGACAATTCGCACATTAAAGTGTGAGAACTGAAAACTAAACATAAGAGCCCCCGTCATTTAAAATTGCATAACATTACTTTTAATAGCTAAGTGCAATTTCTAGTATGCTTTGCAAAATTTTGTGTATGTATATAAAAGGCTTTAAATAGAGACTTTAGTTAAGGATAGACTCTGTCAAAATAAAATTTAAAGCAGTATCAAGAATTTTTCTTTATTTTTAAAATTTAAAGCAAGCTTTAGTTATCAAGTAGTTTCCTGTACAAATGTATATAGCTATACTAAATACATTTAAGAATATTTAACTTATAGCTTAAGATATTTTTACATGAATACTAGTAAACAATACCTAGAATAATACTCTTTTAAAGAAGAAAAATGGAGTAGTAGTAGGGTAACCAAAGGAAGGGTGTTCACATGTTCTTGTTTCACAATAATGGAATTTGAATATAACCTGCAGCATAACCTTTGCTTTTCTCTAATGGGGTAAATTATAATAACATTGCTCTTTGTGGCTACTTGATTTACATAGCTCTGTTTAGAGAAGATATAATGACAAGTTCATACTCCTTTGGTTTGTAATTTTGTTAATTAGTATGATTTATGAGCATTTGGAATATCAAGATGCTTTATTTTTTTTTCGATCTTTGATAAATTGTTTGTAGTAGTTATTATCATTTCCATTTTATAAGTGAGAACACTGATGCTGAGAGACATTCAGTAGTTACTTCAATGTGATCAAATTGTTTTCATTTATCACACTGCTCCAAAGCAGGTGATATCTTTAAAAATTGAATGATGTTTAAAAATAATGAGATTGTACCTGTTATGGTAATGTTACCAGTATAGGCTCTATAAAGGGGCTGTCAAAGAATATTTATTGATAGAATTAATGAATGACAGTCAGTGGCCAGGTATTCAAGGCCAGAGACTTCCTGTGTTAGTCAAAAATATTTTTCTACATGTGAACCAATACCAATTGAAGTAATAAATAATTGATGAATCCAAGATATAGGACCATTTTGTGTAGGAAAGAAACAAAGTTCTTTTTGGTTTATATTTCTTACATATATATAGATATAATTTTTACTGAAATGTATAAATGAAATCATAGATGAAGGACAGTCTGTTGTCTCTGTTCCATCTTCCACCCATAGAACTCTGCCCATCATAACTATGTTAACAACTTAATGTGTCATCCATATTTTCTCCATGCTCACAAAATCATATATAAACATATATATAAATAAGATTCATTTTTTATTATCATTTTACAGAAATGGATTATATTATATACATTCTTATTTTCTTTCATTTAATAAAGTAGGAATTTCTCCAAACTACCTCTTACAGTCCTAATTAATTTTATATGGGTATATAATATTCCATGATTTGGATGCACTGTAATTTACCAAACCATTCTCTTGGTGGACATTTACTTTGTGAACTTTTTGCTGCTAGAAAATTTGCAGTAAATAACTTTGTACAAACACCTTTATATCCTAGTGCTTTTATTTCTTTGGGGGTAGATTCCAGGGGAATTGCTGGGTTAAAAGATGTGTATTTTTTATTTGAATAGCTTTTGCCAATGGCTTTCCATAAAGGCCAAAATAATTCATATTTCTTACAGCAATGTGTGACATTCCTTTTACTCATTTTGCTTCAGTAGTGTTAACACACTTTTAAGCTTTTACCATTCTGATTGGTATCGACATCTATTATTTTAATTTGTTTTTCCCATTTTGTAAGTTTGTACATGTTGCCATATTATTTTTAACCATTTCCATTTTCTCTTCTGGAAATTGCCTATTCATATTCTTTGCCAGTTTTCCCAGTGAGTAGTTTTGGTTTTCCCGGCCTATTTTAAGAACTATATGTAATCTGTCATTGCATTTGGGAAGCTGGTGGCTTGAACTCATCTTACTTCATTCCCACTCAACCTATTTACTTCTGTTCAGCCAAGCAGCTGGATGCAGGGAAACCTCAGGTGTATGGCTATCTCAAAGAATAGGGCTGGTGGAGAGCCTAAGACAAGGTGTAAGAAACTGACCCACAGAAATACTTGGAACCTCTCGACTGCCTTTCTCCCTCAGAGGAATGTGAACATCAGGCAGGCTGAGTCCTCCTTCCCCGTGAGCAAAGATTTCTTTCTGGTTCTTTGTCAGAGGACTACCAACAGCCACTTTTCTGTCTATACCTGCTATATAGCTCCATGGGAAAGAAGGGATCAACTGCTACTCTAAGACTGCCAGTAATGAGTTTCAGAGTATAGACAGAAAAAAATAACTGCACAGCTAAGGATCCAGCAACAAGAAAGGAATATAAAATCGTCGGGATAGGCCCCCAACAAAATGGAGCTGCTGCAGGAGAGAGACAATAACTTGAACAAGATAGTATGAACATAGAGAGATTGAAAGTGCAGTATTAAAAAACATTCAAACTAAAAACCATTATTTTTAAACCAATCACAGCAATAGATCAAATTAAAGAGAATGGTGACATGGAGACTTAAACTAGGCGGCTTAAAAAATCTAGCAGAACAACTATTTTTGAACCTAGAGCAAAATTCAAAGAAAGTGTAAAAATAATAGAGTTTGAGGATAGAATAAGGAAACGTAATGTGTGTAATAGGAGTTTTAAAAGGAAAAATGGAACAGGTGGGAGAGAGGCAATAATTTTTATAAGAAAATTCTTGGGCTGAAAAAGACCTGAGTCTAGCTTCAAAGGGCATGGTGAGTTACAGGAAGAATTTGTGGTAATAATAATAAATGATAATTATAAGTGCTCACTCTACCAAGCAGTGTTCTAATGACTTCACATTTATTAACTTGAGTCCTTACAGCAGCCCTACAAAATAGGTACTATTATCCTCCTTATGCAGATGAGGAAAAAAGAGATTAAGTGGATAGTCAGAATGTGAACCCAAGGGGTCTGACTCTAGAGCCTTGACTAAACTGCTTCAAACGACCAAGACCTATATTTAGTCATTTCCTGTGAAAATGTATGAACTGAAGACCAAGGGTAAATCTTACAAATTCCCTAGGCAAAGAGTAAACAGACTATCAGCAAAAGAGACTGTCGTCAGAGCTCTTCTGTAGCATCTTAAGCCAGTAAACAGTGGACACATTTATATATACTACTGAGAGAAAAGGACCATAAGCCAAGATTTTTCTAACCAATCAAATTATTCACCTATCAGGGCGAAACAAAGATTTGCTGACATATCACAATTGAGCAACTAATCCCACCTACCATCCAATGAAAATACTCAAGAGAAAAGGAAATCTAGTAGTATTTAACCTTGGTTTTTGTGCATGCCAGTCTTCCTATCCAGAATACTCCCTTTCTTTACCAGTACAACATCCCATCCTTAACATCTTAACTTTTTTCAGGAAATCTTTTGCAAATATTCAAGTCTGAGTTTTCTGCTCCTCCTGAATGCTCCCATTTCACCCTGTACTTCCCCCACCTTGGCACTTATTTTCCCCATAACATTGTAAGCTCAATGAGAACATGGGCAGACTATATGTGTTTTGTTCACTGGTAGCCCCAGTGCCTGGAATATAGTAGTTTGCCTGAGTGACAAACATTTTTGTGTAGTCAAAATGAGCAATTTCTTCCTGCCGCACTATGCCTATGCCTTATATATCTGTATTCATCTTGTTTACTATTTTACAAAATTTTAAATTCATAAAATTTCAACATAATATATGAAAATCTATTAATATAAGATTGATTTGCATAAGTCATATTTACAATGCATATGTCCATGTTGGGTTCAAACTTCTAGTAGAATTAATAGGAAGGTATAGAGATGAATTTACAAGATTAGTCAAAAAACTGAGAGGTAGTATTTTAACACTCTAAAAAGAATAATGTTAATCCTGTATTTTTCTGTTTCCCTTTAGATTAAAGCTAAAAATTATGACAAGGTTGAAAAGGTGAGTCTTATTAAAATATACTTTGAATATTATGCTGAAGTTTAACTTGGGGCTTACCATATATGAGGCAACTATAGTAAAATATTAATTTTTTGAATCTAGATAGTGATTATATAGGAGTTCATTGTACTTATTCAACTTTTTTGTATGCCTGAAAATGTTCATAATAAAAATTTTGGGAAAGAAAACAAAAGTGATTATAGTCTACTGACCAAAATAATGAGAATGATTTTGATTATCTAAAAATAGGAAAGAGGAAGTAGTTGTTATTTACCTTTGATTTGCAAGATAAATTCATGAATGGAGCAAAACTTATTTTTTTAACGTTCCATTTCACCCATGTACATGTGAAATTTAACCTGTGGGTTCTGATATTTTCTTGTACTTATAGCTATTTCAGAGATGCCTTATGAAGGTTTTGCACATTGATTTATGGAAGTGTTATCTTTCATATGTTCGAGAAACCAAGGGCAAACTTCCAAGTTACAAGTAAGTTAAATCAGGATCTTAAGAATGCAGGTCTCCCTGGGCACACAGTTAATCCCTCTGTAATTCACACCTTCTCTTAACTCCATGAGGAAAGAGACTGTCAGTAAACTTTGGGAAAAATATTTTTTTAAAAAAGCCACTGGCATTAGTCTTATTCTGGAGAACTGAATCATCCAAGCCCCTCTTCTATATTCAAACTCTGAACATTCGCCACACCAAATCACTTTGTTGACAGGCTTATCAGATTTAATAAAAAGCATCTTATTACTTGTCATGGCACCACTCTTAGCAGGTTACCAAGCAATGTGCTACTTTAGTATTCCAAGGCATCTTTGACAATTCTTGTTATGTAATCTCCCTGCTATGAGTTGCACCTGCCCATCTATCTTTGCTGAATCTAAATAATGGCCCTTCTCAAATGCTATTTTTACATATAACAAAGAGGCAAGTATTTCTATAAATAGAATTCTATCTTTTCCTCATTATCCTTTATTTTCTTATATTAGAGAAGTTCTTTCTAAATTTTACTTCAGAGCTAATAGATCTTCAGATACAACTTACCTCCTTAAATCAGATATTTTCACATATTACTCTGCTACATATAAGATTAGGCAATTTTAAGGATATAAAGATAAGTTAAAATCTGGGCTTTATTGTTAATGAGCTCACAAGCTGTCAGTAAAAGAAATAAAGTATATAAATTAATGACACCGACAAGCTAAACAAAAGAAGATGTCTTTACATTCTTGTTTATATATACAAAAGGTTCAAATGCTGTTCTGATCATATGATGAGAAGTTATGATTATAATTATAGTTGTAGATATATTTTGATAACAAATATAATTTTAAAAAAGCATCTCATTTATTTCAGGGAAAAAATGGCTCAAGCATATGACTTTGCATTGGATAAAATTGGAATGGAAATTATGTCTTATCAGGTAGAGTTAAAAATTTTTGAATAAATATATAAATAAATTTGAAAATGTCAAGAAAAATACTAATATTTTATTTTATTTTTTAGATTTGGGTAGATTACATCAATTTCTTAAAAGGCGTGTAAGTATTTTTATAGTTTTTTTTTCAGTGTGCAGAGTTGATTTAGCTATAATATAATTGATGGCATTTTTTATTGAACACCAGGGAAGCTGTTGGATCTTATGCAGAAAATCAGAGAATCACAGCTGTCCGAAGAGTTTATCAGCGGGGTTGTGTTAATCCAATGATCAACATTGAACAACTCTGGAGAGACTATAACAAGTATGAAGAGGTAAATCAGGCCAGACTAGTTATTATAACCAAGCCATTTTAATTTTTATGCATTGTGGATTTGTGGATTCTAGCCTTTCTTGTATCAGGTACCTGGGTATCAGTGATGCACATGTCTGTTTTTACACTGATTGTAGTGAAAGAACTACTGATATTTTTGCAAGGTTTTGAGAGTCTCATTTTACCGTTGAGTTATTTTTTAGAGAATACTCTGGAAGAATTATAATTCTTACAAAACCATTTTTATTCAACGCTAAACTATACACACACAATCATACACATACATTGCCATTGATCTCTTATGAAATGGTACCGTTTTAGAATTGTTTTTCCAATAGTAACAATCAGTTGCAATACACCCCTTTTACCTAGTTACAATGATTATTGGCTTGCGTTTGTGACTATTGGAGCTGCAATCCAAGATTTTTGCCTCATTAATATATGCTTTAACCAACTGAGCTAAATACGTAAACATGCATGCCAAATAAACTCCATCAATAAAAAAGTTCCTCATATGTCCACTGTGATTTGGAAGAACTATGTAGAGTATTGAAACCATCCCCTCATAGGCGTAAGCAGTGGTTCTCTTATATTTTGGTCTTGGGATTTAAAACATTTTCGAAGACCACAAATTTAATATATTAGAGTTAAAACTGATTAATTTTTAAGATATTTACTAATTCATTTAAAGTTTACAATAATAAACTATTACATTTTAACTTAAATAGCATTAAAACAAACTGTATTTGCCAAAAGAAGAAAAAACTTAGTGAGAAGAGTGGCATTGTTTTGTATTTTTGCAAATTTCTTTAATATCTAGCTTAATAGAAGATAAGTAGATTTTTATATCTCCTTCTAAATTTCATCAGTTATGATATTGAAAATCATGTAGCCTCTGAAAAACTTCACTATATATTTGTAAGAGAGGCAAATAACGTTTTAGTACTATATGAAAATTGTTTTCATCTCATTGACACCCCTTCCCCCGAAAGGGTCTTGGGGATCAGCAATCCTTGGACTGCTGTTAGAAAACTGCTAGACAGGAGTGATATTTTTTATGTCTTGTTAGTACCTCTGCACTTATTTTTCAAGTTATGCAGACCTAGCTAAAAAAGAACTTTTAGAGCTAAGCCATGACTATTCACCCAGATGAATCTGTACATCATTCTTTATTAGTAGAATTTTACATGAAATAATTGATCCTTTCCAAATCATTCCTTATCTTGAGAAATTCCTGGTATGTGGAAATTTACTGCCAGTTCATAACAGACATAAGCACACCTTCTTTGATCTCTGAAGCATAATATGATTGAACCTTTAGTTTACTAACCAAAAAATCATTTAAAGTAAAGAATTTAAAGTACTTTAATAAATGAATAAATTAATTCTATTGTGATAATATTAAAATATACTTAGTTTTAAAATAATATATATTTTTCTTTCTTTTTTAGGGTATCAATATTCATTTAGCTAAAAAAATGATTGAAGATCGGAGTAGAGATTATATGAATGCTAGGCGTGTAGCAAAGGTATGAAATTCTATTAGGCCACATATTTTAATGATTGTTATGAGTATGTTGTTTACACAAGAGCTTTCTCTGTGTGGTATAAGTCAATATTTTCAATCATGAGCCATTTTAAATAATGACAATTACATTGTCTGAGTGGATGATGTATTTGAAATGAAATACCTCTTTACAGACATGTTAAAGGACAAAATAGAATAAATCAAGTTTGGAAGAAATTATTTTTTAAAATATAGAAATATGTCATAATAGGGACAAGGTTCTAACTAGAATTGATAAAGTAGTTTTTATCCTTCCCTTCTATTTGCTCGTACATATCTGAATGCTGTACAACTCTGTTGTCTAATAACACAGCTCTCAGGGACAGATTTTTATCTCTCGTGCATTCCTTTTTATTCATTGACACTGTGAGAAGTTAGGGAAAATAACCTAGTAATATAAACTATTTAAATTTAAAAAGACAGATAGTTTCTCCAAAGATGGCAGTCATGATGGCACAAGACCATCTGTCATGTTGGTCTGTCAACTCCTCTGTCCTGGAGAGTGACCTCCTAGATCACTGGTAGAGAGGACCCAGGGATGTTCTATTCACATAGTCTTTATAACCTGTTCTTAGGTAAGTAATCCTCTGTTATCTTTCTCCCATCTCTTAAATAGTTTTTAGATTATATTAACAAAATGGTATTTGGAAGAAACAAAGTATTCCAAACTAATCACCTTCATCCTGTATATCTGAGCTATTCTCATGCTCACTACAGAATTCTAAATGCCTGTTGTCTAGGAATATGAGACGGTAATGAAAGGTTTGGACCGCAATGCTCCCTCGGTGCCTCCTCAGAATACTCCTCAAGAAGCTCAGCAGGTGGACATGTGGAAGAAATACATACAGTGGGAAAAGAGCAACCCTCTTCGTACAGAAGATCAGACCCTTATAACAAAAAGAGGTAATAAGATTAACTCTCTTGGAACTCCAATTACATGTATGTTAGGCCACTTGATATTATTCCATAAGTTAGCAAAATTATTTTTTAACCCTAATCTTTTTTTCTTCTATGCTCTTCAGACTGAAAATTTCTATAGATCTATCTCCATGTTCACTGACCTTTATTTTATATATCCAATCTGTTGTTAAGCCCATCTAGTGAGTTCTTCATTTCAGATATTTTACTTTTTAGTTCTATAAATTTTCATTCTAGAAATATTTGTATTTTTTTATGGTTCTTTTTTTATAGTTTCCTTTTCTCTTTTGCAATTCTGTGTCCATTACTATCTTTTTCTTAAATCCTTGAACATATTTATAACAGTAGTTATAAAATCCTCACATGCTAATTTCAACATCTAGGCCATCATGGGATTGGTTTCTTTTTCTCTTGACTATGGGTCACATTTTCCTGTTTTGTCACAAATCTTGACATTTAAATTTTTCTTTTGGACTTCGTGCAGATACACTAATGATACATTGTAGACTTGATTTTGTTATCTTCCTCCGAAAAATATTGAGTTTTATTTTAGCAGGCAGTTAAATTATTGGCAGATCACCTGGACCTTATGATGGCTGGTTTTATACTTTTAAGATGAGTTTTAGTTTTACCCTTAATCTCAAGGTAAATCTCTTAGTCTGGGACATAGTCTTTACTCCTAAGACATAATGGAAAGTACAGGGTATTTACCTAGACCCTCTAACTTGATGGGACTGAGATTCCAAACTTGGTCTCCATTACAGTGGGCAGCTACTGAGATATCTGTTCAGCTCTTTCAGCCTTCCTGCTTTGCTTTCTGCTTGGGCTCTTTGTAATCTTTCCCATTTACATACAAAGATTCTAGGGGTCAACTAAAGATTTGAGGGTGTTTATGCCCAGGTTTTTATGTTCCACCTTCTGTGGCTCTCTCTTTTGGGGGTTCCCCTTAATTTACTGCTGTTCCTGTAGCTCAGAACTCTATGTTACTTACCTCTAGCCAGTAAGACTTGAGTCTAGTTATCCCAAAACTGTACACACATGGTGTGCCTTTGAGGGGAAAAGCCACATTAAGTATGGCTTTCATCTAGTGTGGTTCCAAGTTTTTAAAGGCTGAATCATCTCTGGTTTCTGTATCTTTTGGTCATTCTCCACTGCCTTTAAATAGTTTCTTTTTGTGTTTTACGGTTTATGATTTTTATTTTCAGGAGATTTAATCTGATATAAACTACTCTGCCACTGCCAGAACTAGAATTTGGAACTTTAAAAATTCCTCAATCTTGCCTTGTTCACTCACCTATAGGCCTTTGGAAATACTGGTTTTTTATTAGTTTGTTTGTTTGGTTTGGTTGTTTTTTGTTTTTGTTTTTGTTTTTTCCTACACCATTTTTGTATCTACTCCTGTCCTTCCTACACTCCACTTACTCTTTCATCTGACCAGCTTCTATCCCTTCTTCAGGTTTCGCTTTAGATGTCAGTTCCTTAGTGAAGCCTTTCTTGAGTCCCTAAACTATGTTAAGTCCTGCTGCTGTAAGTTTCAAGGGTACGCTGTACTTTCCTCATCACAATACTTATTACTTTTTATAATTGCTTTCTTAATGTTGATCTTTTCAATATACTGCAGACTTCTTGAGTGTAGGAAGTTTTATTCATTGTTGTTTTCATAGTGTCTTTCACATTCCTAGCATATAGTTAGTGCTCAATATATATTAACTTAATAAATGATGGATGGAAGGGGCTTGGGTGGATGATGGTATAAGAAATCACTAAAACTTTTTATTTCTAATTATTATTCATTATTGAGGGCCCTATCTTAGCCTAATAATTTAGTTGTGATGCTTATATTGATAATTTCATATATAATATTTATTTTAATTGAATTTTGTGACTGTCTTCCTTAGTTATGTTTGCTTATGAACAGTGCCTGCTCGTGCTGGGCCATCACCCTGATATTTGGTATGAAGCCGCCCAGTATCTTGAGCAATCAAGTAAACTGCTCGCAGAGAAAGGGGTAAGTATTCCTTTGGCTTCCTTTTGGTCTTTTCATGGTTTTGGTATAGTAATAATTTGTTAAAAATAGAACTCTGAATTTTGATAATAAAGGATGAGTGTTGAAAACTTTAATTTATGTCAATATGAATCTTAGTGACACTCTTACATGATTAGACTTCCTTAGTCAGAATTAAAATACAGTGGCTGTTTTTTAATGTATTAAAGTGACGAATCATTTAGAGTACTTTATGATTCTTCTGTTAAAATAATGGAAGAAGTCTCTGAAACATTTTTAGAATCCAGAAATGTATACATGTTCCTATATATGTATATAATTAGTGTGTATTTTATTCTCTGAGTTATATTAAAGTTATTGAGAGTGAGCTTTTCCTTTTTTCTCCTAGGATATGAATAATGCCAAATTATTTAGTGATGAAGCTGCTAATATATATGAAAGAGCCATAAGCACTTTATTAAAGAAGAATATGCTTCTTTATTTTGCATATGCAGATTATGAAGAGGTGAGTAAAAATATTTAGAACTTTCTTATAATTGGATTTTTTACTGCAGCACTGATTTTTTTTTCTTTTTGCTGGCTGCATCTTGCTGAGCGTATTGCTTTTGGTAGACTGAGATGATGCAAAATGAATGCTTATTGGGCTTCAGCTTATTATGTTTATGCTCAAAGCAGGTGCCGTTGGGGGTGCAGCCTCTGGATTCCTCAGAGCTCAAATCCTGCTTGTTTACAGTATATATTTATATCCACTTCTTCTCTACCACCTTAGAGTCGCATGAAGTATGAGAAAGTTCACAGTATATATAACAGACTTCTGGCCATTGAGGATATTGACCCCACCTTGGTGAGTAACTTTATGAATCTCTTTCCCACCTTTGCAGTCTGCTTTAATAACAACAAAAAATTATTTACATGCAATAAAATTCACTGTTCTTATTGTATAGTTCTATGTCTTGATCGGTAACATTGAGTCAGGGGACCACCATCAATTAAGATATAAAACACTTTGATCACTCCCAAAAATTCCTTCATGTGACCACTTTGTAGTCAACCCTTCCTCTCTCCTAACCCCTGACAATTACTGACCTGTTCTCTGCTTGATTTTTTTTTCAATGCAGCAATATGAAACAGCTGCAGTGGGGTTTTCTCTATCTAACACCTTCCTTGTGATCATGGTTTGAAGCCATTTATGCCACATAATTGTTGCTTAATAAATATTTCTTATTAAATAAATGGAGGCAGTAGAAACCAGCATCCTGAAAGGGATTGGACAGGAACTCAATTTATCCTAAATTCTGCTCTGTAATAGTGCTTTTTAAAGACCCGAGTTTCTGTAAAACTAAGGTGGATATTTTATTAGAAGGGGAGGAGGACAGGCCAATGCATGGGGATCTAGACCCTTTGCTTCAAGGCAGCTACAAGTATACTGCCTTCTTGCTTGTTTATACTGGCATTCCACTGCCCTAATTGCTGGCATTTATTAATGCTGCTCTAATTAATAGCATTTATAGATTCTAGCAGTGTAGTGACATATTAGTTAAAATTTCTTTCCTCTAGGAACTCATAGTTCATTTATCCATTCATTTATCAGAATTGGGCAACATAGTTTGATATCATCAAAACCAGGCAAATCAGGACCCTGCTCATAATCATCCTACTTATCATCCAGAGACATTTGTTTGTTGAACAAATATTGCATACTCATTTGTGTTGTCCTGAGTATAAAATGGCTCATAGTTTATTAATAAGGTTATATGGTCTCTGGAAAAGAGAGTAGTGGGCTTTTAAAGCAATAAACCAAGAAAATGTGAAGTTAAACATATGTTGTTAAACATGCTTGTATTAGATAAAAATGAGTTCTCTAGGTATTAGCATTCATTAATGGAGTGTTTTACAGTAGTTGCACTTTTATTTCCTCCTTAAAATTTAATTTGTATGATCTGGAATTAAAGAGTAGTGTTGATTGTACAACCTTGTAAATATACTAAAAAAAATTTAACAAATTATATACTTGAAATGGCAAATTTCATGGTATGTGAATTATATCTCAATATTTAAAAATTAATTTGCATGCCTCTTTAATACTAGAAAAATTTTGCTTGTGGATTTAAGTAGTGCAATATCTATAATCTTAATTTCTGATTTCTTGGGTAGTCAAGATTGCTTAATTCTTATACAGAAAACCTATTTGTATAGGAGTAAGGTGAGCCCGTATTAGATGCTACAGGGATCGAATTCTGCTAAGTTATCGAAAACAAGTGCTTTTTTGTGTGTAGGTATATATCCAGTACATGAAATTTGCAAGGAGAGCAGAAGGTATCAAATCTGGAAGAATGATATTTAAAAAAGCGAGAGAAGATACCAGAACCCGCCACCATGTCTATGTTACTGCAGCACTTATGGAGTATTACTGTAGTAAGGTAAGTACTGAAATAAAATACAAAGGTAAAATAATTTCCATCATCTGACATACATTCATTAAAAGAAAAGTAGTCCTAGTTTCTGTCATTAAGCTTTAATTGTTCATGTCATAAGGGAAGTCTAAGTGTATCTGTGTACAGTTACATGGAACATCATCTAAATCCCCACTGCCTGCTAATTCTAATTTATGCTTTATTAAACACCATATTTCTGAATCTAAACCCCCTTGAATGGTTTTTAGCTCTGCAATTTTTGTTTAGCATGTTTTTAATTTCCATTTTCATTCTTAATGTATCTTGTCATATTTAGGTGTTATAGTTTTAATATCCTTTTGAATATCTTGTCTGATATTTCATGGAAATCAGTATTTTCCTCTCTACTTCTAGGACAAATCTGTTGCCTTTAAGATTTTTGAGCTGGGGCTAAAGAAATATGGAGACATTCCAGAATATGTTCTGGCCTATATTGACTATCTTTCTCACCTCAATGGTAAGTAGATTCTAGATCTATAATGGTTACATAATATTAAATCATTAATATCATTCTCTGAAATTATGTTGGTGGTTTTTTTCCTTCTTGAGTGTATTATTATTATGTCATCATACCAGAACCAGGCACTTGATAGGCACTCAAGAAATATTTGTGGCCTATCAACCATGAACTTATATTTATTGAGTAATGGTAGGAGGCTTTTGACTCTGCAGAATGGTTAATGCATCATCAATAAAATCCCATAAGTAGTAGGATAAAGCCACAGATTTAGAGTCGGGAACACAGAGTTGTTGATGCTCATCCCTGATGACTCTGGGCAAATCATCTCTTGTGTACAGCCTGGAGGAAATGGCGAGGGGTGATAGGACAGGACAAACAAAAAAAGTCTCTAGCCACCAAAACTCAAAGATGCCCAAGTAGTAAAATAAAATGATGTGAGGCTACTGGAGAAGATATTTCAAAAACAAAGATTATGTTTATTACCATTTTTATTTTTATTTCCTTATCCTGTTGTGATAATAGTAATGGCCATCCTTTATTGAGTTCCTACTTTATACGAGGCACTGTGCTAAGGGATTCATATATACATGTATATATCTCATTTAGTCTAGTTATCCATAGCCCAGGAGATGTGATTTCTTGACTAAAGTGATCTGTTATAAAAATTGGTTTAAGAAAGAAATTTACAATTATGTACCATGTAAATGATTATAGAATTAAATATCACAGGTATATATCAATGATTTTAATGATATTTTTAAAAATATATAGCATTCTGTATACCCAAATAGTAGAAAAGAATAAAGCTTAAATATGATTTTGTATTTCAGCTTAGTGATTCTACACTCTGGAAAAGGACTTAACTCCAAAAAGTGAGACAGTGGAGCACTTAATTAAACATTTTTTTTTATATGAAATTAATGTTCCTCACCAATTTTATTTTGCTTGGTTTTTAGAATAGTTACTAGCATATATATTTGCTATTCTAAAAATGAGGTTGATATCTGATGTCAGCATTATTGTCTTCGAAAATCTGTGTCTTAGTTCACTCATTCATTTATACATCTACTCATCTATTCATCATTTATTCAGTACCTTCTGATTGCTAGTGTTTGGAAATACAAATGTGAATAGAACTTCATTCTTCCTCTCAGAGCATTCTCATGAGAGAATCAAATGTGTAAACATAATTACATCATCATTTGGTACTTCATTGCAGCTAGAGTTCTGGGGTTAGGTGTATAAACTTGTTTCAGGTTTCTCATCAGCAGAAGGGTCATAGAAAGACTACGTTTCATATAGTTGTTGAGAGGTTTATATAAGTTTTTGCATGTGTTGTCTTATATGTGGAATATGGTAAGCATACTATAAATGTTAACCGTTTATGGTGATTGTAGCAGTTGTGAAAAAAAACTAAACACTGTAGCAGAGTCCTGAATGAAGTACTTTGGAAGCACAGAGAGGAGAGTTTAAGTTCTGCAGTGGTGCTGTGCAATTAGGGCAGCCAGTAGACTAGAGAGTATTGAGCACTTGAAATGTGGCTAGGCCAAGACGAAATGTGGTACAGTGTAAAATACATAACAGATTTCAGAGTTAGTATGAAAAAAAGAATATAAAATATCTTAATTTTTCATATTGATTATATGTTGAAATGATAATAATTTAGATCTACTGGGTTAAATAAAATAATTAAAGCTAATTTTGTCTGTTTTTACTGTTTTAAATGTGGCTAGCAAAAAATTTAAATTACATATATTGCTTGCATTATGTTTCTTTTGGACAGTGCTTTTCTAGAGGATGTCATAGAAAAGGGACATGAGATGGGTCTTGAAGGGTGAGCATTAGTTAGCCAGGTAAAGATATAGGAAAATACGTTATTCCTGGCAGAGAACACAGCATATAATAAGCAGTTATGTGGAATGGTAAAAAGTGTGTCTGGAGCAAAGCTTGGAACAAAGCAAAAGAATAAAATGCAAGATTTACTTATTTTTTAAATCAGTATTTTAAAGTTTAAGATGAAAACCATGAATATGGTGCCATCTTCTTTGGAGCAATACAGAATACATTCAGTACATTTTAAATACATATTTAGTACCATTTTAATCTCTTGGTTTTACTTTGTATGTGGACATATAGTAAAATTGAATAACTGCCCTGAAGCAATAAATGCAACCACTCTGCTGGATTTTTTTTAAAAACAACTTTATTGAGGTGTAATTTATATACCATAAATGCACTCATTTTAAATATATTATTTAATTATTGTTAGTAAATTTACCGCTGTAGTCTTAAATTTTAATAGATCCCTTAGAACTTAGCAAAAAGTATCATTTTCCCACTTCAAGCTATAGAGGACCTCTCAACACTCAAGTTTTAATCCATTTTTGGTGACCATTATTAATTCACTTTTCCTTTGCATATTTATCTGCCAATCTAGATCTATCATACCTATACGAGAATTTAAAGCTAAATATAGTGTAGTCCTGGTGATGTAAAATAAGAAACTTAACTGTGTCTAAATTTGAGCTTGCCATGCTTCACAGTCAGTGTATTTAAAAAATATCAATAGTCTGACACTTATAATGGCAGCAGATACATAACTTTCATTATTTTTAAAAGGAAAATGGGATGCCTGGTTCAGATATCACATTGTTATAAATCGTTTGATATTATAACTACAATATACTGAGGTGGGCTGAACTACCTGGCTTCTAGTTATAGCTCTGTTCTCAGTAACAGCGAGCCAGGTAAACTCACTTAACATTTTTGAACTTCAGGTTTCCTCATCTATAAAAATTGGGTGTAATAATAGTTACCTTTCTACATAGGATTAAATGAGATAATGCCTGTGCAAATATACTGTTGAATTGTAAAACTGAATTTTTTAATATTTAAAAACTTTATTATCCTAGAGGACAATAATACCCGAGTTTTATTTGAACGAGTTTTAACATCTGGAAGCCTTCCTCCTGAAAAGTCAGGGTAAGCCATTGTGAAAATTTGTCGGTCAGGTTCTAATGGTGGCTTGAATACTTAAATTGTGATCTATGGGATGAACGTTTGCTGGTTGAGTATAAGTTTCAGGAGAAAGTTCTCTCTCTCTTGAAGCTTAACTTAATAGATTCCTACCTGCAATATTTTCCTACCTGTTTAATTTTTTTTTAGTTTTTGCATACCGATTAGAATTGTTTTGAGAGATACCGTAGGAATTTATTATTTATTTTAATATATTTTACTAGTTTACTATATTCCTAGAAATTGATATGGACACATTGAAAAGTGTACTGAGATGTTTACCTCCCTTACTCAAGAGCAAAGACTATTGAAAGTTTCTTCGACACATTATATCCCTGATTTATGGTTTTGACTGTCATTTTTACCAGACAGGAACAACATGGAATAGTGGTACAGTGGGAATAGTAAGACTCTGGAGTCTTGGGGTGGGTTCAAATTCCAGCTTAGCCAACTACACCTTGGCCAGATCTCAAAACCTTGCCAACTCGTACTTTCTCATCAAATAACAATAGTATCTGCAAATGTAGGATTTTTGTGATAGTCTTATAATTGGTGTATAATAGATCCTCAGTATATTACTTTGGTACAAAGGTGCTTAATGACACTTAAGTAGAGTTTGGCTATTAAAATAGCAGTGAGGCCCAAATTTATCTCCAATAATCCATATCAATGGGTAAAAATAGAGAGCACTTATATTTTTATCCATACATTGAACAAAGAATGTATTCTACATTTTAATTCATATCACTCAGCAAAATGGTAAAGCCACATTAATTCAGGAGAAATTGGAAATCTGTCCAGGTTCATTTTTCAGCTCTTCCACCTAGAGTTTACCCTCTCTAGGATAAATATCTCTCTTATTGACCACAAATGATAGGGAGATATGCTAAATAAGTAAAAACTGAAAGGGCATTAGGACAGAAGTATTTAAGATGAAATGTTACGATGTCTATAATTTACTTTCAGATACTTAAGCAAAAATAAGATGAAGCAAATATGGCAAAATATTAACACTGATTAAATCTAGGTAATGATGTATATAGGTAGGTATTTGTTATACTATTCTATTTTTCTATAGTTTGGAAATCCTTATAATAAAGAAGAGACTTTTATAATTTAAAAAAAGGAAGAGGGGAAACTTAAGGCTTGTTTGTAAATGGACCCCCTGCCCCAAACCCAGAATAATTAAGTATTGATTGTATTTATTTTCTTACAGAGAAATCTGGGCCCGATTTCTAGCTTTTGAAAGTAATATTGGTGATCTAGCCAGTATACTCAAAGTGGAGAAAAGACGGTTTACAGCATTCAAAGAAGAGTATGAAGGCAAAGAAACAGCTTTACTAGTAGATAGATACAAGTTCATGGATTTGTATCCTTGCTCTGCAAGTGAATTAAAAGCACTTGGTTATAAGGTATGTACTTAAGATCAAGATGTGTGTAGTGTCCTTTTCCAGTGTTTTAGAATAGTTCATGGATAAACCTCACTCTAAAGTAAATTCTGAAATAGAAATTAATCTAGTTTTAGAGTAGATTTACAGAAAACAAGAAAAAAAAATCAGGAATTTTCCTTGGGTTTATGAAACATTGGGTGTCAAAAGTACTGAACAAAATGAAAATTAAAATGAGATTTAACAAATGCTTTCAGTTCTTTCCCTGAAATTGTAAACGTCTTATATCTGGTAGGCAGATAGATGGAGGTGTTGGAGAGGGGAAGAAAACAAAAGGAAATCTGAATGTCATCTTAGATATTGCATTTTTTCCTAATAGTTCTTAAAACTGATGAACGTATTTTGACAGGAGATCTTAAACCAAATGTAGTTCCTGTTACATATTTGTAGGTATAATGAAAGAGCATTACAGCTTGTTAAATCCACAGATTTCTTTGAGAGAACTCTACCTTTAAAGTGGCACTCCTTCAGTGGGGCCCTGGAGGAAATTAGCTTATCTAGGAATGGAACCCCTCTGACCACTGAGTTGTTGGGGGACAAGTCTGACTACCTGAATCTGTTCAGACCAGGAGGAAGGATTAATGTTTATGCAGCCCCAGAAATAGGCCTTGCTGAGAAAACCATTGTTCTATCATTTCTTGATTCTTCTGTGTCATATTAACTAAGACTGAGATGGAAATCCAAAGGGAAGCTAAGTCCATGAGAGTCTTGGGTCCCCTTCACCCAGCCAGCATTAGAGTGTTCCTTACCTTCATTCTCTGGTCTTCACTGCCCTCTTTTGGCCTGGGTCTCACTGGTCTGGTGTCCAACCCAGATTAAAATGTTCGAGAAAAATTACCCATAGTTAGACTTTGGACCTTTTTATTAATGGAAGCTCCAGTTCTGTACCAGTCCCAGATTCCTATTCTGAGCTAAGGGGTTACTGCTCAGGGCTGAACAGCTTTTGCTTCTAGTTTAACTGTTTCTCAACAAAAAGCCAGACATTTTAGACCTGTCAATTTATTAGAAAAGACTGCTTCAACTTTGCCGAGATGAAAATGGAAATTAAACAAGTTAATAAAAATAAAGAGCTTACTATTTCCAAGTAGAACCGCTTCTTGAATATGAGTTTTCCATCTTCTATTTCTATTTCTACTCTTTTGTGCTTCTTTGTGTATAACATGTTAGTGAGAGAGGGAAAGTGAAGAAAAAGTGATTCCCAATGGGCCTACTCGTTTAGATTTGCCACCAACTGCATTTGTTGTCACCAATCGTATATAAGCTAATTTTGAAAAAGTGAAATATCCTTGTATCTCTTGAAGGCAAAAAGGGTTCTAGACAGACAGGTTGATACAGGTTGGCCTATAGCAGAGAAATTTCTTTGGGGTAGGGTCTCTGCTAATAGGTGGCTGTATTGCTGCCTTTGGAGAGTCGTTCCCAGCCCTGGCAGGGCATTGCTATACTAAAATGACGGTGGATGGGTTTGAGGGCAGAGAGGCCTGTGCTCCCAGTCCTCTCTCTACTTCTTGGCTGTATAATCTTGGAAATATCAGAACCTTTTTGAGCTTCAGTTCCTTCTCTAAAATGGAGATGTTATTATTTGCCTCATCAAAGAGGGAATAAATGGTTAAAATTGTCTTACAAATAATGGCTACTCAATAAGTGTTCCTTCTCCCTGTAATAGTATGTTGGGAATAATTTTTTATTTCATTAGCAAACTCTTATTAACTAGTGTAAATGATGATAAACTTTATTTTGGCTTTCAGCAAGACCTCAATTCAGTGCTTCACTTAAACTGATAGATATTCAATTCAGTGGATGAGGGCAGGTGTCGGAAAAATACCTAAATTGCAGATTTTCTTCCAAACTACCCTACTCTCTAATTGGTGCTCAGTCTTATATATTTACCCACAAAGCTTGTATCTATCAATCTGACAAATGTCCTATGTGGCAACACTGTGTCTAAATCATTCTTAACTGGGGTCCGGTAATGTTATAAAACACCAAATCTTTTGAGTCTTCTAGCTTTCCTTGTTAAGTATTTAACAATCATTACCATCATCAAGTTCTTGTGTATTCCTCTTCATTCTCTCTTTCTGTGGTTTTAACCCAATTATTCAGTGTAGCCTCAAAATTGTAGAATTGCACAATTATACTCTGTAAGTCCCTTTTTCAGGTTTAGGATTCTTCTGTTCTGCATTTTCAGGATGTCTCCCGTGCTAAACTAGCAGCTATAATTCCAGACCCAGTTGTAGCTCCTTCTATAGTGCCTGTTCTGAAAGATGAAGTGGATAGAAAACCAGAATACCCTAAACCAGATACCCAGCAGATGATTCCATTTCAGCCACGACACTTAGCACGTAAGCCATGACTTTAGATCCAGTACTGAGACCTCAGTTTGTTTATTGATTGAAATCAGAGATGGGGTGGAGAGGGGTGGGCAGAGTAATGCGTCCTTTCCATTGTAGGTTAATTATCAGACTAGGGTCACTATGACAAGTGACTTGACTATAATCTTTGAACCACATTAAAAATGTCAAAAAAAAAACCTCACTAATCCAGATTTCAGTAACCCATTTTGGCAGTGATACTTGAACAGTTTTCAGACATGCTGCTATATACAGATTACCTATACAGCTGGAAACTTACTTCACTGATATTATTTGGTATTATTTATACTTACTAATGAGTAGTAAAGCCTCTAGATCCTATTTGAACCAGGCCTTTAATGATTAAGTATGTTGTTGAATAACTAACTTTAAACAGGATTGCTGAACAAATGACTCATTTGTTCTTAGGAATGGCTTAGGAATGGTCTTTGACAAAAATAGACGTTAGTTCAGCCCCTGGGTTGTATTATGCAAGGTCACTTGTTTGTTGTTGTTGTTTACACTTGCCTCCCATTGGCCATGGGGTTGAGACTGCTCTCAGTGTGTCACCCACTTGAGTTTGGTCAAACATGTAAAGCACTAAAAGCAATTTAAAACATCCAGAACAAAGTAACATAGACATCTATGTACATAAAGTACATATTTATGTACAAATTGATTATTTTAGCTCTTAAATGTATAGAAATTCTGCCAGACATCTATGTACGTAAAGTACATCTTTATGTACAAATTGTTTATTTTAGCTCTTAAAGGTATAGAAATTCTGCCATTCCATCTGACCCCTACTTTTCTTTCTCTTACAGCTCCGGGCTTACACCCTGTCCCTGGTGGAGTATTTCCAGTACCACCTGCTGCTGTCGTTTTAATGAAACTTCTCCCTCCTCCTATCTGTTTTCAGGTTTGTTGACTATGTTCATGGTAGATACTTGGTCTATAGATTATAGTAACTGACTGCTTTTCCTCTTGTATTGTGGGAAATATAAAGTAGTGCTGTTTTAATTTGTCAGATTATTGGGTATTAAAATTTGTGTCAACATCACTAATCATTAGAGAAATGTAAATTAAAACCACAGTGAGCTATCACCTCACACCTGTCAGAATGGCTAGTAACAATAAATCAACAAACGAATGCTGGTGATGATGTGGAGAAAAGGGAACCTTCATGCACTGTTGATGGGACTGCAAATTGGTGCAGCCACTACGGGAAACAGTGTGGAGGTTCCTCAAAAAATTAAAAATAGAACTACCATATGACCCAGCAATGCCACTTCTGGGTATTTATCTGAAGAAATCCAAAACACTTATTTGAAAAAGATACATGTATCCCTATGTTCACTGCAGCATTATTTACAATAGCCAAGATATAGAAGCAACCTGTGTCCATCAACAGAGGATTGGATAAAAAAGAGGCGGCATATATATTACTTGGCCGTAAAAAAGAATGAAATCTTACAATTTGTGACAATATAAATAGCTCTAGAGGGTATTATGCTAAGTAAGTCAGACAGAGAAAGACGAATACCATATGATTTCACTTATATGTGGAATCTAAAGAACAAAATAAATGAACAAACAAAACAGAAGCAAACTCATAGATACAGAGAACAAACTGATAGTTGCCAGACTGGAAGGGGATTGGAGGGATGGGTGAAAAAGGTGAAGAGATTAAGAAGTACAAACTGATTAAGTTACAAAATAATCATGGAGATGTAAAGTACAGCATAGGGAATATAGTCAATAGTATTATAACAATGTATGATGTCAGGCGGGTATTAGTCTTATGGGGAGATCACCGCATAAGTTATATACATGTCTAACCACTGTGCTATATACTTGAAACTAATACAATATTGAATATCAACTGTAATTGAAAAATAAAAAATTTAAGAAAATTAAATTTTATTCGTGTCAAAATAGGGTCCCTTTGTACAAGTGGATGAACTGATGGAAATTTTCCGAAGATGCAAGATACCAAATAGTAAGAGATAAAAGTGCCTTTTCTTAGAGTGGAATTCACGTTGTTGTCTACTATTCAGGAAAGACTGTTATTCTTTGCCACTGAAGTTTCCAAAACCAGCTAGCCACCTTGTAGAAATACGAAGAAACCTAGGAGTGATCCAAACCCTCTTTGGCACAGATACTTGTTCATATTCTGATTCCTCTAAGTAAAATGTCCTAAAAGCTTATCGTTTCTAATCATGCACTATCAGACTTGGCTTATGAAAACAATTTTATTAATTTTAACAGCAGATTTTGTCTTTTCCGTTAATTATTTAGGGCCAGTAGTACCATCCATGCTGTGCTAACAGTAGGCTTGAGATTAACTATAAAGTATCTGAAAGTGTGTGTGCATGTTCTTTGATAGCAATGCAATTTTCAGCACCTTCCAACAGCCCTTTCTGTTTTGTTTCAATAGCCGTGGAGGAAGCTGTGAGGATCATTACTGGCGGAGCCCCAGAGCTGGCTGTAGAAGGCAATGGCCCGGTAGAGAGTAATGCAGTACTCACCAAGGCCGTCAAAAGGCCCAACGAGGATTCAGATGAGGATGAGGAAAAGGGGGCCGTCGTCCCGCCGGTTCATGACATTTACAGGGCACGGCAGCAGAAGCGAATTCGGTGAAGCAGGCTCAAAACCTGCCTCTGAAAGAAAACTCTTATCCAGGATTCCCTTTTTGCCTCTTAAGTCATATGTTTGAAAGAGACAGTGCTTTGTTACAAGCATTTGGTTCTTGGAAACAAAGTTGTATTGTCATTGGTGCCTCTATCATATGGTTCTTGAGAAATAAACAAACCAACCTGTGTGAATTTTAGAATATGGAACAGACCTATGCTCTATAAACAAAATTAGTTTTTCAAAAATGTGAGAACAGTACAAAATGGCAGAACCACATTTTGTTCCCTCTTCAAGGGTGTCTTGTATGTGCCGCTTGAAGGCTTGTGAGTTTTCAACAGTTTTATTTTAAAAACTGGATGGCTTATGATTGTAAAGCATTTTATCACATTTTCTGAAAACAGTCGTTCTCGGTTTGCTTACGTAGAGTCCTGCCTTATTGTTTGTTTTTATTTATGGCAGAATGTATGGAATCTGTTTTGTAGTTTAAAATTTTAAAACAATCCTTTAAAAAATAAAAGGATCTCAAAAAACACGCCTCCATCTGCTACTTTCATTCAGAATTTATTTAAAATAGCTACTTAATTTTATGTTATTTGGCCAATACCATTTCAAAGTAAACGTCAACAATGCACGGAAGAGCCATCCTAGTACATACACTTAACTGCATGTCCTCCCTGGTCTTTTGGGGGACTAACTGCAAACATGAGGGATCCATTTTTAAGAGGCAAATGAAACATTTTAGAAATCCTCAAATATGTGTGAGAATTCCTTTAACTACCCACTGTCCTGTTCTAACATAAATATATTTCAGAAGGAGTCCAGGGCTCAAGAACTTTTTTTTATGAGCTAAACATAGATAGCACTAAAGAAAACTAGTTGATTAACCAAATTTAATTACAATGAGCACAAAGTTGCCATGCAAATTAAGTTCAAAGAATTACCTTTTGTTCTGTTAGCAACATTACCTCCTTTTGACTTATTTCTAGAAAGCCTAATATAAAGAAAACTAGTCGAGGCTAAGCATTGTGATTCAGAAAAGCTAAAAATCAAGAAGGAAAAAAATGAGGAACAGTATTATGATTATAAAGAAACTATCTTACAATATTGGGTACACAATTTAGAATTTGCATTCAAATGTGATTAAATGTTAATCTTACATTTTAAAATTAGCTTCAAATATTTCTTTAAAACTCGTAATGAAAAAAGGGTTATCATGAATCATTTTCTTATATACACCTATATGTAGCAAGGTTATATTTTCATAGGTTGGTCACAAGTATGTGTTTCCTGTTTTTTCTCATTGAAGCTAAAATTTCCTTAAAGTCAGCTGGCTTTAATTCAGATTTTGTTATCCTCTCAAGTATCATTTTCAAGCTGTGTAAGGTTTTTTTTTAATATTATGGTTATCAACAAAACCATCTAAGAGGCACAAGTAGTACTATGTAGGATAGGTTTTAAAATATAGAGAATATAGAGGTATAGAATTTTTCCTTAAGTGCTACCTTTGGGTAGTGTTTTGATAATGTCTATAGTAGTGTTCCCATAAACAACAAAACAAAACCACATGAATGCACATGAGAAATTATCTTTATTTTAGCATTGTAATAAACACACACACACACACACACACACACACACACACAGCCCTTACCTTGCTGAAAAGTGCCACAAAGCACATTAAGGCCATCATGTCTACTATAATTGCTCCTACTGCAGTTATTTCTAAGATTTTTTCCCCTAGAAATTCTCTGACCTTTAAACATAAAAAGGATTACTTCTCATTAGAATAAAACATTTTCTAATATTCTAACTGCTGTAGATATATATGAATTTTTAGTTTTTAATATGATTCTGTGTGAATATTTGGTAATTCCTTTTGTAAACATAGCTGAACAAGAAGCATAAAGTTAGAAATCTGAACTAACTTTTGGAATCCTAATATGCAGACTCTTGGCATAGCTGATCTTACATGTCCAAGCACTCTTCATTTCTGTATTGCCAGACCCAGAGAAATTTCCCAAAAATACACCCATGTTTTTCCTTTTTATAAAAACAATGACAGAATCTCCCCCACAGTTCTAGAACTGGATAAAATTTAAGGACTGTAAGTGCTTCCTAAACAAGAATCAGTCAAACTCTGGTCTTTAGAACTAAATTTCAAACAAGAGGTTATATCTATATTGCCACACCTAGTAAAGTACAAGGTCGTAACTACCTAGTAAATGTAAAACTGAACAACCAAATTGTACCACTAGAAAAGAATGAACAAAAAAATGAAATGCACTTTTCTCAACATACTGGCCTTAGTCAATAATTATGATTTTTTTTTGGTAACTTAAAACCCTTTATTGGCCTATATTTAATATGTAAAACTAAGTTCATTTACATAATAGTAAAAGTAAAATTGCCATGTTAACAAATTTTGGGTTTTTACATTTCAATTCCCAAAACAAACTTTATTAAAGTTTGTAGTTTTTCCTTGTGACATTCGGCAAGTGAAATATTTTCTTTCATAAAAAATTCATAAATCTTGAAAGATAATTCATACCAAGTAACAAAACTTCAAAACTATGTTACTGATTTAAGCAAATTCTTAAATACTCAACAGAAGTGTCAGCTTACCAAGCTTTGGAAATAAAAGTCAAGAAAAACAATTTGGCACTTTACTAAATTTTCTTCCCTGACTGAGCCCTGACCAAAGTTCTGCTGTGAGCAGAAGGAAGACAGTGCTTTAAAAAGCAAAGGCAACGTGAATGAGAAAGACAGAAAACAATAGTGTTACTTCAATTGCAAGTTTGCTTTTTAGATGTTGCACTTAAAGGTTCTCAGTGTTTTGTTCAGATAAGACAAACCTAAAAATGGTGACATACGACTATTGCCACTAACTCCAATAAATAAGCGACGCTCCATCAAACTGGGCCTATAAGTTAGTTCTGGTTCTTCATTTCAGAAGGCAATACAGTCAGGTATGACAGAAACCCATAGTGGGTTTCTGCCCTGTTTAGGTTTCTGACAGTTACTTTTGGGGGCTCTAGCTATTTCTGAAAGCATCAGTGAACATTTGATAGGGTAAAAGAACTTATTGGGCTTAAAGGCTTTCCCCTCCCCTCATGCCATCAAGTTGCTTTGCATACTATGAAAAAGAGGCTAATCCATTAAAATAGTTATTTAATACAAAATCCAATTTAAATACACAATTGCAAACATTATTGTATTTCTTTATTTAGATTATGTTTCCAATGAGACAATGCCTTTAAATATGAGTGTTATAGCCCATCATCCAATACTGTTCAGCCATCCATTCATTTGTTCATTCATGCATTCATTTAGTTCAAATAATAACACAGAGGTGGAGATAAGGAGAAATCACTGGGGTGGAGGTGGATGTTGGGAGATAAGGTAAAATTGCAGCTCTAGCACAGAAGAGATGATGAAAGAAAATAACAGTCTGGAAACAGGATAGGAAGAAAACTGTCCCTACAGGCCTGTGAAATGTGTGTGACTGAAGGGAGGCAGGACCCCGACAGTTGATAACAGATGTGCACCTACAAGTAGAGGGTTATATGCTCTCCTTTGTTGTTAATAAAGCAATTTATAATCCTTTCCTGTGTACAAAAATTCTGATATCCATTATCAAATTCAATACTCACAGGAAGTATGAGTTAGTAGTGTTCCCATTCTACAGAAGAAAATAGTGAGAGCCTAGGGAGACTGACTAGCCAATACCATAAAACCAGTAAGAAGGCAACAGAGGACTCAAACTCAGACCTTCCTCTAAATCAGGAGTTTGTGTACAATCCTACTACATCCTACTGAAGTTACTGCAGTCAGATTTATCACAGAACATCAGAACTGGAAAGGAGCTTAAAGGTCAAGTCCAGTTCTTTCATTTTATAGGTTTTAGTAAAAGGTCCTGATTTGCCCCAGCTGGTAAGTAACAGAAATGAGATCAGAACTCTTGACAGCTCCCCATCTTTCCGCTCTACCAGCATGCCTCAAAATGAAAAGAAACAAATGTTATACATACAAATCAGGGCATGCCAAAAGGTCACTGGAAATCAAACAGCAAACACCTATTCCCTTTGGAAATCACCAGAAAAGCTGGTGGCAACAACATCCCTTTATTCTCAGGAATTTCAAGGCCTTAGAGAAATGAAAACAAGTACTGCTCCCAAAACAGAACTGCTGAATAACCCATTTACAATAGTCAGCCTGTATGTCTACCTGATATTGTATCAAACTGATTAATAACTTTTCTTCACAGAGAAAAAAGTTCTCATACATCTGTCTACTGCATTTAATTGACAAGACAGTCTATCAGTGTGGTTCTTACCTGAAACATAGTTGTTACATGGTTATATAAACAATCACATTTCACAGCTAGCTTTAAAAGTAATGGCATTTTTTTAAAAAACACCTAGACTGATAATCCATTTACCCATCTACCCAACTGAAAGCCGACAAAGCAGTAATTACTGCTCCAGACATTCATTCATTCATTCATTCATTCACTCATTCATCCATCCATCCATCCATCCATTCAGGAGACTATCAAATAAATCTGAGACATGTTGATATTGACCTCCTCTCAAGGCTCTCAGTTCTATCCACCAAATGAACTCAGCATTTTCGTAAAAGACACTTGTTTCCACAAACCTGTTAGGCAGGAAATCATGTTAAATCCAATCCATATACAGTATAAAGAACCAATTCAATGCAGGATAATTTATATGCCATAAGGATATTTTGTCTTGGAGGAGGAGCTAGAGAGCTGTAGGGAGGAGTTATAAGAAGATACTTAATTAATGAACATTTCCTGAGTGACTAAATGAACTAAGTGAATTTTCCTGGCCCTTAGTGATAATCCTATGAGATTCCAGGAAGAAAATTAGCTCACTTATCTTCAAAGAGCAACAACAAAACAATTCAATATGAATATTTGATTCTGAACTTTGCCTCCTTCATTTTTGGCTTTGGCCACACAACTCCACCAGAGGAAACTGAGGTAGGGGGCATCGTGAGAGTCTGTGAAACTCTGTTACACTATATGCACTAAGATTTCAAACTGTCCAAACTTTGTCAATTTAGGAACTCATTAGGGGCAAAAAAAATCTTGTGAGAGTTAACTCTTCCAAAAGAAAGCAAAAACAAGAATTTTTGAGATTTAGGAAGAATAATTGCCGGAGGTGGTGCTCTACCCAGTGTGTTTGGGGGTAAAGCTCCTCTCCTTTGTCCTTGGAAGGAGAAGGAGAAAGCACCCCAAACATGCCAAGGCTGCGGCAGGCTGAGTGCTGCCCGGTTGCTTCTCAGCCCAGAACCTGGTATCACACAGCCCATGAGCACAGTGCCACAGAGCAACCTACCGCCAGAAACGATTCCAAGAGTGGCCTCATTGAACACACTATAAAAGATACGATTTTGTTCTTGAAAACTCCTAGGTACTGAACTTTTTATCCCTTTCCAATGAAACCAGGGAAGATTTGTCCTTGAGTCGAAACTTTAATAATATGGTTTCTGACCACATAATGCAGCATAGTTCTGACTGCAAGTAAAAAAACATGTAATATGTATTTGGAGAAATCATATCCCCGCCAGTATGACCATTCACTCCTTGGAAGCCTGGTATCACTGGACAGTCTACATGGTAAATGTTTCTCAGGTTGCCTCCAACCTTGTCCCTCACTGCACCCCACCCCTCATTGCCTTCAATAAAGGGATTCCTTGCAATATTTCACCCCCTGCTGTTCTGGGAGTTGGAGACCCCTCCAGCAACTTCATGGCTCTGCTTCTAATATTATGTCTCTGTCTGAAATATACACGTGCACACGTTTATTTTTTTACTAGACCAGGTCATCTATAAGATCCAAACTTCTCTTTCAGTCACAGGATACGTCAGGAATTCTGGTCACTGAAGTTCCTCGAAAAATACTGCTCGAAACAGGATTATCTATGACTTCCTTACCAAAGAAATAAGTAAACTTATCCTATTTTATCTGAAAACACGTAACTCTACTTCTGGGATTCTAATCTAACCAATACATCTGTGTATTGTGTCAGAGTGAATTTTTCCGTAAAAACTCCAGACATTTACTTCTTTTATATTATACTAACATATATTTAAAAATATATATATATTTCCTCCTTGACTTTCAAGGCTTAAAAGTTAAAGAGTTTCCTTTCTCTAGATCCCATAAGTCATAACTGCTGTCATCAAGGCTCAGGAATAATTCTGTATAAAAGAATAAGCTTTTTAAAATCAAGTAACTCCTCTACAACAAAAAGGCTCTGGGGCTCTGGCTAGGTCAGACAGGGGGAAAGCAATAAGTGGGGTGGGGAAAGCAATGAGTGGGGTGGGAAAAGTCAGTGAGACTACACGTAGTCCTTCTAACACAAAATAACCTGGCGGGATGACAGGTGGGAGGCTGTGCGAGAGAGGGGCAAGAATCTAAACATGGCCATGGCTGTTTCTTTTATTCTTGGGTGGCTGTCAGGTACTCTTGAGTGTTTGAAAGAAAAATTACCCGGATGGCAAAAGGGAGGTCCCAGCCTTTAGGGGTAAGCAGATACAATCAGGATGCCAGGGGTAGGGGTGGAGACACATGGCAGTCAAGTGTTTAAAAGCTGAATGCTACCTATGAAACTCAAGATAAGAAAACGTTTCTTTGATTTGTAAACTTGCACTCATAAATATAAACCCTCAAAATAGAATTCAGTGCATTTTTCAACAAGTCTTTTCAACAGTGATATATAATATTCTTCCTTTTGTAATCAATACTATTAAATAGAAATGTACTAAATAGCCATTTTCCAAAGCACTATTATAGTTGAGAACACGTATTCTGAGTTGAGTAGATCACACTGCCGCTGTAGGAACATACGTGCTAGGCTCTGACAAGGATTTTACTGAGGATTGCATCGTAGTAGGGACTGAAGACCATCTTGTTGTAGTTGACCAGGCGAACGAATTTAACAGCAACCTCCTCCAGCTCTTTTTGGACTGGACCTAATCCCCCAGGTACTGCGGGCAATGGCTTCTGATGACCTGAGGCAAGGTAGGTTTCTAAGAAGGTCAGGATTCGGGCATCTGTGATAGAAAAAAAGCAGTTGGTTGTTTCTTGTTTAGAGTGACTTTACAAACTTCTCAATATGCTTCAGTTTTTAGCTTAAACTTCACCTTTTCAGAGAAGTCTTTCCTGACCACTGCCTGGACCAGGTACCCATTGCACCTTGCACTTCTGAACAGTCATCACATGTGTAGTTTCCTCTCCCCCACTAATGGTTAGTTTCATGAGGGCAAGAACCATGCTTGTTTTGTTCATCATGCTCTCCTCAGCATCCAGCACAGTGTCTGGCATGAAACCTGGCCCCAGTAAAAACTCAGAATACATTTGGAGAGCAAGAATAAATGTGTGAATGAATAAAGGGAGACTACAGTGGAGATAGGTTCTGCTCTCAGAAAAGCAAGACACTGAGACCAACATTAGCATGGCTGATCACAGATTCCAGTGCTGTTGGCTTGTGATCTGTCTTTTCCCACTAAGTCCACATGTAAGCAGCGTGCGCCTCCTTCCTTAATGCCTACAATGGAGGGCCGTGGGGCTGTCGGCATCTGTTAGCTTGTCCTGTTCTGAGGAATAATTTAGGTTGATGCTTTTTTAGCCCACTCCCCTCTATGATGCTTCTGCACTCTCTTGTGTATCTTCATCAGCCAAAAAAGAGTGTGTGCCACACTTCTTGTAGCTTTGATTACAAAAGCAATAGGGACATTTATATTGAATGGGCTTTTTCAAACTACATACCCACACCCTGTCCTGGGGAACCCTCTCAACTGCAAATAACTCTCACCTTTCGGAACCCAGTAACCCACTGACAGAAACTGCTGACCGATGAGTCTGATCATCCCTGTTCCAAAGTGAGTTTGGTATTTTAAAGTTCCCAGAGCTGGGAGCCTCACCCAGAAGTAGAGATCCTTATCTCAGTCCTGCCCGAGGGCTGGTTTTTATGTCTATAACTGGCTCTGACTAAACAACCAGATGGCAGGACACGGAGCAGCTCATCAGTCCTTGATCAGTCTATTTACAGGCACTGTCCTGCATCTCTACTAAGGGCAATAATACCGAGGGCCCTGCTGAATCTTCGAGAGGCTCCTCCTGAGTGATCCACAAACGAAACTGTGACCCATGCCGGCTGGTATAAAACAACTTAATTTTTTAAAAGCCATCGATCTATGTAATGGATCTAATATTTTCATAAAATATTAGTTAAGACTTAAAAAAAATCAAAGCGCTCATAGTATTGGAAATAGGCCCGTGTCTCTGGTTGAACCTTCTACTCCAATCTGAAGTCTGATAACCATAGATCATTCAGCTTTTGCCTGAAGCCTGCTAATTTTTCATTATTTATATATTGAATATGTATCACAAAGGAGGTGAGGAAGGACTTAAAAATTAAATTATGTTAAAGATATATCTGAATTTTTTAACTTAGATAAACATTGTATTCCTTGATCAACCAGTGAACAGAATTTTTCACAGTGCCAGTGCTGTGATGAGGAAAAGTAACAGCGAATACAACACAGTAATATTTTTAATAATAGCTCTTTATCGACTACTTACTATGTGCTGCCAGCTACTATGGTGGGCACTTAATATCTTATCATCTAGTCCTCTCCATGGAGGCTTCACAGGTAGGCATTTCCAGCCCCTCTCCCCTCTCTGGAGGAAGGGGGAAAGGCTGAAAATTCCAAGCTTCTAATCATGGCTTGGTCTTTCTTGTGACCAGCCCCATCCAGGAGCCCATCAAGTCCCCTGACTAGAAAAGACACTCCTACCACCCAGGAAATTCCAAATGATTTAGGAGCACTAGTCAAGAACCAGGGTCAAAGACCAAATATTAGAACACAAGATGCTCCTAGTGCTCTTAACACTTAGGAAATTACAAGGGTTTTCTGAGCTCTGAGCCAGGAACCCGGGGGAGAGACCAATATACATATTTTCTATTATTTTACAATGCTAGTTTTGAACCACGGCCTGTGATTCCAAAGTCAGAGCCTTCGGAACAATGATGGCTGACAGGTCACTTGTCCAAAACTCTGGGTCACCCTCATGGCAGTATGGTGATTACTCACTCTCTCTTCACTCACCAACACTCATAATCCATCAAAACCTCTTTAGATTCCTTCAGAGGGACCTCTCTGCCAGCCTCTCTGAGGGCACGTCCCTGCGTCCTGCATTTCCCCCAAACATACCCATGATCCTGCGGATGGGGTCGTCAGGACTGGCCACGGCCTGGATCTGGCCCTTGAGCACGGTCTCCTTGTCCGTGGTAAAGGGGGCGAACCCACACAGGGAAAGGCAGCTGCTCACCTCCAGGCAGACTTTCTCCCCGACTGTTGTCAGGGCATCTTTCAGATGGAAGGAGCTTGAGCAGAGAAGGGAAAGGAGAAGCCAGGGAAGAAAAAAACTATAAACAAAGTGCATATCTACCCAGCTCAAACATCTTGATAACAGTCACAATAACCAATCATGGATTGGTGTGGTTGAAGAAAGAATCTGTGATTCTCTTCCCTGCCCCTAATGTCTCAGGCCGTGTACACCTGACTGAGGGACTTACTTCTCCTTTCTCTCTCTTCTTTCTCTCTCTGTCTCTGTCTCTGCTAGAAAAGGCAGTGGGAAGGGGAGGATTCAGATTACATCAGGACCAACAACCCAAAACCCAACTTCTTGCTAGTATCTGTGTGGCAAAATAAGCCTGGAATTGACTTAAAAATATCTTGAATACCTTGGAAGCAAAACACAAGAAACCAGAAATGTGGTAGCTATGGGACAGGTGCGGGAGAGAAACTTTTCATTAGATACCTTTTTTCCTTTTTGATTTTTGAAACACATAAGTGTATTAACTACTTTAAAAGAATAAATAACATTGAAATCCAAAAGTTAAGAAAATTAGCACCAGGATTTCCTGGGGCTCCTAGACTCTCCTAGAGTGTCCTGCTGGTGGGTATCCTAAAAGAAGGCAAGTGCCTTTGTTCCGGGTCTAGATTCTTTGTACGGCAGAACGAGTGGAACAAGTGTGCAAGCCCCAGGACTCACTGCTGGCACCAAGTCTGTGCCGGCCGCTGCCTGCCAGGGTAAACACTGCAGTGGATGGACTCCTAAGGGAACACCTGGCAGGGCCCCTCTCATCAGCAGTTTTGACAGAGCAGTTCTGCTGGAGGGGGACCTAGGTGACAGCCCAAGGTTACACCTGTGCAAGGGCCTCAGCCCAGGCTTCAGCTCAGCAAACACCCTCCTGGCCTAAGTCAAGACTTTTGAACCAAGTCACAACATGTGGACATGCCCCTCATAGCACTCAACACATGCATGTTTTGTGCACCTTGTCAGGTGTAGTGTTTACTTAGAATCATTCAAAAATATTCTATGTGCTGTAAACCACATAAATCACCTAATCTAACTTAACTGCAGAAGCAGTTATAGCAGCTGCCCTCAAAAGTGTGGATTAATGCTGGTTGATAAAACAATCCATTTATACCCATCACAAAATGTCTATGAGGAATGTGCAAAGGGCAGAAAACTTCGATCGCATACATGCAACTCTGAGGACTACAGCTTATTTCTTATATGACCTTTCCCTAGGGCTGTGTTGTCCAAATGGTTAGTTGGTTGTGAAAGCAATTTAGTAGGCAGCAACCAGTACTTTTTTTTGATGGAATAAAATTGAAATATCAGAATGTATTAAGCATAGTTGGGGTAAGTTTCACTTTGTGAAATTTTTATTTCAGTTACATAAGTATCTAAGTGTGTACTAAGGCACCATAGAAAATAAGTTTCTTACTACACGTCCTGCTCACAAACATTTGAAAGCCACTATCCTAGTGTCTTGCGAACCCTAGAGCTGATTCTAACTTAGACCATACGACTCTGAATAAATTATGCTGGGGTGAAGGACACTGGAGAGCAAGGTTTCCTCTCAGTTGCGAGAGAGTGGCCCTGGGTACCGCCTCACACTGGGAGAGCCCTGCTCCAGCATACTCTCTGCCCTGCTGCCTCTCATCCATCCATTAAAGCCTTAGTCACTTACGGCAGATGCATATCTGTTAGCAGAATCTTCACAATCATCTTGAGTTTCTCAGCAAAGTTAGCCTGGCTGGAAATTCCCGAGGCTGCCATGCTGAACGTAACCAGCAACACGGCTCCCAGGATGGTCAGTTGCTCCAGCTGAAGCTGGAGCTCCTGGAAGCGAGACTGGTCCATCAACACAGTCTGTAATGAAAACAACAGAAATCATCTCCGAGCTGTAGATCTGGGCTGGCCAGCAGAGGGCAGTGGGGCCGCAGCCCCCTTTCCCCACACTTCTGGTTTTCCAGTCATTTCAGATCCATAAGGAAGTCGTCTGTGATTTATCCTTCCATCTCAGAGCCCTTTCTTCCTTAAAAAGGCTGCAGCAGACTGCGTGTGAATCCAGACTCTGTCATTTAATGGCAGCATAACCTCATGCAAGTTTTTTCAGCTCAGCCCTATGAGGATTCCTACTTGACAGGGCTGTTAGAAAGATGGAAAGACACCATGCATGTAAAGTGGCTGGCAGAGGCAACGCTCAATAAATAGAAGTTATATCATTAGATAGGTAGAAAGCAAGAGAGCCTATACTTATTTACCCTCAGTACCTAGAACAAAGGAGGCTCCCAAGAACTGGTAAGTGAATAAAGAGAAAAATAAACAATAGAAAAAGTAGTAATGACAAACAACAACCAAAAAAGCCTCCTAGAAAGCAGTCAGTGAGTGAACTTTCATGACTGTGTCCCTGTGTTACAGACACCCCTGGGTCCTACCAGGGCAAAGTCCACTGTGTGGGGTGAGGGAAAGAACAGTGGAGAGGCTGAGGAGATAAATGATTTCTGATCTGAGTTTTTCTGGGTTAATCAAATAAACTTAAAGGACTGTTCTTACTATAAGAAACTGACATACCAAATCAAGACAGTAACCATGTGGGGTCTTAGCCCAGCATTCTTCTCAGTAAGTAAACACTATCTCTGAAGACTGAGACTTCTGTATTGTCAAACATAGACACTTCAATGAGGTCTCATCAGCCTTTTTTTTTTTTTTTACTTCACTTTGCTAGACTGCAATGTCCCTACTCTGACGCCTCCCAACAGTATGCAGTACGTGAGTTGAGGATGCAAAAGATTCTCAAGGACCAATTCCCAGAGTAGACATCTGTCCCTAGTGAAAACACCAGCCTCCCCACAGCCATTTTTTAAAGGCTGAGAACTGCCCTTCTGGAGAGAACATACCACTATTCAGAAAGGAACCTCCCCCTATGCCCCGCCGCCCAAGTCAACATCCTCTTTAGAGCCTCCTCTGGCACAAAACGAGGAACTCAAAGGCAAGAAGTGAAGTCTTAAGCTTACAATGTCCTGAAAAAAAAAAATAAGGAACTTCTATAAGATACTGAGAGAAGTAGCAGTAACTGAGGCTACTGCCCTCAAAAAAGAGGGGGGAGTCTACATACCGAAACATTTATTTGCAGTGAACTACACTTAAAAATACCACAATAAGGAA
>NW_006433024.1:9915533-10017682 GCF_000325575.1 Pteropus alecto | reverse complement strand
AAAAAAAAAAAAAGGAATGACATACTGATACATGCTACAACTTGGATGGAAATTACGTTTAGTGAAAGAAGCCAGACACGAAAGGCCAAAACTGTATGTTTCCACTTATACGAAATGTCCAGAATTGGCAAATCCATAGACAGAAAGCAGTTTAGTGGCCACTGGGGAGCTGGGGAAGAGGAGAAAGGGTAATGATTGCTAATGGGTACAGGGCTTCTTTTTGGGGTGATGAAAATATTCCGAAATTAAATAGCGGTAATGGTCGCATAACTCTGTGGACGTAGTAAAAACCACTAAATTGTGCAGTTTAAAAAGGAGAAATTTTGTGGCATATGAATTATAACGAAACTATTTTCTTTTTTTTAAGTTCGGCAGCACGAAAAGAAATGAACACACGTAGTTAGACTGCTCTGCAGCACCTACCTCAGGGAAAGGTCTCTGGAGGTGGTCCCATTTCAGAAGCTTCAGGTAGGCATAATTCTGGACAGCAACAGGATTTGGCACAGCACCGTCCCCAGAGCCAGCAGCCCCTCCCCCAGCTGGCAGGGCATTTTTATACTTCATGAGGTCATCTGCAGCTTCTTCCAACCACTGGGTAACAAAGTCCAGGGAATCTATGAAAAACAAGGCTGTGAACATTACTATGACATTCAAGAGGGGTGCTTCTTGGAATTACTTTAGAAAAGGTCATCCTGGAGGTGTGGTATGGTACAGAGCATAGACTTTGGAATCAAACAGAACTCGCTTCAAATCACAATATTACCAATTACTGGCTGAGTGATCTTAGTTAGGCATGTCCTAATCTGTATGAACAGTAGATTCCTAAGATAAAGTACAACTTCACGTCACAGTCTGTTGTGAGGACTGAACAATGTAGTGAGTATAAAGCACGGAGCCAGGCCTTGCCACCTAAGGATGTTCAGCCAACCCTGGCTCTCTTCTCTTCCACCCTGGCTTTTCCTTGATAGATCTTGGCCTTGTATCAATCTTGTTTACTTTCAGCCTTACGGGAGGTGAGCTCTGTCATGTGTTTGATGTCTATCGTGCAGCACTTGGAGTGCTGTTAGAGGAATCTCAGCTGTCTTTCACCTACCGTTATGCTCTCTCTACTTTTCTAGGCTGAGTAATGCATGAGAGGCTCTAAGGGACATAAGAGAAAGAAGATGAGCTTTCTGTCCACATTATCTGAGCGAAAAAAAAAAAACCTCTAACAGGCCCTGGAACATGCTACAACTCTGCCAGTGGAATCCACCTTAAAACCAGTGGGCAGCCAAGGCCATGGCTGGAATTCACTCTTCACTGATGCAAGAGGATGCACCTCTGGTCCCGTCGACAGAGATCACCCCGAGCTCTTGGTTCTGAGCTTGACTCTCCCTTTAGCTTCTGCAGACAGCACTCTGTAGCTCAGCAGCCATGAGTCATGAGTACTAGACTGACCAGCTCAGGGCCTGCATTCCATTCCGGAAATGTATCCTTCACTGGGTCCCGGGGTCTGGCCTCTGGCTCTCATACTAAGGCTCTTCAGTCTACCAAACTGCAATCCTGGATGTCTCCTAAGGGGCAATACAATACTGGCTGAGGAAGTGAGCTGTGTAGTCAATCAATTCTGGTCAAAGATCTCTCAAAATCTATGTTCACATCTGCAAAATGGAGTTAAAAAATGTGGCCTACCTCACATGTTTACTGTGAGAGGGCTCTGTGTGGTTATGCGCATATACCCGTGACGTAATAAACATTAGCCAATCTTCTTTCTAATGCTGCTACTTCTACCCAGCTCTTTCCTTCTCCTCCTGACCCCCAGCACCATCTCAGACTTTTCCATCTGGGGCTGAATGAACAACTGCTCAGGGCTGAATTAACTATTCTAGTCATGCAACAACATCTATCCAGAGACTGCCATTTTCATCTTACAACCAACAAAGTTGGAGGCTAAACAAAACTCATGATAAATTGGATACGAAGACTACAATTTACCCAGAACATTAGCTGCCAATACAGAGACAAAAAAAGCATGCTAGAAATGCAAAATAGTTTTGGATTCTGTATTCATTTGTTTCCTGCAGTCATCTGAGAAATTTGTAAAAATAAGACTTTTTCTGGGTCTGAAAAGAGAAGATTTATGAATATAAAACAGAAACAAAGTGAAATTCTTGACGTATCACCTTACAGGGAGGAGAAAAGTGAATTCATAATCACAGAAAGTTTGTCATGTTTTTAAAATCAAGGTCAAGCATAAAATTTGTCTCAAACTTGTGTCTTCATTAAAAACCTATTTCATTTAAGACTTCTTCATTCTTTCAAATTTCTATTTTTATGTCCTACTTATACTTCTGTTGCTTGTCAACTAAATTTTCTTTTCAAGTCCTAATGTCTTGTGCTTTTCTATGTTCAAATTAGAATATCCTCATATTGGATTTTAGTTTTGTTTTGAAGATGATATCGTTATACAACAAGCTACAGCAACTAAAATGAAAAAAAAAAAAACCAAAAAAACACAAAACACAGACAACAAAAGAACACCACAAAGCATTAAACATACTCGGCTGCTTCTCCAAAAGCTCTTGAAACTTCTTCCTTTCGTATTCCACTGACTGCTGCATCAGATGTGGCCTAATGCTACTGACAGCAAAGTTTGCCATATCCACTTTCATTAGGTCCAACACAGAAAAAATTGCCCTTAAAGAAAAGAAATAAAAAGATTCAGAACTGGGCACTTGTAAAATAAATATTGTTTTAACAAAAAAAGATGAGCAGATTTGAGATAGTCTTCTCATCTCAGAAAGAGTAGCAAGAAAAGTTAGTAAAATCATGAGAAAATTAAGAAAAACATACTTAGAAAACATAAAAATTTAAATAATGGTTAGAAAAGATTGCACATTTTAAGCTGCTTTTTGTCCCACACCTCCACCCTTGACCCTCAAGCAAACACATTTACCCCCACTGCCTGTCTAGACTGGAATGAGTCCCTCAGCTCTGGGTCAGCCCTCATGGCGACCACAGAAGAGGAAGGAGCCCAAAATCACAGAGGTTCAGGGAAGAGAGCTCACCACTGGGTCTCTACTCTCACATAGGTCAATTCGCTTTCCTAGGAAAGAAAAATATAATAACTCTCTCCTTTCTCCTCTCCTCTTACCGAGTCTCTTTTAGTTTCAGGGCATGTTTTACGTTCTAGTTCGGGTGGCATAATTGCTATTTCACATTCTGAATGTACCCAATGTGCAGACTTGACAGTCATCCCATTTTAAGAACCTACCTTTAGGAAAATAACCTAAAATACAAAAAAAGTTCTGTACACAAAGATGTTCACTGCAGGGTTAAATAGTAAATAATTATACATAATCTAATTGTCCATCTTAACAGAGAAATACTTCATTATATGCAATGAATACTTTGCAGGCATAGAAAATGCTTATGGGGAATTTTTTAAACTGGTATAAATTGGTTATAAAAAGATAATACAAGAGACCTTTGTGGTGTTAAAACTGTTCAGTATCTTGACTGTGGTAGCTGATACACAAACTTACATAGGTGATAAAATCATATAAAATTAATATGCACACACTAATGTATACAAGTACAACAGAAAAGCTAAGTCATGTCAGTGGATCTTAACACTACGGTTTTACAAAATGCTACCATTGGGGAAAACTGGATGAAGTTTACTGTATTATTTCTCGTAATTCCATGTAAATATACAATGCTCTCAATGACACTTTCAATTAAAAAATAAGTGAAATGATTAGGGTATAATGTTAATAGAAAAAGTCAAGCTTGCAATACCCTCCAAAAGGTCTTCTGAGGTTCAGCTAACATTGAGACTAACAAGACTACCGTAAGCCACAGGTTTGGCGTCATCTATCATGCAGCTTACCAATAGGGCAGCACCAGGCATTCCTCTTCAGCAAGAGTTATTTTATCAGCCACAGCACACAACTCGACACGTGGTGAATTCAAAATTTGAGGTGAATTTTTTCCTTCTTTCTACTTTTCTATATTTTATAAAATGTCTGCTTTTGATATTGTCTTAAAATGCAGACGTATCTACACTTGAGGAAGTCTAAATCTGAAGAATAGGATCTCTATTTTAGGTACACTGAAGGTGGTTAATACAATTCCCATACCTGAAAAGGGACACTATTTCTTTAATGTCCTTTAGTTTCCTAACTTCCTCATCTCGAGCAGGTGCACACAGTGTCCCCATAATGCCAATGATGAATTCTGCCAGCTTGGAAATGTCCAGGGCCCCATTCTCTGCTTCTTGCTTTATCAGATCCAGGTCCAAGACTTCTGTAATCTGGTTTCTCAGGCTAGTGTGACCAGGCAGCAAGAAGGATAACAGAGTCTACAAAAGAGAACAGCTAAGTTTAGTCCGTTTCTTAGTCAGACATCATTTTCGATTATATGTAAAGGAATTTACATCTATACAAATAAGGGCTTACCAATTGTTCCTATAATGCTGTACATATTTTAACCTTTTAATCAACAAATCTACAGAAAAACATGTTTTCAAATCATTTAGAATAACTATTTAAGTTTCCATTTAAGCTCTAGCAACCAACTAGATACAACATGAATAAACTGTTAAAGGTGAGAAAAGAAAAACATTAATTAACATGAGCCTGTGAGCCTGTATGCCAATTTCCGGATACATCTCTTCTTTGATACTGCTGCTAAAGGTATTGCAAAACAGCCCTACCTTCCACTTAATGCCTCCTCTAACCCACAGGCTGAATCACTTTTTGGCTATTATAAACTGAACATGTCCATACCTATTAAAATATGTATAAAATCACCTATATTTTATAATATAATTTCTGTTTTCTTTAAATAATTGTCTTCAAAAATATAAACTTTTTTTCATCTACAAAAGGAATGCTTTTAGCTTATTATACCTTGTTTGAAATTTTTAAAAAGGGTATTAAGCCAAAAATACTTTTAAACCACATTTTGGCAAGTAATTTAACTTCCTGATCCTTCGATTTCTTTTAAATCTTCTGGCACAATAACACGGAGAGATTTAATACTCCTAACACACCAAAAAAGCACCATAATTTGCTCTTCCACTCACCTCTTTGATCTCTCCGACAAGTTTAATGGCATGGTCGTATGTTGGGGGATCTTCACTTAGCTGGACACTCAAGCAATCCCAGAAAGCTTTATGTACAATCTCCTTTACTCTCTTCTCCAAACTGGAGGCAAATGAGAAAAAAGAAAAGAAGAAGAAACAACAAATATAATATTTAAGCCTCAAATCACTTTAAAAAGCACAAACTCTATGGGTTTATGGTGAGAAATTTTAAAAGTAATTTGGATAAATGAAAGACTTACCAGACATACTTAAATAGATCACTATCTTATTTTCAGTTAGTGATTTATTTCAATAAGTATCTCATTGTAAAGAATAACTTTCAACTAATTTGACAGATGACAATTAACAGCATATGATAGTGCCATAGATAAAAAGAATATTGGAAAGTTCGAAGTTATTAATTTTTACTTCCCTGATACCACCAAGTTTCCTAAGATAGTTATGGTTAAGCAGCATAAGATAACAATTCAATATGCATATAGGTTGAAGGACTTCATTTCCTAAAAATATCTTATTCCCATTTGATATATGAGACGATTGCTTAATTAGGTACCAAACTGTAACAACTTGTATATAACATCTTATTAAAACTAGTCATTATAGCATGAGAGCAAAATAAGTAATTCTCATTATTGATGTAAAAAAGTACTGTTTTTGCAGAGCATATAAGAAACGTTTGTACAGTCATATTTAGAAGCCTATTTTGGAGACACTAGAGCTTGCCAATTCAGCAGCCATTCCTCCTCCTTAGTTAACAGAATACCAATGTTTTTCACAGCACTTTTACAACAGGCAATGATTTTCCTTTCCTATGGCAATACATTTTAAAAGGCGCACCTTACAATCGATAGAGTTTTAGATTCAAAATGATATGTGCCAGGTGCTAGGAATAGAGAGAATAATGCACAGGCCCTGTCTATGTAGTTTACAACCTGGCAAAGAACACGAGTAAACCAACAATTACAGTACAATTTGATAGTTACAAGAAATGAATGAAACAATGCAATAACAACATAATATGAGGCAGCTAAGTCCTAGTGGGGAGAAGCTAACATGAAAGACTTCCACAGGAAATTTCCAGATCTTTTGTTTACATTTGAAGGATCAGTGGTCCTTCGATCCACTTTCAAACTCTAGTCATTCCTAGGATAGGGATATTTTTAAGCAACAACATACAAAAGGAGAGGTGTATGTGAATAGAATGCCATCAAGTGAAGAAAATATTTCCGACACTGGGAAATGACAGTATTCTACAAAACAAAGTAACTCAGTAACCACTTTACCTGTCTTCTGGTAATTCAACGGGTTTAATCCGGAAGTCTCCATTTACGACAATCTCATGGGCTAGAACCATGTTAGTGACTCCTTTTGCTGTCTCTAGAAGTTCATCCACCGTCACAAAACGAGGAGGACTAGCTGTAACAAAAAGCAGTGTAAGAGAGTTGCTTCTCTAGATTAGGATTTCTATTAAAGTAAGGAGAAGGCAGTGGTTCTGGTACCAGCTAATAGTTTTAGTCATGCCTCTATTTATAAAAATATTCTGGCAACTTCAAACAATAAATTGATCTATTTCATATTCACTTTTCTTTTAACCTACAATCCTAAAAGCAGAGATCATTTCCAATACTCAAAACCTAATTTTCTACTAAGACTACCAATTTTTACAAACTATCGATTTCCCAATACACTGAGGGTTTATTTTCTAATTCTTCTGCCTCCTGTTCATTCTCAATGACAAAAGGGAAACACCACATTTAAGATTTCCTCTTTTGCTCCCATGAGTTCGCATTTTGCTCCACCACTAACACTGTGGCGTGAATGAATCTCCCCAAATTAAAAGACCATCGAGTACTTTAGGGTGCCAGGTGCTGTTCAAACAACACTAAAACCACTACCCTGTACAGGACACCAAGACTGAATATGAGAGTTCTAAAGCTGACCAATGGAGAAATCAGAGCGTGTGGGACAAAAGAATTTTGCAGAATCAAAACCTTGAGTACTGATTTCTCCCTTTCCACTGCCCTGATATCTAAATCCTACAGGTTTCACTTTCTGTATCAACTGCTACAATAGCCTCATAACTGGTTTCCATACTTCTTTCTCCTTTGATAAAGCTTGAGATTTATCTTCCAGAAAGAAAGTTTTCTTTAGCCCGTAACAGAGTCAGGGTAGGGGGTGCTTGTGAAAACGGATTGCTGGCCTCCCTCTCAGGGTTTCTGATTTAGCAGGCCTGATTTAGGGGCCTGAGAATCTGCATTTCTCACAAGTCTCCAGCTGATACTGATGGTCTCAGAGATGATACTTTGAAAAACGCTGACCTAGAAGATGACAATGTTCATTTTACATCATGTTGATAGGATCTGGGTTAAAAATGAGATAAATAATATCACTGGTTTGCACAGGGTTTAATAGTTACAAAGATCTTAAGTTAGTGAAAAGTTATTTTCCTTCCTCTTTTTCTTTTTTCTTTTGCTCACACACACACAAAATAAACTAAGAGCTATTCATATCCTGCCTGGTAACAGTTTTTATTTGGTCACATATGGGGAAGTTAGGAAAATGGAACAAATTCTAAACATTTCCAGAGAATATTAATAAAAATAATAAAACAAAAGCCTAGATACAAATTCTCTATTATTTAGATATCGATTTCTTCTACATTGACATATTGATAAAATGCAATCCCAGTCAAAATCTCAGCAAGGTTTTTTGTTAAAATTGCCAAACCGATTCTAAAATTTATATAAAAATGCACAGGACCTAGAAAAGCCAAAACAATTTTGAAAAAAAAAAAAAGAACAAAATTGGAGGACTCATACTGACTGATTTTGATACCATTATAAAGCTTAATTGAGACTGCGTTTTTGGCACAGGATAGCTATACAAATCAGCTGAAGAGAGTAGAAGACCCAGAAATAGACTGATATGCACACATATGTAAGTATACATGTGGTTAATAAGGTAAGATTAGTTTGTTTGTTTTTTATCAAATGGTGCTGGAACAAGTCAATATCTATATGTAAAAGAAAGACTCTTGACTCTTAATGATAAATAAAAACTAACTCAAAATGTACCACAAACCTAAATATAAGAGCAAAAACTACAAAACTTCTAGAATAAAACAGGCAAAATTTCTTGAATAGGATACAAAAAGTTCAAATTGTAAGAGGAAAAAAACTGATAAATTGGACTTCATCAAAAATTGTTGTGACTCTATTACAAAAATGAAAAGGCATGCTACAGACAGAAAATATGTACAAAACATATATCTGCTAAAGGACTTACATCCAGAATATATAAAGAACTACTGCTCAATAATAGAAGACGATCAATAAGAAATGGGTGAAAGACGAACATTTTTCTAAAGTAGATATACAAATGGCCAGCAGGAGCATGAAAAAAATAATCAATATCATTAATTATTAGTATGACATAATAGAAAATATATATATTGACCTCTGCCCCCAGTTTCCAGCATGAAACTTCTAAAATCCTTGTAATTTCCTAAATGGTAAGAACATTAGGAGCATCTCTCGTTCTAATATTTGGTCTTTGGCCCCCATCTCTGACACAGGGCTCCTAAAACCCTTGCAAATTCCTAAGGTTCAAGCGCCCTTGGAGCATCTTTTGTTCTGCTGAGGTGAATCTGAGTGGGCTCCTGGATTGTTCCTGGATAGGGGCTGGTCACTAGAAAGGCCAACCCATGATAAGCAGCTTAGAATAGAGTTAATAATTGATCATATCCTCCATAAAATGTCAATGGTATAGGGTTCAGAGAGCTTTCAGATTGGCCAACAAATCCATGCTGGATCCAACTCCATGGGGAAAGAAACTCCTGGGCTTAGGATCCTCTCAGACTTCACCCTATACTATATATCTCTATCTCGCTGTTCTCTGTATCCTTCATCACATCCTTTAATAAACTGGTAAACATAAGTAAGTGTTTCCCTGAGTTCTGTGAGATACTCAAGCAAATTAATTGAATCCAAGGAAGGAGTCATTGGGATTGGGAACCCCCAATCGATAGTTGGTTGGTCAGAAGCAAGGTGATAACTTGGGCTTGTGACCAGCATCTGCAGGGGTTAGGGCAGTCTTGTGGGACTGTTCCCTTAACCCCTGAAATCTGATGCTATCACCAGGTAAAGTATCAGAATTCGGTTTAACTGTAGGACACCCAGCTGGTGTCACAGAGAATTGCTTGGTGGGGGAAAAAAGGCCCCACACATTTGGTGACCAAAAGTTAAGTTTTTTGTGTGACTGGTAAAAGAGACACACAGGAGAAAAGCACAGGAGGAAGGCCTGGGTTTTCCTCACATAGGGGCGAAACTGTAGGTTTTTTTATTTTATAATCAGGGAAATGCAAATTAAAGCCACACCAAGATACCATTATGTACCTACTGCAATGGCCAAAATTAAAAAGACTGATCCCACCAAATACTGGCATAGGTGTGGGGCATCTGGTACCCTCACACATAAGTGGTGGGAATGCAAAATGGTACAGTCACCTTGGAAAACAGTCTCTTGGTTTCTTATAAAGTAAACTATACACTTACCACATGACCCGGCAACCCCACTCCTAGGTCTTTACCCAAGAAAACTGAAAACATATGGTCACGTGAAGACATGTACTTAAATGTTAATAGCAGCTTTATTCCTAAGAGTCAAAACCTAGAACTATCCAAATGTCTATCAACTGCAGAATGGAAAAACAAATTGTATAACAATACAACAGCATCACTACTCAGCAATAAAAAAAGAACAAACTATTGATACCTGCAAAAACATGGATGGATCTTAAAAGCATTATCCCAAGTAAAAGTCAGATACAAAAGGCTATATATACTATGATTCCATTTATATGAAATTATAAAATGGGCAAAATTATAGTGATAGAAAGCAGATCAGTGGTTGCCAAGGAATGGAAGAGGATGGGGGAAGATTCACTGCCAAAGGGCACAAGAGAATTCTGGGAGGTGACGGAAATGTTGTAGCACCTCGATTGTGGAGCTAGTGACACAACTGTAAATGTAGTTGTGAGGACTCATCAAATTGCACACTTAAAATTGGTGCATTATATATAAATTAAACCTCAATAAAATTGATTTAAAATTCTAGGGCACCCAGGAGGAATTTAGTAAATATATACTGATTATTAAATTTCTTCAAACTAGTATTTTCTGTTACCATTTATTAGAAAATGGAACTTCCACTGTGTTATATCAACATCAAACATCAGGAGTTATTAAACTCCGTCAAGCTCTTATCTCTTAAAAAGAAATTCAGAGATCGTCACCAGGGCTCCAAAAGTTTGTTTTAACTTTGGTTTTACAAAAATCTTCAAATGTCTGATCATCTTGACTTTATGAAAATAACAGAAACATACCAAGTTCTCTCAGTAAATTTATAATTTGTTACTATTTTTCAACAATTTCAAGGATTTGGGTAATGATAAATAGATAAGGTTTATATGCTGCCTGGTCATGAAATACAATGGACAGAGTAAATCAAGAAGAAATTCAGCTTCCTCTAGACTCTGTTGAGTTTGACCTTGAACAAGTCACTTAAATCTTCCAGGGTCATTGTTTCCTAATAGGCAAAAAGAAGATAAAACTGAAGAATGTTCCATGAAAGATGAGAATCTTCTAAATTCTAGGCACATGTGTTTTGGTGTTTTGGGCATACCTGGGACCAAACAGCTTTACCAAGTGCTGAGAATATCAGACGACCAGAAAAAAAGAGTTTTTGGGAGCTGTCCAAGTTAGACTACTTAAAATCAGATTTAAAAATGGAGGGTAGCTGATCAAGAAGATAAAAGCTAACATTCTTTTTCAAATGGAGGGTAGCTGATCAAGAAGATAAAAGCTAAAATTCTTTTTTTTTTAGGCGAGGCAACCCTTGATTGACCTCACAGATTGCAAGGACCTTGTCAGTTTACAATCCCTTACTTTTCTTTTTTTATTTTTTACACCTACAGCACCTGGTCTTCCTAGGTGGTCTCTCATCCAAGTACTAACCAGGCTCGACCCTGCTTAGCTTCAGAGATCAGACGGGATCGGGCTTGTTCAAAGTAGCATGGCCGTAGACCTAAAATTCTAAGATATGATCAGGATATGTTACAGATCTGCATACACAGGAATTATTCATTTCATACTAATTATAGGGTTGTGGGGCGACTTTTCGTTCTTGTTTTGAGAGTTCTCAAATTTATCAATTTAATAAAGGAGAACTTAAAAAGATATAATTTGTTGGACAACACATGCTTCACCTCAACTTGTAAAGAGAACCTGAGTTATTTTCAGAGCCATGAAAAACGGTAAGGTTACATGTATTTTACCCCGGGATTTATTTTACTATGCAATATAGAGAGAAAGCTGTTGCCAAACTCTGTTACAGCATGTGTGCACTGTTGCTGTTAGAAAAACTGAAAACCCCATCAAGTTAAACACGCCCTTTGGGAGGCTGGAGAACAGATTCCAAAATAAAATGAAGTCCAATTTGGAATGGTCACACATTTCTTTACTGAGGTGTTCTGGGATCTGAGTCTATGCACTTTAAAGAGATGCTTCTAGTCACACAAATAGATGGGCATTTATGAAGGGCAGATGGCAAATGTCACCCAAACAGCTACTATAGAGTGAGTATAGTGAAGCAATTTCCACTGTGGAAATTCCTTGTTACTTTGTCTTCCTCACTAGACTGTGTGCTCCATGAGGACAGAGACCTTGTGTGTCTGGTTCACAGCTGGATTCCTGATATACAGCATGCACTCAATAAACACTAATTGATTAATATAGAGACACCATAATTCAAAGTCTAGTCGTACACTTTAGAAACGTAAGAACTCAGTGTCACCGATTTATCTAAAGATGACTGGGATCTACTAATTAATCTAGCAAGTACCTGATTTAATAAACCAAAATGCTAAATGGAAAATATCAGCTGGAATAACAATTTCCATCTGCATATGGCATCTTTTACTGGTCAACTAGGTCATTAAACACTAGAGCAGAGGTGCTTCATGAGCAGAGAATGTAAATAACATGGGAGTTGATCTTATAGGAAATATTAAGTTAGTTGACTGATCCTTACCCTAAGGATCTCTGTTTAAGCAACAGATCGCATTTTACTTATTTATTTATTTATTTTTAAAGTTTTTGAGGTAACATTGGTTTATAACATTATATGAGTTGCAGGTGTGCAACACGGTAATTTGACATCTGTAAATACTTCATCATGCTCACCACTAAAAGTCTAGTTTCCATCTGTCACCATACAATTGACCCCCTTTCCTCGTTTCACTCTCCCTCCACCCTCCTTCCCCTCAGGTAACCACCGATCTGCTGTCTGCCTATATGGGTTCATTTTTGTCTTTTGTTTGTTCATTTGTATTGGTGTTGTTTTATATTCCACATATAAGTGAAATCATACTGTCTTTTTCTGTCTGACTCACTTCATTCAGCATAATACCTTCAAAGTCCATCCATGTTGTCACAAATGGCAGGATTTCACCTTTTTTATGACTGAGTTGAATTCCATTGTATATATATACCACATCTTCTTTATCCATTCATCCATCAATGAACACAGGTTGTTTCCATATCTTGGCTATTGTAAATAATGCTGTCATGAACACAGGGGTGCACACAAAGAACAAATCATCTTTTAGAATCAAATCACCACTTCAGATTAGTGCTGACCAATTCTTACAAGCCAGTCATTTTTCCTTTTTCAATATTCTATATCACTTACTCAAAGTTCTGTACGTGAAATTCTAATGTGTGTGGGGGGAAGGTGAGGGTGTTTTCCCCACACCACTACGCAATTCTCAGACACCAGCTGGGTGTCCCACAATTCAACTCAATTCTATTATCTACTTGGAGATAGTACCAGACTCCACAGGTTAAGGGTTCAGTCCTATAAGACTTCCCACACCCCTTTGGATAACAGCTGCAAGTCCAGTTTGTCACCCTGTTTCCGACTGATAGGCTATGAATCAGAAGTTCCAACAACCCCCTCCTTGGGTTCAAGGAGGCTCACAGAACTCAGAGAAACATTTTACATACAGATTGCTGGTTTATTATAAAAAGATATATTTTAGAACAGCCAGATGAAAGAGATGCACAGGGCAAGGTATGGGGAAAGAGCATGGCGCTTCCACATTCTCTCTCAGTGTGCCGCTCTCCCAGCACCTCCATGAATTCGCCAATCCAGAAGCATTCTGAACTCCACCCTTCCGGGTTTTCATGGAGGCTTCATTACATTGGCATAATTGGTTAAATCACTGGCCATCGGAGACTGATGAAATCTCCAGCTCCTCTCTGCTCCCTGGAGGTGGGTGGTGGGATGGGTGAGACTGAAAGTTCCAACCCTCTATTCACATGGTTAGGTCTCCTGGCAACCAGCTCTCACCCTTAGGTTCCCTAGATGCTTCCCAAAAATCACCTCACTGACAAAAGACACCTCTATGGCTCTCATCACTTAGGAAATTCCAATGGTTTTAGGAGCTCTGTGCCAGAAATGGGACAAAGACCAAATATATTTATACATATTTATTATAAATCGCACTATCATAGTTACCAATAGCAATTCTACCCATAAATATTACTCTCTGTTATCATTTGCAAGGCGAAAGGCTTTTTGCTATTTACGTTTTAATTTGTAGAATTCCAGATGTGATTTTAGAGTTACTTTAGATTCATCAGCGATACATTTATACAGTTTTGTGATAAATATCTGCAAACAGTTAATTTCACATTTTGTGAATTCTTATTTATGCTCTATATGGGCAATGATGCCTCCTGACCTCCTGATGAGCCCCAGACTAGGGGTCTTAGCACTGTGGCCCATAGCCCTGTACCTACCTATTACTACAAGGAGAAAGGGAAAGAAAACCATAAGAAATATTTTAGAGCATTAATTTTAAACTTCGTTTTGGTATAAACTTCTATGAGAATTTTTTTTTTTAAAGCCTACAGCACTTGGTCTTCCTAGGTGGTCTCCCATCCAAGTACTAACCAGGCCTGACCCTGCTTAGCTTCTGAGATCAGATGAGATCAGGCATGTTCAGGGTGGCATGGCTGAACCTCTATGAGAATTTAAAGAAAGCTTCCATGACCTTTTTCCTAGAAAAATGTATATACATACAAATGTTGACATACTTTTGACTATTCCTGGATCCCCTCACACTTAATCATGGGTCCCAGGATAAGTACTCTTGCCTTAAGGACTTAATTGCATACAATTTCAGATAATGTAATCCTGTGTTGACTTGACATTAATTTGTAGTCATGCCATTTGAGATTGACAGGATGCCAAAAGCAAGGTCATCGATCAAAGAAAGACTGAATATCTAAAGGAAAGGTCCTCCTTTATTGGCAACTGTAGATGAGAAAACTATCACATTAGCCATATATATCTATAGTACAGCAATCAGTCGTATCTTTAGATGCAATAGATAGCATGTTAGTAGCATTAATGACAAATGTATTACAGTAGGAATAACAGTAGTGTTAACAACTAATGTTTATTGAGCATTTATTATGTGCGAAGCACTGTTCTAAGTGCTTTACATGAATTAATTTGATCTTTAAAACCATCCTAAGAGATAAGTGTATTTTCCTTATTTAAAAAAGGAGAAAACAGAAGCTTTCTAACTATACATAGTGGAGACAAGACCTAACACATGCATAATAGACTAATATTAACAGCATGTTTCCCTGAACACAATTTGACCCAGTAGTCTATCAAAATCTATGTGATAATAAAACGAGGTTCACTAATATTTCCTATAAGAACACGATGTTGACTAATAAATTACCTGGGGAAGGGCTTTCTTTGATCATTTTAAAATATGCACACCTCAAACACAAAAATGTGTGTACTTCTTCCAAAGATGAAGAATTACTAATCATCTATACTTTAAAGAGATAACATCGGCACTGACATTCTTAGACTATGACACTCCCTCTTCAAACTTTTCATTTTTGGACTAACTTCAGAAAGCTTAAGCATTCTTAATAAAAGACATGAGTTGGGGCAAATGCTGGGAATTTGGGTGGAAATTGCCACCGCTTCATGTACAAGGCCTGCTCCTTGCCAGGGATCTGAAGTGACTTCATCACATGTGTTAAGCAAACTGAATTCCCTCAACCTCGTGGGAACTAAGCCCCCAGGCAGTGAAGTTAGTTAGAAGTTAGGGTGTGGTGAACTCACTCACATTCAAAAATCCTCCTTTTTTTTTTTACCTGGCACAAGCACAGTCCTGGCTCGAACCTGCCTCTCAGACTTTTCACTCTTTTAATTAAAGCTGCAATTTGCACTCCACCCTCTTATTTCTCATAGCACTTCAGAGAAACTGGAATGTCAGAGGCTGGAGGAAATAGGAACATTTTGGACATTATTCTACAAGTTTAAATTCCCATGCAATTGAAAACCCAAAGGTGACTAGGCTGCCAGGTGAGAAACTGTTGCTATCCTTAAATGGTAATTACTGGCAATGTTATCACAATTACTAAAACCTACCTAGCTCAGGGCCACAAGTACAAGGAAGCCTAATAAAAATATCATCCGAAAATCGGGATAATATTGCTTCTAACCAAAGTCAAATTTGCTTACAGTGAGGTCTTTGTACTCTTTGGGTACTAGGGGAGCCCGACTTTATTTTTTTCTGTAAAGCTTCATCAGAACCTTCCACAGCATCTTCAAGGCTTTGCTCAGAATCATTTGATTTTGATTTTTCTGCTTCATTTATATTGGACTTGTCAAGGTTGTCAGACATCCTCGATTAAGTTTATTCACTTTCCTAGAAAAGAAAAAACAATGAACCAAAATGTTCTAGAGAACTAGATGGTCAGTCATTAGTCGTGTGACTCTAGGCAAATCATTTAATCTCTTTGGGTTTCAGTTCTCTTATCTGTAAAATAAATGGGCTTGCCAAAATCTTATCCAGCTATAATAATCTACTTCAATGATTAAACAGATACCTGTAAAGTGACACTTGTAATTTATCAAACTTATGGACCTGTACCTCAGATAGAGAATAACAAATTTAAATATTTTTGTCTCAATCCTGAGTACATCACAAGAACACAGGGCCTTAAATTGTTAGAAGAAAACACTATAAACTGCCTGCTTCTATTTTAATCAAAGAGTGTTTCAATTCTGAAATTTTTTATTTTCATTCTTGAGAGCTGATAGGAAACCTCTTTGGAAATAATGCTTTTAATCAAGCTTCCAAGTGAACATACTGAATTGTGGAGTTGTTTCCCTGATCCTATTATGTGGATAAGATACCTGGGGAAGACAGAAGGTAGAATTTTATGAAGCATCTAAGAAGAATGTGTGGGGCAAATACTTATTATTAACTCCTCGCTAGTCATCAGGAAAAGATAGTGAGTAAAGCAGGAAGTTGCAAATAACCATATTGGGTTGGGTGGGGTTTTAATTTCTTTTAATAGCTGATTAGAACAGGAATAACACTTCGCACTTATTTTACAGTAAATAAGAGGTTACTATTCCAGGCCTTTATTAATTGGTTTGGGCCAGTTAATAAAGGCCTGGAATAGTAAATAACCTCTTATTTACTATAAAAATTTTTGTCAAGTTGTGTCCCCTCACCCCACTCCCAGCAGTTTTAATTAGAGTTCTCTATTCCTAAGATGTTTTCAATTAAGGGAGAAGAAAGACACAATGTTTCTGCATTTACACTACAGAAAATAATTAGCATTTGTACTATTAGCACTTTAAGATCATAAAACATTTTCATAAACACTAATAAGACTTTATTACACACCTGGAAGATAATCCAGGATCAAAAGAAATGTCAATTGTTTTCGGTAGATTTGGCAAACTACACAATGGAGAAGAATCACTTTATATAATTATCTGAAATTTCAGATACCTCCGTTAAATAGAATGAAGTTACTGGAGTTGGCATTTTCAGACCTGTGTTATTAATATGAAGGCTGCTTTAATGCAATTAGTTCTCCTTTACATTCCAACATCCCAGTCCAGACATGCGTCTCTTCTCTGTCCTAAATCTGGCTCTGCAAATGCTTCAAGATCCAAAAGACAACATTACCCAGCATATTCTATGAGAAAGGGCAAACAAAAACACTTCTAATTTTATCCTCTTCACATGCTGGGAATGAGCTCAGAAATGATGAAGTAACTCATTCTGTGCAGTGAGGAGGTAAGGCAGGATTTCCAGGTCTCTAACACTAAATAAGCAAACTAACCCATCTTTTAAGATTGGCTCAAGTCCAAGCTCCTCCCAGGACACCTCCCCAACTTCACCAGTATTTGCACCTTTCTCTGAACTCCTGTTACTAGACATCTGGCATTCACCATTGCTTAAAGCCAATTCAAAATATGTTTCTTTAAATAGGAATAGATGAAAAGGCATAGTCTGGAGGGGGGAGATATGATATGTTTACAAGGAAACACAGTGAAACTTAAGCCTTAATGGCATTATGATCTCCTTAATAGAGATCACTATGGGAAATGTAGCAGAGGGAGAAACTAATTCTGCCTGGAAGGAGGTTGGGATAACCTTCCCAGAAGAGGTGACATTTAAGCTGGTCTTTTTGAAAAGGGTAAGATTTAACCTAATTTAAAAAATACCTGGAGGGGAAGAGGAGGTGAAAAGGGGGGCATTTCAGTCAAAGAGCAGAAGTGAAGGCACCCGAAAATGAATAGCAGTAAAAACAAGTGTCAGGTGATGAAGATGAAAAGATGGGTTAGGGCCAGATTGTAAAATTGCTGGGTTTTATTTTTTTAAAACTCACCTAGATTTTTAACTTCTTAAGGGCCAAGACCAACCATGTTTCCCACATACGTGTAAGTATATCCTCTAAACAGATACCCACCAAGGATTTGTTGATAGCTGTGTCATCTCTGATGTCAGTTGTATGTGGGAGGGATGGGCGTTGGGTTCCAATTCAGACTCTTTACTACCTGTTTAACTTCAGTTTCCTTATCTATCAAATGCAGCTAACCTAACTCTTCGGTTTGGGGAAAGTTTAAACGACAGAGCATGCATAACAACAGATGGCACACAAGAGGCTACCCACGAATGGTAACTATAGTTAGAAGGCTAGAGGATGCAGCGAGGAACCATTTAACTACTTACAGTGTGCTCATTCATTCAACAATCACCAACTCCTGCTATGCCTAAAAAAGGAACCGAGGGTAGGAGGATCCTCGCACTTGCGGAGAAGACCGTCTATCTGATCTTCACGCCAGGCCCAAGCTGGACACCAGAGATTCCCCAGCAAAAAAAAGATCTTTGAGCAAAAAAACAGGGGCTCTGTCCACCGACGCCGGGAATCGCTTTCTCCGGCACTCAGTGCCACTCATTCTCAGGGTCCAGATACCGTTGTAAACAACTGTTTGGGCCGGCGAGGGAGTGGCCCAGCCGGGATCAAGCGATGGACGCGGGGCGCGCCTGGACAACCGCCAAGGGTTGGGACAAAGGCCGCACTAAACCTCAACCCGCCCGCTGTCCCTGCCTCTTCCTCGCCTGCACCCGACATCACCGCGACCCGACGGGAAAAGGCGAAGCAATGCTGGTGACTTTGACCTCGTGCTTCCCGGGCGGGCGCCACAGGGCTGCCAGCCTCCGCGTCCGCATCCCTCACCTGCCGCGGAGTCGGCGTTCTCGCTCCTGCTGCTGGGGCGGAGAATCGGGCGGGAAGCGATGTGCGGCGGGCCGGGCGGCTCAGCCTCTGCCCCTCAGAGGCCACATCCCTCGCTGATCTCCCGCCCGCCTCGGGTGGGGAGCGGCCACCGCAGTCGCTCATCCGCGTCGGCAAGGGGGAGGCTGCTCTTAACCAGGAGGCGCCCGCCCTACGGAGGGCGACGCCATGTTTCTGTACGGAAAGGCGGGGGGGCGTGACTCAGCCGGAGGCGCCATGTTTCCCTACGCAGAGGCGTGGCGGGGAGGCTCCGTGCCCGCCGAAAGAGGCCAAGCGGGCGGTGGCTCGGCGCCTGGCAGCGCCCGCGCAGGGCGGCGCCATGTTCCCGTACGGAAAGCTGGGCGCAGAGGCCGGGCGCTTCCAGAGGGACGCCTCGGCCAGAGCCGGCGGCGGTACACGCGAGGTGGAGGACGCGAGGTGGAGGACGTGCGGCGTCCGGCGAGTGAAGGAAAAAAAGAAGTCGCCCAGCCGCAACTGCATTCAAAGCCTTCTCGCCCAGGTTTTCAAATTGTAATATTACTTGGTGTTTCGTAGCTGCACGTAGTTTATTCCCCTCCCCTCATGTTGGTGGTTAAAAAAAGTCATGCGTACCACCTGGATAGCCTAGCCAAACAGACTAGGTTTGGTTTGGGGGGTCCTCCCTTACATTTACTAAGTAGCTGCTACACTTTGTCCATAGGAGGAGCTAGACTATAGCTTTGAAATGACGGAAGTCAAGAGGAAAAACGGTTCTCATGAAGGGTCAGCTCGGTTTAGGTAATTCATAAACACAGTGAGTTCTCGGAGTATTTTATTACGGCTGTGTTCTAGAAAGGAAAACTATATGTTAAGATAAGCCCATTTTGGAGCCTCATCTCCCTCAGCCCCAGGGTGTGAGGACCGTGACTAATCTCAGGGCTGGACGACTAGTTGCTGCTCCAAGAAAACCATGCTTTCCTCAACCTGTAGCGGTAAGATAGCGAACTATATGAATAGGAATAGTTTTTGTGCCTAATCTTAAAAAATAAAAGTTACATGAACAAATTGTTCATTTGTAAAAATGCTTTAAGATTGAAGAGTATAAATCACGTATGCCTTAAAATGAAGGTAATCGTCTCCTGTAGCTCATATACTTCTTATATTTAAGTAAGTAGAACAAAATAGGGTTGAATTAGTGCCTTCAAACACTACTTCTAAGTAGATCACATGTGGGCAGGCCTCTATTGAGTGTCCTACTTTCCTTACATTAATATAAACAATTTTCACATGTGGAGAGGACACTGCCACAATACCAAAACCACTATTTGACATAGAATAGCTACTTGTAATCTTCTGAAATATTTGAATTATTTCCTTTAAATATTAAAAATATATTGACACATGTTCCAGTTTGATTTTTGGCTTGCAAGAACTGGAAACTCAAATTACCTCAAGGTAAAGAGAGTTCACTCCAAGTCTGGAAAGAGACTTGGAAGGAGAAAGCTGGCAGCTGCTCTAGAGATCTGTCATCTCCGCGTCTCACAGGATCGCTCTCATCACTTGTCTGCTTCTTGTTGCAAGCTACAGACTGGCTTCTCTATTTTCTTAGTTGTTGCTCCCTCATAATTTAGATTTTTCTATATAAAATTTGGCCAAGCTGATTTTCATGCCGTCAGTCTCATTTACTTATAGGTAGGCTGTCCTTGGATCAACGCTTAGCCCTGGTCTCCTCAGCTAGGTTGGTGGGGAGGCTCACAGCCACGTAGGCATTAGGTGTATAAGTGGGGATGGGTCCCTAAGAAGGCATCGTGGATGAGTGAATGAGGGCACACAATAAACAGTCGACAACTCCAGTGATACAGGAGGGCCGCCCAAGGCATTCAGGGTAACACTGGACCTGTGGTTTAAAACTTTAACAGTGCTTGCAGTAAACATGACCAATTTTTCTTAAAACTTTATTCTTGCTTATCAAGTTTGAGGTAAACTGTGGTTTTACTAGATTTCCCATGAAACTATCATTCTGTTAGAAATGATGCTTCTTCTAGGACCATGAATACAACCAGACAGTTAATTCTGCCTTTTTAAATAATCATTCTCTTTGATGATATGCAAAGTAAAGGTTGCAAATCAGATAGTACAGACACAGATGCTCTGCCAACTATAGTCTCATCACTTTCAGTAGTTTCTGAAAACTTCCTCACACTTAAACCATGAACTCTCTTCTTCCACTTTAGTGTAAAGAGCTGCCTTCCCTGCTTGCCTATGCAAACGACTGTTATTTCTTGCTTTATTTGAATAGGTATCAGGGATATATTATAGATATGAGTCCTCAACTTCCACTTAAAGACTAGTCAGTACCAGTTATATCTTAGAAAATAAAGGAATGACATGCTAGCATATTGGTGCATCATTTTAGTTTTCTCTACCAGTCATTAAAAGTCGAGTTTAAATAGATAAAATCAGTTTATCTCATTTTTAGGTTTATTATTCCAAGGTTGACAATTTCAAATTGTATTATATTGCTTATTTACCAAATATATCTTGGAATAATCATTAACTTGGATAAAAAGTTGAAGACTTTAGTTCTAATGACAAATTTACAAGAAATACTGGACAGAGAGGAACATGATAAAGGATAGGCTAGGCTTGCAATCAGCAAAATCCAGATTGGGAAATTCAAGAACTGACAAGGTTTATTCAACAAGAGACCGAGAAAGTGAGAGGGAGGAAGAAGGAGGGAAAAGGGGAAGGGGAGGAGAGGGAGAGGAGACAGAAAGAGGAGAGGAGAAATAACCTATAGATTAATAGAGACTTAAAAAGCACATTAATCAATTGTAATTTATGGTCCTGGTTTGGATCTCCATTTGAATAAACTGTCAAAATCATTTAAGATAAAAAAATTTGAACATTTCATATTTGATATTAAGGAACTGTGGGTTACATCTGACAATAATATTGCGGTTATGTTTTTAATGTTCTTTTTAGCCATACATGCTGAAATTTTATAGATGAAATTATTTCAAAAATTTGCTGGGGTGGGAGCAAGGAATGGGTGAGAGCAGAGATGAAACAAGATTGGCCATGAGTTGACAGTTGTTGAAACTGGTTAAGAATGTGGCAGTTCATTATTTTGTTCTCCTTATTTATGCATATGTTTGAAATTTTCCACAGTAAGCCTTAAAAGATGTTGAAGTTTTCAAAAGTGTTAGGAAAGTTCAGTTTCTGACTTGTCTAGTTTATGGTAATTAGCAAGTTCACTATCATATTGTATATCTCGGAGGAGTACCTTTCAAGGTACAAACCACACCTATTAATGTAATTATGGACATCCTGTTTAATATTTTCTTATGTAAACAATGTAATGTCATTTAAATTCCTATGATGTTATATAAAGTATTGTGCACAATAATTATAAATCAACTCATCCAAAGAGAGGTCAGTACTTAACAGCAAAACACCATCTAATAACTCACTTCCAGACACAAAAGGTTATACAAAAAAATTTTTATTAAGTACAGTTTCATATTTAGAAGAACATTCAAGATTACAAATGCGATTGGATCTTTAGGATACATAATTTATTCTTAAAATACACACATTATATACAGACATTAGAAACTCAGTCTCCAAAATACTCAATAAAGATGTTTGGGTGACACTTATAAAACTGATCTAGCAATTTTTTCTTCTCTTTGGCAGACAGTTTTGTATCCTCATCAATCGTCTTTAGTAAACTCAATAGCTCATCCTTGGTTGTCTTCTGTGTATGGTCAGAATAACCATTTTGATCAATTCTCTGGCAAAAAATATATCCTTAAATTTTAAAAGCAAAAAGTTGTTAATCTGTTCCTCAGATTTAGCTATAAAAATCATATTTATATACTTTATTCCCCATTTTGTAAGATTCACTGAAGGTGCTGACTTTCTAACCCTGGTCAAGCTGGTTTTGAGCATTTGGAGGCTCTCTGCTAAGCCTAGATAACTCTGAGGAGATTGTTGAAAGTTTAGAAGAAATTAAAGTACAACTACATAGAGCAAAACACTCAAATAAACAACAGGAATTATCTTTGGAAGATCATGAAAATAATATTTCTCAGATTACCTGTGTTTCTGTTTGGATCTCTTCCCTTCTGGATGGCCATGAGCTTAACACTGACAATTTTATGTAGAGTTCCAGGAATCTTTAAAAAAAAAGAAGAGACCTGGGACATTATTCAAATGCATTTAAATCTAGTGATCTATTGCATAAATTCGACTCGACTACTTTCAGAGTTTTACCTTAAAAACATCTTTTTGATGATCCATTAAAAATAGTACCAGAAGATCAGTTTTGCCTTTGGATAAATTTTTATTGTCAACAATAGCTTTTGAGAATATCCTTTTCACAACCATTCGGTTGTCGCTCTATAAAAATAAAACAAAACACACCTAATGGTATATATTTAAAAGAATGAGTTAAATATAAAAGGCAATGTTAAATATTAACAGCTATTATCCACTTCAGCATACTTGATGATAGAAGAATCTGACATGTGGGTCCTATTAAGGATACTGACTACAATTAACATTTAGATAAAAGACTTACTTCTTTCTGTAATTTAAATTCAGAAGGATGTGCTGCAACAGCCATGAAATACAGTAGTCTTCTAAATTCTTCTCTATTTTGGGAATCCAAAAGCTTTAGAAAGAGCTGAGTAGCTTCTAATGCTATTTCAGTCTTCCCATTCACTTTAGCCAAAAGAAAAAAAAAGTGGTTTTAACTTGGACCAAATGACTATATTAAAAAGGAACAAAATTCGAGTTAAAGCTTAAGCTAAACAGTAAACTTATTCAACACAATATTCAAAAGCAAAACAAAACAAAGATTAGGAATTACAGTGAATGACCAATACAATCGAGATAGCCTACTCTCAAATTGGCAATTGATACCCTAAGTCCTTGTCATATAATAATCTTAGGATGTTAAGTCAACTCTTGGCTTTGTACATAAATTCCTTAATTCAATAAATTTTGAGGGTACACTATGTGAACAGTACTGATGTATCCAACTCTACCTGAGAAAAATAGAAAGGATTCTCTGATATCTCCAATTTGTTTTCAACAAACCACATGGAACAGTCTGGTTCATTGGTAGAGGGACAAAGAGTGTCTGCCATTTTGAAGAGACTGAAGGGGGAATAGTGGTGGTACTCGTATTGCTTTCTAAAGAAAACAATTGCTACTCTATGCTTATAAATCTTCCATTAAATGCTTCTGCACTCTCTTGTGACGACCAAAAGTTAGAGCTAACTTTAGACCTTATTAAAGCCTCTTTCCAAATGATTCCTAGACATTTTGGAATAAAGTGCTTTTCAAGAATCAATCTAGATTTACTCCTAGCTTGAAGCTGTACCATTTTGATTAATTTTGAGGATAGTTTTTTTTTTCTTCCGAAAGACAAATTGTAGTATCCAGTAAGATCTTACTTACCTAAGAGTTCTGCAATTCCATTATGAACATCACATAAATGATTTAACAGAGGTTCCCTACTACTGTAGTATTTGCCAATGGCATTAAACAGAAGTTCTTTCACTAAGTCTATTCTGTCTGGTTGCTCAGGGAAGTTTCTGCTTATGTCCACCACCATCTGGTCTGGAAGGTACTCCAAGCAGTCAACTGCTGCAGAGAGCCATTCATCTTCCCTATGGACATTAAGATATATATATATATATATATAAAAGCAAAGAATAACAAACATACACACGGTACCAAATTTACTAGCTATTTCAAGTTTGCCACTGGGATAAATTTCTATATACTTAAAGATATGTTTCATTCTTTTTAACATATAGCTAGATCATGTATCACAGGTAAAAAGTTCTTCTTAACATATGTCTTCTTTTTCATGTTGCTTTTTAGGTGAAAACAATCTATTCACTACAATATAGAACTGAAAAGGACATCAAAAGTGAAACCCTATTCTTTACATTTGCAGTGAAGGCCTGGAAACTCTAAGTAACTTGGCTCAGGGTTCCAGACAGGTCTAGATCTCAGATATGACTCCTAGGCCACTATATTTCTAATATAATGTTGCTTGCTTCAGAGCTCTGTGTATGATCTATTATCTCTCACTTTGGCCAGGAGAGAACAGAGGAAGATAAGGTAAGGTTTCAGAATAATTAAATATTAAGTACAATTTCTAATAAAATATCAGCTGGGTAACTTCAGAAAAATGCTACATTTTAAGAAATAACTTGATATTCAATTTGTTAATATATATAGTTTCTTAAAAACCAATCTTGGACTCTATTGCTATAGTCTCAGGACAACTAATAATCAATCTACAACCCAGGTGCATTATCTTGGGCAGGTCGCTTCACCTCTCTGAACATCAGCTTCAAGTTTATAAAAAGACTGCAGCTAGATGATCTTTGAGGTCATTTCTGATGCTGTCTTTAAATTTTAAAGTAAAAATGTTTTCACGTATTACTTTGGAGATATGTCATTTAAATTCTTGTAGAATAATACGCTTCCTTTTTTATATGCAGACAGAGTTCAATAACTAGTATGTTGGGATTAACTTTTTCACATAAGGTTTTAAACCACCCTTTGACATTCAACTGTTTATTAATAGTTCATTGTAATGTAGAGTTGGTGAAGTACTGAAAATGTAAATTGTATTCCAAAATTTCCATCTCCCTAACTGTACTGGAACACTATCAACTAAGGCAAAATAATTAAAAATTAAATAAGCTAAAAAATACAAGATTTTAACCTTTAATAATTTTATTTAGGAGAAGAGTTTCAAAGTTAGAAGGATTATAGAACTCTTCTTTAAGGAAAAATCATAATTACCTTAGCACTTGAAGTTAAGCCTTCAAACCTTAAGATTTATGTTCAGTTAATGGTAGTCAGAGATGAGAGAAAGAGTTACTTTCATTTCTTTAATAAAACTAGTTAATTAAAAAATACATATTTAATAGGCATTATAGAGGAGTATGAAAACATATGTAGTCAAAGGATTCAAATCACATGTAGCCAAATCTGTTCATTGTTTCCAGGTTTCTTTGAAGACCGGATAGCCCTAAGAAACCAGACAGACCTACATTTTAACAAAGATAGGAAGACTGAGCATAATCATCTCTTCATTTGATGTGCAAGTTACATGTGAAACAAAATGAATATGAGAAGTACTGAAATTTAAATCTTTTTCTAATTTTGACCAAGGTGATTTTGTTCTTCACTTTCCCAAATACTGTTTATCAGCTGACAATGCACATATGATCCTACGAACATGAGAATTCAAAAGATTATCTTAAAATCATTAGCTATAATCATCCTATAAAAATGCTCAAATTATTATAGTTTTTCCACATACTGAGAGTCACTATAAGCCTTGAGAATCCCTCGATCCAGATAGTTACTGTTGTTGGCCAAGTCAGGCTGCCTCTTAGGTTGAGGAACTTTAGGTTCAACCTCTTGCTGTCTGAGTAAGGAGTCAAGAAGTGGAAGGTCTACAAGTTGTAGTAGACGCCCAATTGTTTCTTCTTGCCATACTTCATTAATAACTACACAGGGAAAAATGACAAGGTGAAAAGTAACAATTAATAGTTACTAAATGTTCACCACAATATCTGTCCAGGCAGGTCTACACGAATAAGTTTGTGGCAAAAAAAGAAAAGAAAGGAAGAAAGAAAGTCAACCTTATAAAGTGGTTTCCTAAAGTAAAACAATCAAGATTTGTTTAAAGTGTAGGAGAATAGACTTTAGACAACAGGAATTCTTTTCATTCTTGTACTATAAAAAGCAATATGGCAGAGATAAGAGATCAAGTCATATAACATGTTAATAAGGACTTTGAAAGAATGATTCATTCAATCTGAAAACTAGCTTGAAACTTATTGGCTGCAGATTATTCCACTCGGGGTTTCCACAACTGGGGTGGGGGAGGGAAGGTGGAAATAAGTCATTAAACTATATTCCAATGCCCATGGACAAGAAGAACATAAGAATTCTGTTAATGTTTTAAAGGAATTTTTAAATTTTCATGTAAACTAATAAAATCTTAGGAAAAGAAATATCTGAGAGAATATTTAAAATAAATAAAAATCTGCATGCAAAACATTTCAGATCTGAACCTCTGCCAGCTGATAGGACAAAAGTCAGTGTTCAAGAATTGCAACACTGATCTATTTGTTAAAGATAATAGACTTCTGTTAAAACTTTAATACACAGTATGTTCTTTCTTTGTGCTTTGAATATTTAAATTCTAAAAAAAGGTTAAGATTGAAACATTTTAAATAACTTTATTTGAAGTCAGTCTTCTATTTCTTACTTGTATCATCTTTAGCTTACCTTGTGGAGACAAAGTGGCAGCAATATTTACATAAGGGGAGGTAGTAGGTTTTAAACTCAGATTTTCCCACAGATCCTCTAAACTTGCTGATTTGATATCAGATGACTTAAATAATGCATCTGCATACCTAAAATGAATTTATTTCATAAATTAATGTTTATTAGTAAGCCCAGAGAAATATTTTAGTATTCAAGAGCCAAGCATTTCTAGAAAGTTTATGTATTTCACAGCAATCAGAGCAAAAACAAATGCAAATTCTAAGAATAGAATTCAGAAATATCCCACCTTTTTTCTCAAGTCTAAATATACATATTCTAAATTCTCCTTTGAACATTTAGATTTAAGAAATTCAATGACTAAAATTTTAGTCTGAATTTTAAAACAAACTTTATTATGCTTAATGTTTTTATCAAGTTATCTCTACTTCTGGGGCATTCTTTGGTAGCTGGTGCTCATCATTTCCCAAATACAGACCTAAAATCCTTTATCCATAATCCTGAAACCCTAAAACTTTGAAAAATCTTAAGTTTATTCAGAAGTCATGACAGAACCCATCCTGAGGCTATCATAGCCTTTATTTATCCCAGTTAGTATGAATATTTTGTTTACTGCATAAATATTAATGTGGTTGATTACCAGATGCTGTCCCAGATCCTTCTAGGGGTGTTTATCTAATACATATTACACAAAATTACCTTTCTAAAATCTCCAAAGTCCCCAATTCCTAAGTGTAGCAGTCAGATACCAAGGGACCTGCATGTAGACCTGCATCTGGGAAGTGTTGACTGTGCCCCACCTTATGCTTGTATTTCCTTCCTATATACATAGAGGTAAATTTTATCATCCTTTAAATAGAGTTTTAAAATATTTGAAAGTCAATACACTAAAACTCTGACTTTGGGTCAGATGTGAATCATAAGAGCTTCTATTAGCTCTATACAGTTTAGCTGAGGGGAATAAAAGGGAAAAGTCTCCCCCACCACACACACACACATGACAAATAACTCAGTTCATTATGTACTTATCGCCTACATCCATTTCAGTCACTGATTTCTACAATTCTGTCCCCCAGTCTCCCCTTAAATGATTCCCTCTTTTCCAGCACTGCTGCTTACTTCACACTCATCTGTAGACGGCAATATTGCAATAGATTCCGAACTAGCTCTCCCTATTAGAGTGACCATACAGCTGCCAGGATGACCTTTCTAAAAATACAGCCTCATCATGCTTAAAATCTTTCTGTGGCCTCCCAAAACTGTATGATCAATCTCAAACTCCTTCATCTATCATATGAAACCCTATGCATTCTGGCTCCCACATGCCTTTCATACTTAACATCTGCCATTTGTAGATTCTAGTAATACCCTACCTGCCTGCCTTCACCTTCTGTGTTCTCATACCACTTTGTATATAAACTCATTTTTCATACTATAATTGTAACTTGAAGCAGAAAACTAACTCAAAGTTTGTTTCTGCTAAATATAGAAATATGAACAAAGAAAAATTCTAGAAGATATTAAATAAATGTAAGTTCACTGTACTTCATCAGTCTACCCATAGACCCAGATTTTAGGCTAATTTACTGTTTCAAAAAACCTGCCTGCCTTCACCTTCTGTGTTCTCATACCACTTTGTATATAAACTCATTTTTCATACTATAATTGTAACTTGAAGCAGAAAGCTCAAAGTTTGTTTCTGCTAAATACAGAATATGAACAAATAAAAATTCTAGAAGATACTAAATAAATGTAAGTTCACTGTACTTCATCAGTTTACCCATAGACCCAGATTTTAGGCTAATTTACTATTTCAAAAGTAACATAAAGCCAGTCAACATCTCATTAAAAACTAGGCAAAATCCTGAACTACTTCCTTGATATTTTTTTTATTTAATTTTTAATTTTTATTTTTCAATTAGCATTGACATTCAGTATTTGTGTGTGTGTGTGTGTGTGTGTGTGTTTCAGGTGTACAGCATAGTGGTTAGACATTTATATAATTTATGAAGTGATCCCCCCAATTAGTTTAGTACCCACCTGACACTATACATAGTTATTATAGTATTATAGATTATATTCCCTATGCTGTACTTTACATCTTCATGACTGTTTTGTAACTACCAATTTGTACTCCTTTATCCCTTCACCTTTTCCACCCAGTCCCCCAACCCTCCCTCCCACCTGGCAATCACTAGTTTGTTCTTTGTATCTATGAGTCTGTTTTTGTTTGGTTTGTTCCTTAGATTCTACATATAAGTGAAATCATATAGTATTTGTCTTTCTCTGACTTATTTCACTTAGCATAATACCCTCTAGGTCCATCCACATTGTTGCAAATGGTAATATTTCATTTTTTTTTTTTATGACTAAGTATATTCCATTGTATGTATGTACCACAACTTCTTTATCTAGTCGTCCATTGATGGGCACTTAGGGTTGCTTCCATAGCTTGTCTATTGTAAATAATACTGCAGTGAACATAGGGGTGCATGTATCTTTTCAAATTAGTGCCCCATGATAATCTTACATTATATACTAACCTGGAAGGTGAATGTAGTTTGTTCTCTTCACCAAATTGACTGTCTTGATTAGGTATCGTTGTGAATCTATAAAGGCTGCAACTACTATCTTCAAATGTAGGTTTTTTGTCTTTTCTAAAGACTTTGGTTGGAACGGCTTCAAATACTTTATAGTCCATAAGTGCTTGACACACTCTTACCACTTTGGCCCGAGGAATATCTACATCACCAAAATATTTATTCTGAATTAGGTGAGAAAAAATGACATCCACGGCTTCAGAACCAACAAAGCAGTCATTGTGTCTTTTTAAGTGGTGCCTTCGTTTTTTCACCTCCACTTGTGTTTGAAGGGTGTTTATAATGCTGCTCCACACATATGTGGCTCCAAATGGTTTCTGGGCCACACTGAAACCTGGAATGACAAAAAAATGTCACATAATAACCCTGTTCATTTGTAATAAGGTCTAAGCCATCCTTAAGCAAAAAATGGCAATTTCCAAAGTTATCAGTAAGGAACAATTAGAGCAGTTTGTTATTGATATATTAAATTAGTAGCAGCAATTCATTAAAAAGTTTAGTGTCTACTATATGCTAAACACTATTGTATGTGTTAGAATAGTGAGCAAAATAGCCCCTGTTCTCATGGACTTATACTTTGTGGGAAGACACAGATAATATATACATGTTAGGCCAATGCTGAGAAGAAAAATAAAGCTAGGTAAGGAAGAGAATGCTATTTTACATGAGATGTCAGGAATGACCTCTCTGACAATATGATATCCGAGCAGAAGCCTGAGTGAAACCAGGAAGCAAGCTATACAGATATCTGGAAAGAGAGCACAACAGAAAGGGCAAAAGCCCTTAAAAGAGGAAGGAGGCCAGCCAGCACTGTCTGAGTGGGCGACCAAGGGAGAGCACAGTAGGAAGTGACATCAGAGGAATGGAGATGGGGTTTGGAGTTGAAGGGTGCAGATCAAGTAGGACCTTGTGGCAGTTACCAATTACGTACAAGGAAGTCTATTAAGTGCCTCCCATAAATGATCTAATCTTTATAAGCAGCCCTAGGAGGTAGATATCATCTCTATTTGGGAAATGAAAAACAGATTCACGGAGGTTAAGTGCAATTCCAGACATTATGTTATAAGAGGTAATACTGGGATGTGGCTCGTGGTCTATATAATTTTAAAGCATTTATCAATCAGGTAGCTAGAAAGAAAGCAAGATAGAGGTATAGTTATTGATACACACACACAAGGTTGTTGGAATAAAGTAATATTTTTACAGCTTCCTATTATGCATGCTTATGAGTTAAGTACTGTGGAAGCAAGGTAAACTAACAGTTTGGTTCCTGCTCAATAGGAGCCTATTGTAGCCTACTGCAAAGATAAGAAAAGCAGAGAAATAAGGCAGGGTTTTAGTCAAACAGAAAAGAAAGAATACATGCTTTCAAATATTTCTTATCACATTTTTCTCATTGTAATAGTAGGCAATACTCCTAAAATAAGGCACGATATCATAAATTCTATAATATATACTATCCACAGTACACAGGGGGTAAGACAGAAAAGGAAAATAAGCAAGATTCAAACTTGGAGAGATCAGATAGCCTTTAAGTACCAGAGGAACAGACTTCTGGGCTAGTGATAATATTAATGATGAAACACATAAGTCAGTTGAACTACAAGTAAGTTAGCATACAAACCCTAAAAGATAAGGCTGAGTCACTTATTAATTTGAGATCAATAAGACAAATGAAGGGAGTGAGAGGGAAAGACTACACAGCCTCAGGTGACGTGAAAAAGGCTAATCTGCACATGGGAATTTAAAAGTAAAGAACATCTTTCCCCATATTAACTTGCTGCTTAAATATAGGAAATCAGGAAGTTTTACAGGTTGGATAACATAGTATAAAAGATTAAAGAACAGGTTGGAGCAAGACAGTAGGCACCTGTGAGCCACACAATGTTTCCAGAGTCCTCCAGGCATGACACAGTTCAGCCCCTTCAGGTACCCTCTGTTCTCACTGACCAGTTAATTCCCAAACATTGCATCCTGAGATATTTCCCCCTAAGCGTCGCCACCCACAGACCCAAACTAGCTCAAGTTCATACAGATACTTTAACACATTATATACCCTGGACTTAAGAAAATGTGCCAAAACCCACACTAGGATAACCCGTTTTTTTAATGCTGACTTCACCAGTTGAACACGAACCCCCACTGCTGGACTGAAACTTATTTATCATCATCTAATAGCTGAAATGAGTGTTGGTATAGCAGACCATGGCCAGCAAGATGAATTATTGTGATTTCTAAATAGGATTCAAGAGACCAGAAGTGTACAATGAATGCTTTGTAAGTGTAGCAATCAGAATTTAAGCTTCAGTTTGTCCTCAAACCTCACTTGCATGTGAGCTGGAAAATTCTTTAAAATTCAACACTACCTACATTTTGATGCTTATTTACATTTGGTCAAGTGTGTTCTAAAATCACCATGAGGAAAGGAGCGAAGAGTCTGCAGACCAGCAGCAATAACACCGGATAAGAGATTTAACCTCTATGGGTTGGTTTCCTCATTTACTGCTACAAGAATTGAATGCTATGTTGAAGGCTAGTTTCAGGTCTAAACTGCTGATTATAGGATTTTAGAGACTGAAATCATATCTCTCCATTTAGAGATGGACACTGAATTCAAAATATGGTACGAAATGAAGTATGTGAAAAAAATTGACCCGATCAGATAAAAAGCTTTTTGAAAGGTGGCCTCATGAGAGATTTGGAAATTGTTTTAAACTAAATCTGTAACACAGTACACATGTTCTTAAATACTATCGAAATCTAAGCTAGTTAACATTCATTTTTCAAGCAGTCTCACCTTTATTTGTTTGAAAAAATAAATAACTTTTTCAAAACCAAAAATCTGCTGTTGTTTGTATTTAATGTCTACCAGAAAAAGTTCACCAACAATAAAAATGTTAAGCTTCTGATGTTGAACTCTGATATATATATTTGTAACACTACAAATAACCATCTTCACTTCTAAAATGCACACTAATAATCAAATTATTACTGTAATAATTCCTTAAAAATCAAGATATAAATATACATGTCAGGAAATTGCATTTATTCAGGAGTTACAAGGGGATAATAGCATCGACCATGATCTGTGCAGTCAACATCAACCAGGTTCCTGCTTTGAAAACCTATTTAAGAGCTAAAATGCATAATCACTTCAAATAGTGAGATTATATTAACTCCTTAGATCAGTATGCACATTATAAAAATGGATCTCAGTATAATGTAAACATACTCACAGAATTACTAAAACATGCTAAATATGAACATGTAACAATCTTATTTTCATTCTCATTTAACTCCCCACCACCACCCACCAAGAAAAGAATTCAGATAGCCCATGGTAGGCAGTTTTCCACAAATCCTGAAGAACAGTGAGCTAGTACTTTATTTCTTTCAAATTTCCTTATGGTTTTCAGAGGTTCAAATTACTTAATTGCCTTATAGAACACCTCACATAATACACTTGGTTATTCAATACTTGTTAGTTGTAGATTTTTGCCAACCACTAAAAAATTTTAAATAAGCATTAACACAATGGTTGGTTCATAGTGGCTGATTTTACTCCCCACTGGACATTTGGTAATGTCTAAAGACATTTTTGGCTGTCACAAGCTGAGGAGGGGGCAGTATTACTGGCATCTAATGGGTTGAGGGGCCACAGATGCTGCTAAACATTCCATAATGCACAGGGTCAGCTCCCGCAACAACAAAAAAATGTCAATAGTGCCAACGTTCAGAAACCTTGGGTTGACTGAATAATGTTCAGACATGGAAACTTGTCCTAAGGCAACAGGCACAGTGCTAGATTCTGTGAATATAAAGAGTAAAACAAGAGCATGGGTTCTGGAGTCCCAGAAACCTGGATTCCATTTTTATCTCCATCATTTACTAATAATGCAATCTTGGGCAAACTGTCTAACTTTTTTTTGTTGCAAAACAGAACTAATTCCACGTCTTTCAGATAATATATGTAAAGTGGCTAGCACAGTACGCAGCGATTAACAGATGTCTATCTAAAAACAAAGGAGGAAACTGTCACAATCTAGAAGAGCCTAAGGAAACTTGGACTCAATGTAATGTATATCTTACATGGGATCCTGGAAAAGAAAAAGGACAGTAGGCAAAAACTGAGGAAATCTGAGTAAAGTATGAGCTTTAGTTAATAACGTATCAATGTTGGTTCATTAATTGTGACAAATGTACTATACTAATATAAGATGTTAATAATAAAGAAAACTAACTTTATGACTTTTTTGTAAATCTAAATCTATTCTAAGATTTTAAGTTATTTAAAGAGTAAAAAGAAAAGGAAGGGTGTCTTTCTTAAAACTAAGAGAACACAGTCCACACCCTCTCAAAGAGTTTACCCTTTACCTGTTCATACCACCTGAATGATGATGCCACGCTCTAAACAAGTATGAATTAAATAGACTACTAGCAAATGCAAAGACAAGATGTGACACATATCAGAAAATAACAACTAAAGTTTTTAATCATTTAGGATTTAAGAGAATTTTATAGAGGTTTTAAAACATTACTCACAAAATTGTCAAGACAAAAGAAAAGGACTACATTTATTGGACACTAACCAAAACCTGAAAATAGAGAAAGGTAGAGAACTACATTTTGGGTGTTAAACTAAGCAGCTGCAACTGTTTTTCTCTTATATGGCATTAGAGTTCTCATGCTGAAGTCTGAGATTGCCTCTGAAAAAAAAGCTGCAGGCAGGTAAAGTATGTAAAATAAATCTCTACTAATAGGAACAACTTAAAAATATGTTAAGAGAACTATTAACAGCAAACAGACATAGGAAAAGATGCTCAACATCACTAATCATCAGGGAAATGCAAAACCACAATGAGATACCACTTCATACCAGTCAGAATGGCTATTATAAAAAAGCAAATAAGATGTGCTGTGGAGGATGTGGAGAAAAGGGAACCCTTGTGCACTGCTGGTGGGACTGCAAACTGGTGCAGCCCCATGGAAAACAGTATGGAGATTTCTCGAACAACTAAAATAGATATACCACACGATCCATCAATTCTGCTTGTGGGTATTTATCCAAAGAAAACATATATGCACACCTATGTTCACTGCAGCATTATTTACAATAGCCAAGATATGGAAGCAACCTAGGTGTCCATTGGTAGATGAATGGATAAAGATATGGTGTGTACACACACACAAACATACACACACAATGAAGTATTATTGAGTCATAAAAAATAAATTCTTGCCCTTTGTGACAACATGGATGAGTATTATGCTAAGTGAAATAAGTCAGGCAGAGAAAGACAAATACTGTATACATATATGTGGACTCTAAAAACAAAACAAAACAAAACAAAAACAGACTCATAGAAACAAAGACCAAAGAGATGGTTACCAGAGGGAGGGGGTGAAGGGATGGGTGGAAAGAGAAAGGGGATTATACTCAATAATATTGTGATAAGTTTACATGATGACAGTTGATTATTAGAATTAGTGGGGTGATCACATTGTAAAGTATAAAAATGTTGAATCACTATATTGTATACCTGAAACTAATATAACTAATATAAAATTATATACTAACTATACATAATTAATTAAAAAAAGAACTATCAACAAAAGTAGGCATTTGGCCACTGCTTTAATTCATACAGATTAATGAGATAGCATATGGGAAATACTTTGAGCTCCCTGGAAAAGTGATACCAGGTGAATTCAAAGAATTAGGTTACAGTATGAAGGGATAACAGGATAACATACCACTTTCTTGTTTGTCTATATTAAAAGACAAATATCTTTGAAGTTATGGCTAAAAGTTAAGATACAGACTTTATTTCTTCTACATAAATCAAGTCCCTGGTCATTACAGCTCCTTTAAGGTATGGAAGAGTTACTAACCCGTAGAGAAACAAAAGTACAGAGCTGCTTGGCAGAGCACACAGAAAGGAAATGGCAAGGAACCAAGAACTGGAGGCTCCTATTACTGTGCTCACTGGGACTGTGACAAGGCAACGAAAGGATGGAAGAGGGATTATCAAATGCTAACAGGTAGGGTTCCAACTGAAGCAAACAAAACAAATAAGAAAAGGCAGTGGGCCCTTCTCTGCTCAGTGCACCTGGTGTCTTTTCCTTGGGTTCAAATCTGTTAACCAGCACTTCAACTCTTCCCTCTGAGAGTCATCTACTTACTTTTGAACACATAAGCCGTTACAGTGAAAGGGATGGTTTACACCATCTAAGAGCCTACTCGCAAATGCCTGAAGCTCAGTCGGTATTTCAACTGATAGAGAAGACAGGGTGCCATGTTTTTAATCACGTAAAGTTTGGGAATTTCTTTCACTCAGAAAGTGAGCCTAAAGATTTCTAAAGGCTTCCGATATCATTCGATTTTAAATTCTCAGATGATGAAGCATTTCTCCTCTTTTCACATTGTAAAACAAGGAGAAATTCTGAATGTAGGCATCATTATCTGAATCCTTTAAACTGGATCAGAATAAGTTCAAGATTATGATCCATTCTTAGAAAAGTACAAATGAGAAGTACTTCTCTATGACAATTTATCATTAGCATTTTGCAGATTAAAAGGAGCATTACTTATTGTAAGTCGAACGCAAGACTAGGGCACCCAGATGCACCCATTTGACCTAAGTCAATTCACTGACCACTGTTACCTGGTTGGCATTTCACAAATGAAAGGCTTTTGTCAGGAATCCAATTCCTATAACACCCCACAGCGCAAATACAAAATGGGGAAAAAGTTATAACTTATCTAAAAGGGGGCGGGGGAGAGAAGCCAAGGGTTATCTGGATATCTTAACTATATTGACTGAATTGTAGATACGCTAGAATTGGAGTTTTATAACTGATCATCCCATTTGTTCATTTGGACATTTAAAGAAACCAAGATGCTAAGCAAACTGACCCCAAAGATATGATTAAGCTGGTGGCAGAATTCACCAACATCTCTCCTAATGTCATATAATCATTAAAAAAAAAAGAAAGTCAAAACTTCTATTCACTGAAATACTGCTTATCCAGAAAGTATCCCGTGCGAGAACAGCTAGAGCCCTGCAACCAGCCCCGTGACCCCCACCGTCCCCCAACGGGGCCCCCAGCACCTACCAGGAGGCCTGTGCGCCGGGCTGTGGAGAGCAGAGAGATTCAGCGCCGCCGCCTTCTCCCGCACGGTGGCCATGGCAGTAGCTGCCGGGACACCACCACCTCGGACCGCTGCTCCGCGAAGTGAGCGCCAGCGCGGGAGCCGCCTGTTAACTTGTCCGCGATGCCAGGCCCCGCCCTTCCCCGCCCCGCCCCGACCCGCGGGGCGCCTCTAGCCGCGGTCACGTGCGTGCCGGGGCGGCTCGGCAGCGGCCGCCCTGCGCACGAGGGGAAGGTGCGGCCCCAGCCCTCAAGGACGACGCGGGCCATTTCCGTCGTGAGCGGTAGGCCAGGTAGAAAGTCTGCCAGTGTGCCCGGCCCCGCGAGTCCGCGCTGGCCTCCGAGCGGCCTGCACCCCATGGCCGCGCAGCACCGCCCGCGCGCAAGCTGAGGCAAGCGCCCAGCAGACTCAGACCAGCTGGGTGTAAAACGCGTCCTACTGTAGATTACCTCTGGGACTTGGCAAGTTGCTTACCTGCTCTGTGCCTCAGTGACCCCACCTGTGACGCGGGGGTAGTATTAGTACCCGCTTCACGGTGTTTTTTATGAAGGTTACACAAACTAATTCACATTCGGCGTTTTAGTTGTTGGGTCTGGAACTTAAGTGCTTGCATTAGGTCATGGCGATAAATGCATTTAGTTTTTCACGCATCCCTCCCTGTAAAGAACAAGCAAATCTTTACCTGGCCCAGGAGAGCAATGTCCAGAGGTCACAGTCAGGAGGGCAGCTGGCTGGCCTTGGGGCTGGCTGCCAAGGCAATGGGTGCTACCTCCAGTGACTCTGGGTCAGGTGCCTAGGGACAGGGTTTGCTACAGAAAGGGAGGGAAGGCCAGGAAAAAGGGGAGGGAGCGCTGTTGATGGGAAGTTGTAACAAGGAAATCCTGGGTCCAATGCTGGAGTGCCTCAAAGGGTGAGTGATCTAAGAGACCCATAATTCAATTGCCAGTATTTGCCCGGTTTTGTTTGTTTGTTTGTTTGTTTTTTCAAATTTGGGAATTTTGCAGTCACTTTAAACCTTTGGTCCCTATAATAAATAACTTCTTTGAAAGGGGATGACTGTAATCAGGTTATAAATTAGAATGGTGTTTAAGTGGGAGTTCATTACTTAGCTTATTGAAAGAAGCTCTACATGTGGTTGTTTCAGAGAATACATACTAACAAGCTGTGACCCTAGGGACCCGATTTTAGTTGGTAGTACATGGGCAATTGATGTTCCTAAGATTTAGAAAAGATTGCTACCAGCTTTGTCCTGTTTTTTATGTGCTCTCTCCCCCTGGTGGTTGAAAGGCCTGGCTTTACTTCCGTTCAAGGAATTTCCTTCGCAATTCTTGGTTACTGCTCACAGAGATAAGATAAAATTTAGGACCAGTTTCAGGCACTTAATAGGCTTGTCACCTTTAGTCTGTCCCAAGTTGCATAACTGCATGAACATACAAGTTCATCTTCACTATTTGGGATCTTATTTCTCAAAACAAATCTTGACAAACTCTAATATTGGTTTTTTTTTTGTAAAAGACATGATCTCGGTGACCATTTTTATAATTTATATAATATATTGAAGAATTTTTACCAGCGTGTACTATATTTGTCTATCTCACCTGAAATTCTGTATTTCCTCTTCTTTACTTAACCACTTCTATGTACCCTGGAGGCTTAAATCAAATTCCACCTTCACTGGACATATTTTTCCAGATTACCCTGATATATTTCTTCTCTAGCCACCGATGGCACTTATCAAGTACATTATTATTTAGCCCCTCACCCCCTTGTATAGATACTACCTAATTATTTCAGCGCACACCTCTTGATTGTCTAGCAAAAAGGAAAATTGTCCAGGGCAAGGAGCATATTTTAACTTTTCAGATTTCTTTTAGTATCTGTAGTCTTGGGCACATAGTAGATATCTTGATTGTTCTCATCAAAATACAGAGCTTTAAAAAAACATCAGCTTCATTCTTTTTATAGGTTAATATTTAGGAAGCTTTATTAAAAATAACTCATAAATAAGTTCCTCTCATCTCTAGCAATCATCACGATCAATTTATGACATGTGAGAAGATTTCTTCCAGCCTTTTTTGGTCAATTCAGTGCATTGCTGCACAGCCTGCAAGCTTTTTTCTTTTCTTTTTCTATACTATAAAACTACCAGCAGCATGTACCCTGGTGGTAATTTTGCAGGTTTTTTTTTTTTCAATTAGAGTGCTTTAAAATCACTTTTATTGATTATTTCTCAAATAAGCGTGGCAAGTTGATATTTGTTTAGCATATGGGAAAACTTCCCTGATCTAAACTTGCCTAAGCCAGTCAAGAGGTAGGAAACAGGACAGAAAGTTTATGATTCACTAGTTTGTTCTGATGCAATCCTAAATAATAATAAAAAAAAATTATAAACAAAAAACAACCAACACCTCTGGTTTCTTCAGCAATGTAAACCAATGATTTGTAAAAATCTTTTGGAGGTTTTTGAAAATTTTGTTATTAAGGTAACAATCTGCCATCTTTACACTATTAAACATTGAAAATGTTATTTTTAAATTTCTACTTCAAATAAAAAAAATTAAATAAAAGAAACAAACAAAAATTTCTATTTCAAAGTTTGGCTAATCAGACTCAGACTTAGGTCTTAACCAAGGTTCACCCTACCAGAAATTGCTGTAGGAGACTATTTGTGTTGAGGAAATTTATCCCTTTCATATTTATTCCCATCTTTGGTGCCAAGTAGTGTGGAAAATGAGGAGGAGGACGCTGAAAAGAGAAGGGAATTAAAACCTGTTTTCTGGAAAGGATGTAATTCATAATAAATTTGGTGTGAACTGAAGTAAGTTACCTTTCCCATTTTAATCTTAATTTTTAACAGAGTACAACAAGATTGTCCTCCATTAAAGAAATTTTGAGCACTAGTATATTACATGATGGATATATCTGGGGAAAAATATGAGACAGTCTTGAGGCTGACCTTTTAAAGTGATTGGATATTATAGGGAAAAAAAGTTTATAATTTCTTTATTTTTAAAATTTTTGTATATTTAGGCTATTACAAGATCTTAAAAGCTTTGAGATTAAATATACACCAGGCTGAAAAGATCCTCTTTGTCCCTTAAGAAGATTTTTCTTAGAAGTAGTTTGCATTATTTGGTATAGATTAATGTCAGTTCAAATGAGCGCATTTCAACAGGTTTGAATCCTGCTCATAGTTTAGAAGAAAAAAATTAGATGTTCATGCCCTTATAATGGCCTTTTAGAGGTTACCAAAGACCCTGGGTCTACAAGGACTTTAAATATAATCTAAAAATCACATTCTAAAAAAAAAAAATTTGTTTATCGATAATGGCTTCTACCATTATGCACATTTTTAAAATGCAGATTCCTGTCCCCATCCCACTTTTTGATTTCTTGCTTCCAGGATAGTGTCCTTGAGAATCTCCATCATTTTTTTTTTTCAATTGTGATAAAATACACATTTCTTCATCATTTTAAACATGCACCACTGATAATTACAATGTAGAATGTCAGAGAACTACATTTTGAAAAATATACCTCGTAAAGTTTCCTTTTACCTGGCAGGACTTTTAAAATAGAATGTTAAATTTCGAGAGAGCAGGAATTTTTGTCTTTTCACTGCTATATCCTCAGTACTTAGTTCAGAAGCTGGATCATAGTTGGCTCTCAACATTTTTTGTGAATGCCTGAAAAGTAAAATATCCTGGATGCAATAAGTATCGAGCAAAAAAACACATTTCAAATATATAATTTTCTGCATTCATAGTATACTCAGTATAATGATATATCCTAAATTTTTTTAAAAAGCATAAAATGTTGAATGTAAACTTCCATAGAATTTTACTTGCATATTTAAGTCATAGAAAATTAGTATTAATAATGAATTGCCCTTCATGTGATTTCAAATACAGGCCTTTTAAAGTTTTCTTATTAGTTGAAGGCTATAGGTTCTATAAATTAGAATAAATCATGTTTACCATAAGTATTTTATAGAAATATTCCAGTTATCTACAGTCCACCTCCTTTGTTCTTTATACAAACCATAAATCAACAATGACCCTTTCTCATGGAGTAGTGAAACACGTTAAACAGTTGTTTCACTCTTTTGTTCTATACAAGTTTCAATTAATTAAAAACTAATATATAGCATGACCAATATTTAGAACATAATGTCTGTATAGTAAAGTCGTGTAACTATTTTGGGCTGGTAAACTAATAACTAAAGATAAACTATGACCGTTGTAGTCATAATTTGATTGAGGTGCCAGAATTTGGCTTAGAGTGATGGTTTTCTCTTTTACGAATAGTTTCTTTTTTTTCTCCACAAAGTGGATACAACTTTATTTTCCTTCTGAAGTAATATGTGCAAAGTCTAAAATATTACCACTGAAGATTTAGAGCTACAAAGCATCTACTTTCTCTAAAAAAGAACTCAAGTTACTGTTCATATATTACCTGAGTCGACATCTAGTCAAAAATAGCCTTTCCGATAGCCACAAGATACAAAACTAAGTACTTGGCTTTCCAGAACGTGACCCCCAATGTTTCTCCTGTCTCACTGGTTGTTATTCCTCAGACTCCTTTATTCTGATGGTATTCTTATCTCCTCTGTGCCTCCCTGTGTTTATGTGTCCCAAGGTTTAGGCTTTTGTCCTCTTCTCTATTTATTCACTCTTTCATCCAGTCTTGTTTTTAAAAACTATTTGAGGACTCCCAAAATTATATCCGTACTCTAAACATTTCATTAAAACTTCAGCCTTTATATCCTGTTGCCAACTTTATATCTTCATTTGGATATTCAGTAACCATCTCAAACTTAATATGTCCAAAACCAAACTCCTGATCTCTCGCCTCCAAATCTGCTCCACATAAATTTTCTCCAGCTCAGTTCATGACAACTCCAATTCTTAGTAGCTTAGGCCAAAAATCTTGGAATCAACCTTGACGTCTTTCTTTCTCTCACACTTGTGAACAAAAAGGAGTCACATACTAAACCTGACAAGCTCAGAGGAGGCTTGCATGGAGGTCCTTACAAACTCGGAGATCAAGAGTAACCTTAAAGGATGATCTGAATATAAAAATTCTTAACTAAAAGCAGATCAGAACACAGTAGTCACATCCTAAGCCTGTAACTTCCTTGACAAAGGTCAATCTTTACCTTAAGTGAGCTTGTTTATTGCCTTTTTGCATCTAAGATAATGTACCTTTGAAAGCTCAGCTAATCTCCTTTTCCAGATCCCTCAGAGTATACACCAGAGCATGAGACCACAAAACCCCTCATTGTTATCTTGTTCCCCAAATACCATCTCTGTGCTGTAAATTTTAATTATTAACTGCCCTGTACCCACCAGTGTAAAAAGAATCTGTCTCTCCATTTTACTTTTTATCCAATCCCAGAAGTTTCCTCACTTTGCTTTTTCCCACTCCCTTCATCTACCACCAGTGGATTGCGTGTAACCCTCCTTACATCTCCTCCTTTGATTTTAATGTATAAAATAAATTGCAAAACTGTCATTTCTCAATTCATTGACATTTGGCTTCCTAGCTGTTGTTATCAGCTTGGCTCAGATAAACTACAGGTTTGGATATTTTTTACGTTGACACACCCTACATACAATTCATGAGGAAATCTGTTGGCTATATCTTCAAAATATATCCAGAATCTGACCATGTCCCATTACCTGGCCTGAGTCACTATCATCTGTTACCCCGATTACTGTAGCTTCCTGATTGGTCTCTCTTTTCTCTCTGTCCCCACACTTTTCAGACTCTTCTAACAAAGCAGCTAGAATAGTCCTTAAAACAACTCAGATTATGCCACAGAGTGAACTCCGCAAAGGCTGCCCACACCCTACCCTTCCATTGTTCCATTCCAGCCACAGTAACATCCTTGCTGTTTCATTAATATCAGGTACATTCCTCCTTTAAGGTCTCTGTACAGCTATTCACTCTGCCTGCAATGCCTTTTTTCCAAATAAACTCATATTTTTTAAGTTTGGCTCAAATGTCACCTTCTCAGTGAGGACTTCCTTAACTGCAGTCATGACCTCATCTTTCACATCTATCCCTCAACACTCCAGGTCTTCCTTATCTTGGTCTTTTTCTCTTTTCCAAATGTCTTATCCCTTTCTAACACATATACTGACTTTTTCAAAATTATCTATTGTTTATCTATTGTTTATCATCTGTTTTCTCCCCCTTGCACCAAAAACAGTGCCTGACCGTGATATTGACATATCCCAAGCACCAAAAACAGTGCCTGACCGTGATATTGTGATTTATATAAAATATGTGTTTGGTCTTCATCCCCATGTTAAATGAAAAAACTTCCACGGCCTAAAGTTTTTCTAAAAGAAAGGGTTTATTGAGCCATATGCTAGCCAAGAAAAGGACCAGGTCCCGGGCCATGAAGTCATAAACCACCAGCCGTGGGCTAGGTGGACAAGGCGACACGTCTGCCATCCAGAAGATGAGGGGCTTTTTTTTTTTTTTTTTACACCAAGTGGAGGAAGGAAGATGTACGATGTTTTGAAAGAATTTATATCGTCTGTAGATGGCGTGGGAGAAGGTGAAGGGGAGCTAGTTCCGGGCTAGGTGCAGAGCCTGTAAGGAAGGAGGAAGTGTTTGCTTCTTCGGATAGGTTGTGGGCAACAGTCTAGAAAGCTCATGTGTAATCAAGGAGCTGAGGTGCCTGGTGGTCTGTGGCGCCTGGCTGTTCCCTTTTAGATAATCTCAGAAGTAGCCACCTGGAATTTAATGCAGTGTTTCAACATACACTCAGGAATGTTAGCAGTCTTTTGTTGCTTTTGCTTGTCTTGAAGTTATTAACTGATTAACCATTCCTGCCTTTTCCTTCTACCCTCTGGCCAGATGTAATTAATTTAGGACATCTCAGAATTTTTTTCCTTGTCACCCATTTCTGGCACAGGGATCCTAAATCCTTGGAATTAACTAAGCGATGAGAGCTACAAAGGTGTCTTTTTTTATGTTAATAAGGCAACTTTTGAAAAGCTCCTAAGGCTGGGTCTGGTTGCCAGGGGAACCAACCAAAAGATGCGATTGGAATTTTTGGTCAGTCCCTCAACTCTGACCTCTGGGAAGGGAAGAGGAACTGGAAGTTGAATCTGTGGCCAATGATTTAATTAATCATACCTCTGTAATGAAGCCTCCATAAAAACCCAAAAGGATGGGGTTCAGAGAGCTTTCGGGTTGATGAAAATGTGGAGGTTCAGGGAGAGTGGTGAGCCTGGGGAGAGCATGAAAGCCCTTTGCCTCTTCTCCCATACCTTCCCCTATGTGTCTCTTCCATCTGGCTGTTTCCGAGTTATATCCTTTTATGATAAACCAGTAATTTTTAAGTAAAATGTTTCTCTATGAGATCTGTGAACTGCTCTAGCAAATTAACCAAACCCAAAGAGGTGGACATAGGAATCTCCAAATTTAAAGCCAAGTCAGGCAGAAGTTGTAGCTAGCCTATAGTTGCAATTGGCATTTGAAGTGGAGGACAGTCTTGTGAGACGGAGCCCTTAGCCTGTATCTAAATTCTTTTAGGCAGTTAGGAGTAAGGTCATAGGTTCTTCCTGAGTCTTGTTTCTTGAAAATAACCAGCTTAATCAATATCTCAAAAGAGGCATATTTTGAGGTGGCAAACTGCTCCTCCTCACCCTTAAGCAGCTTTTTTTCTGGCAGTTCTGTTTTTTTTTTTTTTTTTTAAAGGATTACCCAAAGTATCAAGATACTGCAGCTACGCAATTATCATCACTGCTTAAGGGATATTTCTAATTAGATTTTTTTCCTTGTGATTTCCCAGTGTTTCAAGGGAATCATTCTTAATAGGATTCACTGTTAAGTACCATAATTTCATTAGACCTTAGTTATGGGATCTAATCATTTATCCATTCAGAAAATATGTATAGATCTCTTATTATGTGCCAGGTACCAGAGGTGGATCCATGTTCTATGAGGCCTGAAATTTACTACGAATTTGTGGGATTCCTTTAAAAAGAAAAATGAAGAGAAGTAAGAGGAGAAGGAGAGGAAGATGAGAACATATAAAACTATAAATTCAAAATTAGGTACTTCTGTTTCCTGGGAAGATGAAAAACAAGTACATTCGCCCACTCCTCCTCCTAAGTAAAACAAAAATAACCATCAATACTATATATAAAACAAACCTAATAAAACTCTGAAGGGTGGAGAAAAGAAGGCAGGCTGGTTAAGGGCCTTGGGACCCAGAAGTGATATGGTAACAAGTTCTCCTTTTGCTTCATATATTCCAGAGTTAGAGCCGAAGAAGCCAGCAGCCCAGATATATACCACTAGGTACAGACAGAAAAGCCTCAACCAAAAAAAAGCCTGCTCTCTCTAGCCAGAAGAGTATGAAGACTTGAAGGTAGGAGAACTTGTTTCTAGTCCTGGCTCTTACATTAACAAACTATGACTGTTCCCAGTTCAAGCTTCGTGTGTTCAGTGCTTCAAAAGGCCAATATTCAAAACATCAGAGTTTAGAGTAAGGAAAGGTTTAGTGATTGAGAAGGTGCCAACTTGAGAAGGTGGAAGAGTCTTAAGGCTTCTTCAAGTCCATCTTAAAGGAGCCTAGAATTCAGGCTTCTTTAATGTCAAGGGAAGGAAGGAGGGGCAGGGGTAAAAGGTAGGTGAGGACCACAGACATCTCGGTGCCAACAGGGATCCAAGAAAGAGGACAAAATCTTTAAATCTCCTTGTTCCCCATTCCATTGATTCCTGCTTCTCTGTCAGTCAGACCAGAGTTCCTGTAAATCTTTGATAAACAGTCATTATTTTGTACCTATTTCCTCACCTCTACAGGAGAGGCACCTTCTGACAAGGGGCTGTTCATGCAAAACCTCAAGCTTTAAGCAGAATTCTATTAGTTAATTTGCATATTAGTTAATTTGCTTATGATGTGCTTTAACATAGTTTTTTTTTTAAGTTCATGTTTCTTATTTTGGGGTTCTTTGAGCTTCTTTGAATTGTGGGTTTATTGTTTCCATTAAATTTAGAAAAAATTTAGCCATTATTTAAAAAAATATTTTTTTTTTTTTGTCTCCTCTCAGGGACTCCAGTTTTTTCTATATTAGGCTGCTTAAAATTATTCTAGTGTTCACTGATACACTGTTAGTTTTTTAGTCTTTTTTTTCTGCTTTTATTTTGGATAGTTTCTGTTACAGCATCTTCACATTCACTAATTATTTCTTCTAAAATATCTAGTTGATTTTATCCCATCGTGTATTTTTCATCTCAAAATTATAGTTTTCACCTCTAAAAGTTCAATTTGTCCTTTTTATTTTCCATGTTTCTCTTTGTTATGTTTTTCTCTACCTTCTTGAACTTAGAGAGCATATTTATAATTTTTATTTTATTATCCTTGTCTACCAATTTTATCATTTGTCTTTTCTGTGTCTCTGTGGATCGATTTTTCTTCTTATATGAGTTGTAGTTTCTTGCTTCTTTGCATTCCTAGTAATTTATTTGATGACAATGTGAACTTTACATTATTGGGTGTAGAATTTTTTTTTGTATCCTTTATATATTTAGGGGGTTTGTTCTGGGATGCAATTAAGTGACACAGAAACAATTTAAATCTTTTTCAGCCTTGCTTTTAAGCTTTGCTAGTTGGGTCCAGAACAGCTGTTAGTTGAGGTTCAATTTTGCTGCTTTAGTGGGGCAATAATCTTCTGAGGATTCTACTGGTGTCCTGTGTTAGGAAGTCTTTCCAATCTGACTGGAGGGAACATGAGCCCTGCTAGTTCCTGTGTGTGCTCAGGGGATGGTTCTACCTGACTCTTTATGGTGGACCTTTCCTTGGCCTTGGTAGTTTCCTCCCACATGTACACTGGTCAGTAGGTAGTTGGAATCTCTGCAAATCTTCACAGCTTAGTCTTTGTGCAACACTCTCTTCTCTGGTACTCTACCCTACAAATGCTAGCTGTCTAGGCCTCCCCAAAATCTGAAGTTTGTCTCCTTAATTTAGTGAGACCTACAGGCTCTGTTTGGGTTCACTCTTCTTGTACTATAGCTTAGAAAGTCTCTCCTGGCAGTAAGCCAAGACAGTTATTGCCCTCCTCTCAGGATTACTGTCTTGTTCTGCCTATTATTTAACTTTTTAAAACAGTCTCATAATTTTGTCCTTTTTAAGGCAGAAAGTTATATCTGGTCCCTGTTACTCCATCATGGCTGAAAGTAGAAGTTGCCATTAGTTTTGGCCTTTAAAGAGCAACAGACAGCATTTAAGGGTTTCCAGTGGGTATGTAATCAGTCATTTAAAATCACTGACTATAGTGTGGAGAATGGACAGAAGGGAAAACAAGATGAGAAAGGGAGAGGTAGCAATTTATTGGTACTGTAAAGCAGTTGATACTGTTTTAGACCAATAAAATGACATTGGAAGACAGAAGCAGGGAAAGGTAAGATTTATTTAGGAACTGAAAGAATATTATTGGCTTAGTGAAATTTAAAGAAAACGACACAATGGCAAAACTCTTTGACTCCTATGTGAAAGGAGTTTCATTGTGAAACTCTGAAAATCTTACAGCAGAAGAGAGGTATGTATATAAAATGTGTTCTTGCTTCTGGATAGACCAGAGATAATTTTAAGCCAATCAGTGGTGTTTGCAGGGCTGGCTGTCAACTTTTCTTTGCTGTAGTTGACACCTCACTGGTTTTTATGGATTGAATATTTTTCTTCCTCCACATTCATATGTTCAAGCCCTATTTGGAGATGGAACTTTCAAGAGATAATTAGTGTTAATTGAGGTCATGAGTGTGAGGCTTTCATGTTGGGATTAGTGTCCTTATAAGAGACACCTTAGAGCTTGCTCTCTCTGCCACTTGAGGGCACAGCAAGACTGCAGCCCACCTGCAACCTGGGAAGAAAGCCCTCACCACTAGCAATTGACTCTGCTAGACCTTGATCTGGGAATTCTAGCCTTCAGAACTGTGAGAAAATAACTTTGTTATTTCAGTCACCTACTCTGTTGTGTTTTGTTATAGCAGCTAAATTGGTGGTGTTCAACTAAGTTATAGTGACTTTGCAGCTTTCTCATTTGGATGGCAGAGTTTTGCTCATGAGCAGTATGGCTATACTTTTAAAAAGGCAAGTTTTTGCTTTGCAAAGCTTTGTGAATGGTGCTTTAATACGTAATCTTTATGATAGTGAATTGTTTGCAAACTCCTGTGATAATGTTAATGCATTTGCATTAGCACTGGCTGTGAAAAACCCTAACTTCATAACTTCTACTTAAGTCAAATAACATTATCTTATAATAAACTCAATGGAGGACTGGCATTTAAAAGGCTTTATACTGATTGGCCTATTAACAGTTTTTAAGTCATTGATAAAGAGTGTATGCAAACATGACTAATTTAAAAAAATTATTCTAAAGCCAGGTTCTTTCTGTTGGGCTGTTGCTAGAGTTTTGAATTCTCTTGCTTCGATGCTTAAAGACACCTGCCCTCTGATGATAGCCCATTCACTTCCACAGATTAAATGGAAATTAAATATAAGAATTATATTTAATTCTCTAATCTGTTGAGAAGCACAATGAGAACTAAGAGGGTGACATGCAAAAGATAGGTACTGTAAGAGATGTTGTCTTTTAAAGCTAGAGAAAGCAGTGAATGGACCACTGACAATTTGGCATTTTGAACTAAATAAAGGCCACCTTGAAAACACTAAACTGATTTCAAAAAACCTCTCGTTTATATATTCAGCCGTCTATCCAACACATCCCTATTAAGTGCCCATTGTGTAAAAGACATGCTGTTGGAGATAGAGCGATTGGATACAGACCTTAAGTACTTCATAATTGACTGTTGATATGAGACATGTTTCTAATCAATCTTATACTGTCACTAGATGAACTAAGCACGGGTATGTGCGTGTAAAATAGCTGCTTAATGATGTTGAGAAAGCCTTGCAAGTTGGTAAAAGATAGTAAATAATGTAGTAAGGCCTTTCCATTTTTACTATTCTGCTATACCTCTTTTGGTGCTGTTAAACTGAACCACTTTGCATTTCTTCTAATATTCCAGTCTGTCTAGGATCAAGAACATTACTAGCTTAAGACTTTGTTTCTTGCCTTATTTTCAGGATAAGAAAACATCCAGATAAGTTCCACATGACATGCCTGATAATTGAGCTAGTTTAGTGGTAGAATTGAAGCAGACAACATTCTCTTGAATACAAACTCAGTATTATGCCATCTTCCTCATGCAACTTTATTTAAGTCCTCCCAACCTCTGAGGCTCAGCATAATCATTACTGCTTCCATGAAACCTTTCCTGATGCTCCCCAAGTACTTGAACTCTCCCCAGAGTAATTTGCTTACAATGAGCGCACCTAATAGAAACGTTCATTTATTTTTGTCAGGACTGTCTTCCCTAATTATTCTATCTGGAGAGTCTCAAATCCAAAAGACAAGAATGTGAAGTTCTTGTCCCTGGGCCATCTGTGCATGTGGACAAGTGTAAAAAATTATGGCCACTACATTTCACTTTTTCATAAAATACCAGTGATTTTTCTATTAATAAACTCTTGGTATTGACATTTTAAGGTCATTAATGCTTTTATTGCAAAAACCCAGTGAATACTTTTGTTTTCGCCTTTTTAATGCTCTCTGTAGCTTTCCTTTCATATATCATTATTTATTCATCGATACTGCACTAGATACTGGGAATATAGTGGTGAGCAAAACAGTTGAGCACAAGAGAGCACCAATCAAGCAACCACAACCAAGTGTGGTAAATGCTACATTAGAGGAATCACAGGGCACCTTATCTGGTCCAGAGGGTTAAAACCTAATCTGGTTAATAGAAGCATAATATTACAGAGAAATCTATAGATTTAAGAGATGAAGGAAGAATAGTTTAGCAGAGGGAACATGAGACAGGAAGTAAGAAGAAACACACACATTTGAGGGATTTAACAAGGTTCATTAAAACTGGGCCACAGTGGGGAAGAAGGGCAGGAAAAGGAAGGAGGGACCGTTTTATAAAGGGTTTTGTAAACTGTGATGAGTTTGAGTTAAAAGCAATGAAAAGCCATGGGAAGGTTGTGAAGGAGGGAAAGAACGAGATAACCTTGGCATAATTTAAGGAAAACATATCACATCTATTATTTTCTATTCTATGTCTTAAACGAGTTTCACTGTTCTCTTATTCTAAATACTTTAAGGAGCTAAATTAAAAGAACATCTATATGTGATTTGGGTGTGTTAACAGTAAACTTTCCATGCAGCACAGGTAAGTATGTAAAATGTTATTTTTCCAAAGTAATTCCTTGACTCCTGATTAGCATCACAAAATAGATAAGGTTTAACAGTTGACTAATAGGTAATTCTATCTTCCTTTTTTATTTGAAACCAGTCAGCTCTAAATTATTCATGTTAACTGAAGAACAGATAGCTGCAGGACCTAAAATGATTGATAATCTAGATCGTTTCTATTTCACTTTGGAATGTGCTTTTTAATTTTCATTTAAACATGGTATCCCTGAAATCTAGGAATTTGCTTAAAGCTACACTGCAGAAAAGGGCAAATCCATAATACATAATCTTGTGACCCATCCCATACTGAGTACTGAAAGCATGTTTTAGGCTGCTCTCAAGTCCTAGTAGAGTGGTTTATAATTTTCTTACACTTTTGTATTCTGACTTTTCTTTAAAACAAGCCTAAGTAGCTTTATTATTTTGATAAGAAAAACTTTTCCACACGGAAAACAAAGAGTAGCAGTACCCTTTCAAATCTTGAGAAATGGCAGGTTAAATAATTTAGCTTAGAGTTTCTCTGAGGAACAAGGCATTTAAAAAAATATTAATTAAAAGAACATATAGTAAACATTAACAAAGCAATGTAGTATTTAGGTTTGCATATGGATGACTTGAATAGTAACTATATTCTAAAATACTTTGTGGAAAATACTAAAATGAACACAATTTCAGCAATCAATGGAGAACAAAAACAGGGATGTTAGATTTTTAAACATTTTTTGATAGAGATCGTTGATTACATTAAAGGTTTATTTTTGAACTGTATATCAAGGAATGAGAAATACTTTTACAATCAAAGCTAATTAAAACAGCAAACATGCTGACAGAATTTTTACTTAAAATATTTAACATTTTAAAATATATGACTATTAGGGCAGAATCTTATTCTGAAAATTAAAGAATCAGGACAACCCCTTTTTACCTTTTTATATAGGTAATAAAAATATCTTGATATTAGCAATCACTTCTAGCTTTGTGCCATTCTCAAATAAAAAAATTAGAAATGTGGTTTAATGGAGTTTTATTTCTTTAAAGGGGAAAAGGGTTGTTTCTTAACATAGAAACCCAGTTATTTTTTAATATTGTTAATTGAGGCTGTATAATTATTGACTTAATTATTTGGAAAAATCATGGGTGGACCTTATACCAGCTGTACCTAATAACTTTGTTTAGGACTCTACAATACGATGTGTTATATGAGGAATCTATAACATGATGATGCTTTTAGATAATACAGTACCTCAGTTTTCAATTCTTAAAAAAAGACCAAACCTCAAAACATTCTGATTTTGTTGTTTGAAAAATTGTTTTCATTTTAATGATCTGAGTTAGTAACAAACAAATATACAAAATTGTCTTTTCACATTTCCATACATTGTATTATGGAACACTTAAAACTCTGGACTACAAATGCAAGTTTCTTTGTATCTCTTTGTATCCTTAACTTCAATTGTTGTCCCGTATAAATAAAGGTGATTTGCGAAAACATGCATTTGTGAACACAGATGCCAAAAGTTGCACATGTAAGTTAATGCACAACCAATAGTATACATTGTTCATTTGTGCAGTTTATGTGTCAAGTGCAACTGACACAAAAACAGTTATCCTGGGATATTTCACTCTATTTAAAAAGTATTTTTGAGAAACATGGAACTATAGCTTAAAACAAAAAATATATTCTACAAATACAATAAAATTCACAAATTGTACATCTGAAGAAACTTTGGGGACCCAAAGCTGATTCAAGAACCCTGCTGCTATGTTGGTTTATGGGTATATCTCCAAAGTCATAGGATGGAAAGTAGCTGCTCTAATGAAAATAAATATGTATAGTAAAAGGAAAGTGATACTTTACAAAGGTAATCTGAACATCTTCTAAGCCATTTTAAATTAAGATTTTCCCATTTTACCAGTTTCTATTTGGTAGTATAATTGAAGATGGATAGTTTCTATTGTTGACTTACTATAATGTATAAATCATTATAAATTGATGATTTCTTTAGAGGATCAAATAAGTGGATAACTGGGTTATCATGCAAAGAACAAGGAGGCCACCTCTCCAACCACTAATATGAACTAGAAATAAACACCTACGTGATTTTTTATATTAAATTATTTCCAGATATCTGTAGGTAGAAAAATCTAATCTTTCTTAAAAATGTTTTCTTGGGGAGAATGGGGTGAAGGATTAAAGAAGTACAAATTAGTAGTTGATAGCTGGGCACGAGGATGGGGAACACGGCACAGGGAATGCAGTTAGCATTAATATGATGGCTAAGTGGAGGGCCAGGGGAGGGAGGGAGCAATTGGGGGAATCGTTTTATGAACAATATAGATGTCTAACCAAGGTACTGTATACTTGAAACTAATTTAAGTAAATTTATTTAAAAAAAAAAAAATGTTTTCTTGGGTTGTGGCAACATGTGCTTTACCACTTTAACTCAATCTACAACCTAAAGTTATTTTTATATTATAAATTTCAAACTCCCTGGCAAGGGATGTGAAAACTAACCAGCTAAATATTTATTCAACTTCAAAGGATGGACTTATGTATGGTTGTCGTAATTGTCCCACTTTCCTCTAAAGCCCGAGTTTGATGTCCTCGCCTATGTGATATGGATCAAATGAGAAGACGGTACAAAATAATTGGGTCTCCTCCAGGCAGTATCACAGACTTGGCCTCTGATATTATGAAAATCATATTAATGAATACAACTCCAAACAGTATGAGGACATCTATAGTTGAAAAGGAAATGGGTGGTTTTCTACAGGAAACATCCCTGTTTTCCATGGGCCTTGTCATGAAGAAAATGTGGCTAGTGATTTCAAACATGTACTTCAAGAGTTACCTGTGAGATGGCTTTTAAAAATATTTAAACCATCAATGATTCAAGCAAGTAAGCTGGGGAAATAATGTAAAAACGTATACTTATAACACTACATTAGAAGATGTAGTTATCTACTTTGCACTTTGGAAATGAAAGAAACCAATTCTGTCCAGAGTCAATATCAGAAAGAGATATGGCTGCTTCCTACTCTTCTACACTTAGCAAAATTAATTTTTTTGATGTTCTCACTGCTGATATTCTTATTTGAGTTAGGCAAATGAATCTAATAGGTTACTCTTGTTTTCAAAATAAGCTGCCTAAACAGTATTTTTTTAAACTTTCAGAAATGGAACATTTAACCTTTGAGAGGAACTTCGATTACTGATTATCTTGTCTAATGGCAGGTCAAAGATTGTTGAATTAAGGATTATTGCTTTTAAAAAGATAACAATCAGAAATAAATATGTAAGCTTAACTCAAATACTCATTTTTCACTCAATGCTACAATTTTTTATTCTCAAATCAAATCAAATGTTACCTTCAATTCTTGCCAGTTTACTGAGGTTTTTAATGATAAGAAGTTGGCCCGTTAACTCGAAATCAAGACAATAGCAATAGCCACATAAGCTTGTCTTATTTGGGCATTGAGCAGTAATACTGCTTTCTTGATAGGACTTAAGGCACTAAATGGTGGTAAAATAAACAAAAGTATGATGATTAACAACTTCTTTAGAATCCTAAAAAAGGAGATTATTTAGAAGGACACTAGTAAATCTTTTTCTCAAACAAATAAGGCATCCTGTTGGCAAACACAAATAAAACACATGTTGAACCTAATACATTCATTCACTGTCTCAGCTAAACTACTTGACACACTAGCTAAGCAAACAAAGGGAGCTACGATAGCAGGTGTACAGGTTGGAAAGGCACCAAGAGAGGGCTCTACAACTTCCAGTTCTAAGAGTCCGGTAAGCTGTGTTTAACACTGCATGCAGTCCAATTGTAAATTTTATTCTTTAAAATGTATATGTGGTTCGATTTTTGTTTCAACAAATCAGTTAATCAAGTGCTAGTTTAGTAAAAAATTTATTTTCATGAATCAGAATTACTGCAGTGTCTCACACAACCCCATTTATAAAGCTAAACTAATTCTAGTACTCAATGCATATTCTGGATAACACTGAAGCAAATCTGTATAAACAAAAATGGTAACCTCGAGATAGAATTCACAATAGAAATTCGATATATAACTAAGATTTACTGAAAATAATGAAAAGTGTAGTACAGATACATCAAACATAATTATAACCACAACATTTTCCTTGTGAAAAATACAACTATTAGTGAAATAAAATGTACAATTGAAAATTTTTCCAAAGGAAAAACAGTATAAAGGAAAATACTTTTCTTTGAGATAGGGAAAATAGTATGTCATTGTTTTTTTATCACAATATAATTTGACACAAAAAGCAGTCATAGAATTGCACCAATTCCACATCCAGTTTCCTGAACATGTTAAGAGTAAAAGGAGTTCGTAAAGCAGAATGCAGTTTCTGAATTTCATATTTTAAATTGATGATATTCTCATACAGAATGTCATAGCACACCAGACATGTTTACATAATGTACAATACTTTGTGTTGTGGCCAGACATGAACACAAACATGATTTCTGCCACCTTTCTTTCATTCTGGTGTTTAGTCAGAGTCAGGAAAAAATAATCAAGCTACTTAAGTGTTATCTCTCTAGCAATAAAGAAAAATTATATTTAGTGCATGCTTCATCATTTGTCAAAAAACATCTGTGAAAATAAAACTCAGTTACCCAATGGTTTATAAAATAGAAAAATCATTCATTAGGATAAAAATGTGGTGGGATTTAGGTCCATTTCCGAAGGACTGACTCCCTTGGCAGCACCACTGTCCTTTAGCAGAGGTCATGAGGCAGCCTCCATAATCACAGCAGGGTTGCCTGCAGGAGACCACTGCTTGACACTTGATTATCTGAGGCCCTACAGCCTCTGTGATCACCCTCCTGCCCTCCACCATTTCATTAGTGCTATAAAGTAGATGGAATTTTTGTGAAAATGTTAGGAACATTTCTGCTGTACATGATTTAGAAGTTCTCCAAATTTTTCAAATAGGTCTTCTACCCATTTCACATTTTTCATACAAAGTTGAACAATTTCTTCTTGTCCTAAATCTTCATTTTTTTTCTGCACAGAAGAAATCTAAAATAAAGAGAAACGCTACATTAGCTTATACTTATTTATCACTTTATAAGCTCGTCAGAAAGGCTTACTATTTCTATATTCTGAATGAAAAGAGGATTTACTAATTCACCAAGTACTGATCTCTTTAAAAATACATCCATGGAAAATGATTATTTGATATAAATTTGGATGAAGTCTAATCCTATCATTTTTGGCTCCATGGGGGCAGGGAAGAAGGCTAAGAAAAGTGGTTCAGTATTCTCACTTCCTTTCAACTGTGTTAAAAGCAGAATGACAAAATTTGAGTTCACTTCTTCATTTCAGAGCATTGTAAAACCAAGTCAATATATTTTGCATGACCATCTTTACTAAATATAGGTTAGCTTTATGAATATTGTTTCATACCAGGCCATTATCAAATATATCAGGTAGATATATCATCTTAACCCTTTTTAATTAAAAAACTAATAATGCTAGTTAAAAAAAGGTAGTACTGTCTCCAACCATTTAAATTGAGGAAATTAATCCTTATATGCCATCTACAAAGTGGTATTATTGTCATACATAATTTCTGAGCAACTTAAATGATACTTAAAAGCTATAATTAAATTTTAACTATTATTTCTTCACACCAAAACCCCATTTTTCTGCAGTTACATGGGATAGGGCCATTTTAGTGATAAGAAAGGCAGCAAGATATCAAAGCAGAGACTAAAATGAATTAAAACAGGGTCAGTATACATTATGAGAGAAAGTATAGTAAGTACCATATTATGTCACTGTAAAGCAAGCATTAACAGCTTAAAAACATTACCACTTACAGCTCTGAAAAGTCGTGAGCCTCAAAGGTTTGAGCACAACACAAAGAGAGGCTCAGATTAATAAATTTTCTAATTATTTACAAGAAAATATAGACATTTTTAAATAATTCTCTTTAAAACATTAAATTTCCTTAAAGTTTGGAAAAACATACATTTTCTTTTTTAAATAAGTGAAAAAAGAATTACCTCATCTTTACATATCAGATAAACATGATATTTATAATGATGGAGTGAATGATACAAAGAATACAACTGTATTTTCTCTGGATCAACAGCAAACTCCTATAAAAAGAAAAGAGTTTATAGACATATGTATTTCATGGAGCATCTGAACTAAGAATAGTTTTACAAAAGTACTAAACCAAGTCTCAATGGAAATCTTAAGTGACTTGAATGACTAGATATTAGCTGGTATTAATAAAGTATTATTAACAAGAGGCTTGTTCAAAATAAGAATTTAAATTGTAATTTTAAAATCTTCATTGTTTTTCTTGAATATAAATATATACTATTTCAAAAGACTTAAACAATATAGAAAAATTTAAATAGTAAACATGACTCATGAAGTAAAAGAACCCTATAATCTCTTGCTTCAGAGATAAATAACAAGGTTAACAGAATGTTACATATTCTTCCCTTATAACACATATCAACACTAATTTTGTAGTGGAAGTGAATCATACCATACAGATTGTTCTGCAATTATATTTTTTATAACTTGTTTTTTACCTAACTAAACCTTGGATATCTATTTATTACATATATCACCCCTTAATATAAATTATATGAAGGTAGAGATTTTTGACCATTTCTCACTATTGTATTCCTAGTACTTAGAACCGTATTTGGCATACTATAGGCATTAAAAAACTTTTTTTTTTTACACCTACAGCACCTGGTCTTCCTAGGTGGTCTTCTATCCAAGTACTAATCAGGCTCGACCTGCTTAGCTTCCGAGATCAGACGGGATTGGGCTTGTTCAGTAAAAAACTTTTTTATTGAAAGAAAGAATGAATCTATCTCTTTTTAAAAAGTGAATAGTATTGTATTAACTGGGTGGCTCTCTATTTATCCAGCCTCACACTGGTGATACATAACTAGATTGTTCTTACAAATAATTCTGCAATTAGGAAAGGCATGTTTTTATGCATTTATGAATGTACTTCTACAGAATATATTTTTCTGTATCAATGAACAATTGATATGTTGCTAAACTGTTTTCCAAAAATGCGGTAATTTAGAACATTGTAAAAAATGAATGAATTCCAGTTTTAAGAATTTTGCAGATATATAATCAATATGGAATCTTACAGAATATGTGTTGTATGTATGTACTTGTTTATCTGAATGCATTTGTATCCAATGACAAAAAAACTGTAAAAATATAACTACAAGCATGGGATGATTCCTTGTTTATTAGCCTATTCAAAAATTTTGTGAGCACTCACAATATGCCAGATACTATGCTAGATAGTGGAGAAAAACAAAGAATTAAGACTGAATCCCTGCTTCTTAGGCCAGTGCTGCTCATTCCTACTTGAAAAAACTTCACATTTACCAACAATATAGTAAAATATTTGCTTTTTTTCAGTGTTTTAAGTTGGAATTATAGTAACTGGAAGAGATATAATTACATCAATCAATATATACTTACTTGTGCAGATTTAGTGGTTGTTTTAGAAGTCCTTAGAGTTTTCTTATTATAAGCTTTGCCGTTCATTTTGATTTTAGAAATAGCAGATCCCCCACTTTTTGCTTTAGAGTCTCGAGTAATTATTGTTAGTTCAGGAAAACTTTCCAAAGCGTTCTTTAAAATAAAGCAAAAATAATAGACTGACATCAGAAGAAAACTAATCTAAACTACTTCCAGTTATTCAAATTTTATTTTTACTTATTTATTCATTTATTTTTTATAGCAGAAAAGAATAGCTTTATTAGAAGGGAAAGTAAAGCAACAGTACACTTCCAGACGTGGAAGCGGGCCTGAGCAAAAGAAGAGTGGCTCAGAGGGCTCAAGGGCCTCAAATTTTATTTAAAAAATATAGAAATGTATGCATACATGTACATATACACACAAATATATGTGGGGAGTGTGGTAAATACATACACTATACACACACACAGGGTGTTAAACATGGCCAAATTCTTTGTATCTCCTCTCATTAAGATGTGGAATCTAACTAGACTTATTGTGGTGATCATTTTGCAATATCTACATATACTGAATCATTATTGTTGTACACCTGAAACTAATATAATGTGTGTCAATTATACCTCAGTGAAAAAAAGTGGAATCTATTTCCCCATCCTTTGAATCTGGGCCAACCTTATGACTTACTTTAAGCAGCAGCACGTGATGCTGTGGGGGACCCCTGAATGACACAGAAGTCTGTGTAGTAATGTCTTCCTGGTTTCAAGGTAGGGGAAAGAGGACCATATACAGGATGCTCTTCAAGTTACAATGGGGTTGTGTCCTGAGAAACCCATGGTAAGTTGAAAATGTCATAATTTGAAAATTCATTTAATATTACACTATAGAGTATCGTTGTCCGCCCTCACGATTGCATAGCTGGCTGGGAACTGTGGCTTGCTACTGCTGTCCAGCCTCACAAGAGAGTGTCATACTACATATCACTAGCTCAGGAAAATATCAAAATTCAAAATCTGAAGTACAGTTTCTACTGAATGAATACATATCATTTTTGCACCACCTTAAAGTCAAGAAATTGTTAAGTTGAACCATTGTAAATTGGAGACCATCTGTATATGTTTCTTTAAAGCTCTACCAATTAAACCACTGTTAACACCCTGAAACTTGGCCTACCCCTGCTATAAAAGAATTCATCTGCTCCTCAAGATGAAGACAGAGGAAGATAAGAAGCACTGTTATGTTCCTCTGGCTTCCCCACTTCTCTTGCTTCTTTTGACTATAGGAAAAGCATTTGTGACTTAAGAGTGTACAACAGCTTGATGAGTTTCCTGACCACAGTAACAGAGTAGTTAGTTACCACTGATATCTGGTGGCCGTGTGGCAGAACCACTTCCAGTCCATTCTTTAAAAGCCTCTGGCATAATCTGCCCTTACCTTCTTGGCAAACCATCCTTACATGAAAAGCTACAAACAATAACTGAATGATATTTGTAGCTAAAATTAACTAGTTTGAATATTTTTTTAAAAAACTGAGTTACTAGTATCATTTACAGTTTTGATACTAAAGGGTTCAAGTGTTCTCATTATTTTTTCCCCATTTATTACGCAGAATGTAGTTTTCATTTGATAAGCTCCACTGTTTTATAAACACTTACAACCTTTAAGGCCACTCTTTTCCAAACCCTGTATGAGTTCCAAAGTATCTGGTATTGTGACCCCCAAAACACTGCATTTTTAAACAGATAACCTAATATTTTTAAACTTAAGAATAGGAGCGAACTAAGTTTCATTCGATAGAAACAATAGAATTTGGGCCATTTCCTACCAAAGTAAATTGCCATTAATTTCTAGCTTCATTTTCTTAGATTATTTATGCTTTTATTACAGACTTTCGCACTTTCCATATAAAACGTGCCCAGGCTTGAAAAATTCTGGACCCAGAATTACTTTTTACAACAAATGAAATTTAAAGACAAAAAACTGATTCTGCATTTGGAAACAATGAGCACTAGGTTGATGAAGATGAAAAGAGAAAATTTAAATGATCTTTCTAATAAGTATAAGAAGCTAAAGATAATTGAAGTACACAGATTTTCAGGGAAAACTAGAACATCATTTAGTTCAAATGGCTTTAGGATTCCTAAAATTACCAAGATCATTATAGGAAGTGGTACTAATTATTTCTAAAGAATAGAATATATTTTATAATCTACTGTTTATAATATTTTACATTAAATCATTCTAACTTTTATATTTTGGATTTGTAATACAAATTGCTATAGATGAAAATTATCAAAATTAGTAACTATAATTTCAAAATTAGAAATTTAATGTTTCCTCTGTGAAAATAAGAAACTACTGCATAAGCTTTAAAGATTAACTGAGTCTATAAAATTCCAAGTTGTGTCTATTTTAATACAAATTATTAGAGAACTGGTTTGACATTTTAAAAATGGTTAGCCAAAACTGTGTTATTAAGATTTAATAAATCTTTAAGAAAACATACATCTAAGACAGTCTCCTGTCTCTAGAAAATACGGTGTTTCTCATAGGAATATTTCATATGAAGATAGCATTTAAGAGGAAAATACTTGACTAGTAGTCAGTTGACCAAACTCTTAGTAATGGGCTTCTTATTAGCTTCTGACTTTTTTTTTTCTTTGCAAGTGCAAGTCAGCAAAAAATGTAGAGTTTGGTGTCATTTAACTTCAAACTCAATCTCAGAGCCTTAATTTTTCACCTAGTCAGTTTTCACTTTTATGCAGAGTTCAGATAAAACAAGGATGTGAAAAAGCTACACAAATTACCCAAAGGAGTTGAAAACGTACATCCACACAAAAATCTGCACATGGATGTATATAGCAGCTTTATTGATAATTGCCTGGGGAGGCTGTACACGTGTGGGGACAGGAGACATGGAAACTCTGTACTTTCTGCCCAATTTTGCTGTGAAGCTAAAACTTCTCTAAAAAAAATTATATTGATAAACTATACTAATGTATAAAAAAATTTCTCCCAAGATATACAGACTCAAGTGATTCTAGATGTTATATGTTACACTCTAATTAAGAAAAAGCTGGAGATTTTTTGGCTACTAAATACCTTCTGTGATAAATACCTTCTGTGATTTTCTGACTTTAGACTAGCTTACTGTTGTTCTATATTTCAGGTAACATCAAAAGCAATTTATAGTGCCAAGATATATTAACGCATATAATTAGATATATATCTCCTGCCATTATGTGAGGATTAATTTTTCCTCAGATATTAGGTAAATGAGGCAAGTAAGGGGAATTTTGATAACTGCTAAGAAGAGGCTGATTCTAATTATAGAGGAAATGGGAAAATTTTGAAAAGGTTTAAAAGTAAAGATTGGACTATATTGGTAGTTTAAAGGAAGTACTTTGAAAACATTTGGCAATTATTATATAGAAGGAATAAAAGATGAATATGAAAGCCTGAAAAATGAATTTAAGCAGAGAAAAATAAATGATTAATACTAAGAATGTGCTTAATAAAATGACAAGCTAAACACTCATAATAAATAAAACTCAAATTTTTATTGAATAGAAAACTTTATAAAATGGATAATGACTCATAAATTTTCCTTCCTATTATATTTAAGACCATGACTGCCAGAGTTTGCTAATAAATCATCTGAAAGAAATACCTTGAATGACTGATCCAAATGAAGATTCAAAAGAAGTCTCTTTCGGTTATCATTCAGCATGCTATCTATTTTTTTCATATGAGGCAAAAGTAGCTCATCTAAAACAAGATAAAAATTTATTGTTAACAGGATAAACTATCAACACAAAAACTGAAAAATCGATCTTTTCCTCATAACATTAATATATTAAGACATTAAATTCATTGGCTTATGTAAAAGTACTGCTTTTAAAATACTGGACATGAAACTTTCTAAACAAAAGCTAACTTGAAAAGTAGGTTTACAATAGCCAAATGAGAAAGAAACAGTATAGCATGATAGGATCAAAAATCCTAGGTTTAACCTTGTCTCTGCCACCAGAATTGATTGATGGCAGCGATGTGAAGAGTGGACAAGCTGCCAGATTTCTCCAGATCTCATCTATCATCTGAACAATGATAGTATTACAACATATAAATTTATCTAACATTATGAAATTTTGTTAAATACAGAGTATGATATTCTTAATTCACTGTAGTTTAGGGCAAAGAAAAAGGGGAAGAAAAATGATCAAAAACACAAGAGAAGAGGCAACATAGTTATTTTAGAAAATGGGAGAGTATAACAAAGATTCCTACCCAAAACTTTTGCTTTCTTTTTTATCCCTCTGAACTTTAAGCTTTTTTAAGAAAAGCACTTTCAGAGTATAATATAAATTTGTTCAAATATTCATACAATTCATGAAAAGATATGACCATTTTATAGATTCAACATATATTATCATGACTTTGTTAACTGACAATGTATAGGTATATATTGCAAATACCATATATTAGACATGTAACCAAAAGACAAGAATAAAAAAGATCAAGAAAGTACTACCAAGAAAGTACTACTTAGTGACTGTACCATTGCTTTTCTCTAAGGCTTGCATTGTGTCAGGGTCCAAAGCAATGCTAACAAGCAATTCCATGTAACTCTTAAAGGTTTCCTTCATTGCTCTTGTGTTCAAAAAACGAGTGACAAAGGGAGCTGGAGGATCAAATTCTGGGAGGGAGAAAAGACGAAAAATTAAATATTCCTGACAACTTTAAAAACATGTTACTCTTTAACAAGAGCCTACAAACAGATAAAAGGTTGTAGATAAAATTTCTCAAATTAAGGTTCTCCTACTCTGCCTTTAAAAGCACCTCAGGTAAGAGATTCTCAAAGATGGTTTGCACATCACATCCACTGGAGAACTTCTAAAACGACATTAAAAACCAGATTGCTGGACTTATTAAAACAGAATCTTGGGTGGGTGGGTGGTACTGGCAATGAAGTTTAAATATTATTTATACTCTGAAGGTGGCTCTGAAGCCCAGCACCAGCCCAGCATTTGGAAACATCAGCCTCACAGGAACCTGATTCTCCTCCCCCAACCCCACTACAGACATCTGCTGGTAGGTTGTGCTGTTCCAGAACGATGGTTTCTCTATATTGAGGCAGTAAAGAAATCGTAAGACGGCCAATGTATGAGTTAGTAGATATCTCTTCTTTTCACTTCTACACTTAAATTACTGTAAAATTCTAGTCTAGAGTCAAGACATAATAAAAAAATTTTTTAATGTAAACAGCCTGTGCATAGAAATAATTTTACTCAAATTTAGTGGCAAGAACTGCAAGATTAGAAGTGGGTTTCAATTTTGACTTTTTTTCATTCAAATATATAACTATTATCATAGCTTTTAACAGCAGTTGTTACCGTATGGTCTAAGAACCCTACGACCCTTTCAGGGGTCTCTGATGTCAAAATAAGAGACCCCTGAAAATAACAACAGTAAGATATTATATACCTTTTTTACTCAGTTGACATATGTAAAAGTAATGTTGGGTAAAACTGCCGATGCCTTATATAGCATGAATCAAGGCAGCGACACCGAACTCTACTAGTAGCCATATATTTTGCCATGACTTTATCATCTCAGTGTTATGATTTTGAGGGGAGGAAAAAAATATAATGTCATGTAAGTCATAAAGCAGTAAAAATAATTAATTGTATTAAGTATTTCTTCTTGAGTAAATGTCTTAATAGTATGATGAAATGAGAGGTACATATAAAGCACTTCTGCTATGAAGTATGATGGTTATCTCTAGGAAGATCATCCATGCAACTGTTTGAGTTATAAACTAGATACTTTTCCCCTTATGGGACACCATTTTTATTTGAAAGAATGACTGACAGGCACACTATGCCTATTCAGACTTGCATATTTGGCAGACATTTTCTTAAAAATTAATGAAGTGAATCTGTCACTTTAAGGAAAACAAGTAACAGTATGTATTACCAGTGATAAAATTTGAAGTTTCAAATGAAAATCAGAATTCTGAAACTTAATATATAAAAAGAAAAAAAAAATTAGAATTCTGGAAAACATGTATCTACCACTATGAGTTTGACAATGTCCCAATACTTAAAGACTTTATCAATGAGAACAGTGGTGGTATTAATAAATATTTTTTTTGACACTGTAAAAATGTATGACCTAAATGTAACAGCCAAAACCATGAAATTTTTACAAGAAAATATATGACACTGAAAGCATGGGCTATAAAAGAAAAAAATAGTTAAATTTGGCTTCATCAGAATTTCAAACCTTTGTTCTTCAAAAGACACTATCAAGAAAGTGAAATGTCAACCTGTAGAGTGGAAGAAAATATTTTCAAATCATATATGAAGGGTTTAACACCTAGAATATATAAGGAACAACAACTCAAGAATGAAAGGAAAAATGACCCAATTAAAAAAATGGGCAAAGGATCTGAATAGACATTTCTCTAAAGAAGATAAGCAAATGTCCAGTTAAGTACATGAAAAGATGCTCAAGATCACTGATCATTAGAGAAATACAAATCAAAGCCACAATAAGACACCATTTCACACCTGCTATATTTAAAAAAAAAGGGGGGGCTGGTGAGGATATAAAGAAACTGGAATCCCCATGCATTGCTCATAGGAATGTAAAATGGAGGGAGCATGGTGGAAAACAGTTTGGTGGTTCCTCAAAAATTATAAACATATAATTATATGACTCAGCAATTCCATTCCTAGGTATATACCCCAAAGAACTGAAAGCAGACACAAACAGATATTTTTATGCCAATGTTCACTGTAGCATTATTTATAATAGCCAAAAGGTGGAACAACCCAAGTGTCCATCAATAGACAAGATAAACAAAATGAACATACAAGGGATAAACTTAAAATGGAATAGTATTCATTCAATAAAAAGGAATAAGGTTCTAATATATGTGAACCTTGAAATCATTATATATGAAATAAGCCAGATACACTTATATAAGATATTTAGAATAGGCAAGTTCATGAAGACAGTAGCTGGGGGAAGGGGAGAATGGGGAGTTATTGCTTAATAGTTACAACTTTTCTGTTTGGGGTGATGAAAAAGTTCTGGAAATAGTTGTGATTCTTGTACAATATGAACATAATGCTACAAATAGTTCACTTAAAAATAGTTAAAATGGCAAAATTTGTTATATATTTTAAAATTTTTAAAATATAGAAAAAGAAACAATATGTATACCAATGAACAAATATTTTCACATAACCAATGAATGTTATAAAATCATTCATAGAAGTTATATTCAAAGAACAAGATAAACCCATAGATTTTAATGTAACAAGCATGAAAAGTTGAAGAAACTATTATTTGTCAAGTTTATCAAGTAAAATCTTTGAGTATCAAATAAAAATATCCATAATTATCTGAAAAGGTAATTTAAATACTCCTCCCTTTCTCAACTACATATATAAGCAAGGCTGGGTTTTCTTCATATATTTTAACCAAAATAATGTATAATAAATTGAATGTAGAAGCATACATGAAAATGCTACTCTTCTAAATACTGTTTATGAAAATAGTTGTTAAAAAAACTTATGTTAATATCTAATTAAGTATTTTTTAAATTTGTTTTAATTGATATTTGGTAATATCAATAGATATAGCTCACAGAAACAAGTGTCTTGGAATCTTTGATAAATTTGAAGATTATAAAGAAGTTCTGAAACAAACAGTTTGGAAACCACCAGCCTATAAATCTATATTTATTATCAATATTTGCCTTCTTTTCAAGAAGCACTAAAAATGTTTGCCTAATTATTAGTGACACCTAGTGGTAACTCAAGTTACCAATGAAAAAACTTTTTTCTTGTCCTTTGAGGAAGCTGTATAATTGAGAGCAAACTCAGAACCCAAACTTCTCTATTCTAAATGGTAGGTAGGAATGCTAACTGCAAAAATTATGTATAATGTCTTCTATATATACTCAAAGCACTGAATTTCTTTATAAATTCTAATGAGCACACGTCTAAACAACCATTCCTAAGTAGCTTTCAAAAACAATACATTTGAAGTTGGCTTCCAAACTGAAGAATTTTTTTATGATTCTATTCCAATAATCTCTTAAGATGATATTTGTAACATCAGAAACCATTCTGGGCATCAACCTCAACAGTACCCCCAACACCCAATGCATCATTCAAGTTCTGCCAAGATTACATCCTGAATTTCTCAAATGTGTCCTCTCTCCTCCATCCCTGCTGCTACAACTTAGGTTCAGACTTGTAATTTATATCTGAACTATGATGTCTTATCATTCAAATTCACATTTCACCATGTTGTTCCGTACTTAAATCCTTCCAAGGACTCTCCTTTGCTTACAGGATCCCAAGCTTTTTAGCTTTATGTAGCATGACATACACAGCCTTCCATCAACCTTTCATCTTTTCCTGCCTACCTTCAACTTTATGTTCTAGAATGGTCAGCAAACATTTTCTGTAAAAGGCCAGACGGTAAATATTTGAGGCTTTAATAGTCATGTGCTATCTGTAACAACTACTCAAATCTGCCATTGTAGTCGGGATGCAACTATAAAAAATACGTAAATGAATCAGTGTTCTAATAAAACTTTATAAGAATAGGCTACAGATCAGATTTGGTCCACTGACCGTAGTTTGCCACCTCTACACTAGACTACTAAAATGCTTGAAATTTCTTGCATATATTATACAGTAAGTCTGATGGCTAATGGAATGTGTGCTGGTATATATTTATGTTTTACAACTATCTCAAGTTTTATTTCTAATAAAATAAATTTATCTATAACTACATAAATGTTCTTTGGTGTCTTCAACAGTTTTTAAGAGTATACAAGGGTTCTAAAATAAAAAAAAAAATTGATAGCTGCTGATATATTTTAGCCTTTTCATTTTATAAAGAGAACTAAGGCTTTTTATAAAAGAGAGGTTTCCTAGCTTAGACATGAGCAACTGGTTGGCTAGTGGCTGTATGCATTATAGTATATAACATATTATATAATACACAGTATAGTAGTATGTATTCTATAATTGATAAATATTCCACATATATGGAAGTATACATTATTACATATGTTACTATATGTAGTTTCAGAGCTACAGCTTCCTAGGCATGTTTTACTCTTTCCTTCTAGCATACACACAAACTCAGAAATTTAGAACTAGAGGACTCTTAGTAAATCATCTGATCTAATCCTTATCCTACCTAAAGAAGTGAGATAACTGGAATTTCTAAGGGTAGAACTCATAAAGGTCTTTGAGTTCACTGCTTTTTCTATTTTACAAGGCTGTATATGTGGGCAAACTGTGCTCAGGGAAAGTGAATTTATTTTTATAAAAGACTAAGCAGAATTTAGGTAGATAAATCCCCCTCAAAATAAATAAGTCTTGAATCATCAGCATCACTGTTCCTCTCCATTCATGGAGATAATCTAAAGTAATCAAGGTATTCATTTCATGGAGAACTCACCCTCATCACTACTAGTAGAATGGATCTCAGGAGATGAGTCAGATTGGGATGATGAAAATTCTTCTTTCCATTTCTTCCGTTTCTTTGGTGGTGGCTCAGCCTTTACTTTTAGCTGTTTACCTTTGGGTTTCATGGAAGGGGCTTTTGTAGTTGTAGTTTTTGGTGTTGGAAGATCAGAAGTTTTACTGCTACTACTTGGCTTAGCCTGAACAGTTCTGCAGTGTTATAAACAGACTTCATTAACACAATGAACTCCTGTCAAATGAAAATAAATTAGCCAAAAAAAAAAAGAAAAGGAAGGAAGGAAGGAAGGAAAGAAAGAGAAAGCAAGCGAGAGAGAGAAAGAGAAAGCAAGCGAGAGAGAGAGAGAGAGAGATTTTGGAAGAGTTTAACTACCTCAACCGCACCTCCAAAATAAAGTCCAAGTCCTATACCTCTCAAATGATGATTCCCCTCAAATTCTCTTGAAATACACTCTTTAATCACTGACATTCAATATTCAGTTATTAGGGGACTATTAATTCAATCCTTATTTCTCTCTTTACTCCTCCCCTTCCTTTATGAACTAATTTTCCCAAGTATGAGGCTGTACAACAGATGACCAGAGGGCTTTGGGAGGTAATGCATGATAAACCCTTGAGAGCTACATCTAGCTCTCACAGGTTCTGGTGGTACAGGTTTTGATATAGATAGAGACCCAACTGCATCTGTCCTAGAGCCTCTCAAGAAGATTTGCTATGTGCTAATTCTGGAGATTTGAATGGATGAAATTCCACTATAAAAATAAGGTGGGCTGCTTCTAATAAGTTGGAATTAATTAAACTAGACCTTCTTAACATTAGATTGAGAAAAACTAGAGTCACATCCCTTTCCCATACAGATCACAGGGAATGTGGCTACATCAGTCATCTCCCAGATTCATGCCCCAGACAATCCAGAGTTACATTAATAGATGATAACCCTACAGTATACTTGTCTAGTAATATACAAGTCTTATAGCTTTTTTCTCAAAATTTATTTCATTTTAAATTTGACACACCATTAATATTTTTATTTTATGGATTAAAAAAGGACTTCACAAAAAGCTGGACTCAATCCTTTTGACTCTAACTCCGTTTATTTTTTTTTTTTCTCTCACTACACTAGGGTAACATCAAAAGGACTCACAGAAAGAAGAGGGCACCCATTCCATCACAAATAGTCACGATTTATAATTCCTGTCTCACTACTTTAAAAGGAATCTATTATTACACCAGGCATTGAATTTTTAGACTTATAAATAATGAAAGAAATCAGTCTCTTTAATTGATATAATTCTTTGTACAAGACATCACCATAATAAGCCTTCCAATAATCACTATGCAAATATATAAAAAAATAAATACCTGATAGTTTGTGAAGGCTTACTTCTTGGTTTTTTAGAACACACTCTGACATATTCCTTTTTGTTTGTGTTTTCGATGAACTTCACGTATATCCTTTTGTATTTACTCTTTGCATCTCCAAAATATCCAAGGTACTAAGGAAAAAAACACGTTGAATTACTTAATTACACATTCTGTACACACAATATTAGTACTTTCTTAGCTTCACTGGCTATCATACAGCCATCCTTCAAGTTTTTAAATACGCAGCTTTGACTAGGCTAATTTCACCCCCAATAAAAATAATCCTAGGCTCAATCTTAACTGCAAGCCCATACGTATAAACAATCTAGGTTGGCTAATCATCAGATGCTTGCTTACTTAATGCTATTAAACAACTACATAGGTACAAAAGAATAACTTCTGTAAGTCTTCTGGTAAATCAGGGTATTTCACTGACAGAATAATCAACATAAGAGCCTCTGAGTCCATTTGAACTCTTCACAAACTAGCACTTATTCCTTTTCTTGTTATTAAAAAAAAAAAAAAGGTTAAGCAATAGTATAAAGTGTTTTAATTTTAGGTAGCTGGTATTTATATATTTTTATTTTAAAATCAGATGATTAGAGTGTCATATACAGGCACACCTAGTTTTACTGCACCTCACTTTACTGAACTTCACAGATGTTGTGCTTTTTACAAATTGAAGGCAAGACCCTCCACCGGCAAAAAGATTATGACTCACTTCATTGTAGTCTGGAACTGAACCTGCAGTATCTCCGAGGTATGCCTGTACTGTCATTCATATTTTATGCTATTTTATATTAGAAGTGCTCAATATAAAATATATTTAATTTAAATCATTCTATATTTTCCCCAGGACCACTGTCAAAAAACAGGAAGGCTAATATAAACAAGCATTTTACTTACACTATTTGTAGCAGCAAATTCTCTTTGCCCATCTCTAATTTCAGGAATAAACTTCTGTAGTAAAGCTTTTTGTACTTTCCAAATAGCTGGGGGTTCTTTTCCTGTTTTTAAAGCCTCCTATAATAAACAGAATTAATTACACTTATAAAAGCTGGCAATATATTCTAGATTTAAAGAATCTTAGAATCTTAAAAACATATCTAGCTCAATCTTTTACCTAGCTGAACTTTTACAATAGTTCTTATAAGTTGGCCATTCAGTTTCTGCTTAAATTCTTCCAGAAATAGGGAGAGCACACACACCAACATGCAAAGTAGTCTGTTACCCTTTTGTATAGCTATTGGAAAATGTTCCTCCGATAATACTGTCATATATTATTTATGAAATTTTATAACAGTATGTACATATTCAAAAAGACCAGAAACAAATTTGCTAAAATAGTAATAGCAGTTGATTGTGAATGGAAGTATTAAAATTTGAATGTTATACTTATTGTACTTTTTAATGCCATTCCTTTCCAGTTAAAAAATCAAAAGCAAACAAAACCCGTGAATAGGCTTTTCTTAAACGTAGTTTTCTTGTATGAAATTATTAATATTTTTATTCATGGTTCAACAATTTGGAATTATGAAAATAAGTCTAATTCTAGTTTTATATTATATTTGTTATTTTCTTTAAACTTTTAAATTAGATAAATAGGCCATTTTCTTCAAACTCCCAATAATATAATGAGTTGGGAGTCTTCAAAAGAAATTAACATTTTGAAACTGCTCTACTCATTAGTACCTAAATGGAACATACTGACTAGTCAGAAATACATAATACTTGGATATAAAATTATTTTAAGCTATTTTTCTTTTATGAACTATCTGATATCTATTAATGATTTCATTATTTAACAATTATAACAGAATAATTGTGAAAATAGAACTTTTTGTAATTCAGGCTACATGCATGCTACTAAAGCCATCACGAAGGCTATCATAATGCACCCCCACTAAACTATGACCTTTAACACCTGTGAACATTCACATCACCTTAAAAGTCTCTATGTCTTCTATCTTTACCACAAATTCATCACGCTCTCTGTATTGGCCTTCTCCTCCACTTTCTGTGTTCTCCTCATCTGTAAAACCTTCTATGGCAACAGTATCCTGTCCTTTTGCAAATTGGTCTGAAGAAAGACCATCAAGTTCGATGGGCTTTGGGGGTTCTGTAGAGCTTATATTTTCCATTACTGCAGATGAAGAAGAGTAGAGAGGTTCTTGCTTAACTGCACCCACAGTGGTGGAGGAAGTAGTAGCAGTACCAGTAGTATTGGCAGTAGGGCTAGTAGTTGCCACCTGTAGGGCTTCTGAAACTAGATCAAGCAAATGCAAATCAATAATACAAATAATTAAACATTTACTTGTTTTGAGTAAAATCTGAACAGTTTAAAAAGAAAGTTATTTTTTACCATCAAATCATCTGAAACATTGAAAACTACACTAAGAAATTAAAGAATGGTTGTTAATTTCCAAAAAAAAAAAAAAAATCAAAGTAGTGTACAGACTTGAGAACCTTCATCAACCTACAATGCCCCTCAGACCACTTAAGTAACATAAAGTAGTGTACAGACTTGAGAACCTTCAGCAACCTACAATGCCCCTCAGACAACTTAAGTAACATAAAGACACAAAAGTGATGTAAGATAAGGGTCAGCTGACCAAAACTGTAAAGAATTCCTAAAGAAAAGGCAATTGGATGTGGGAAAGGAAAACAACACCCCAAAATATTCTGAAATATTTATATACTAACAAATAACTCAGATGAAGTGGACAAATTTTCTAGAGAGACACAAACTACCAAAAAGACTCAAGAAGTGGTAGAACATCTCAAATGACCAATAACAAGTAAAGAGAATAAAGGAAATTTAGAAACATTCCACAAAGATAAGCACAGGGTTCTACCAATAGTATAAGAATTAATACCAATCCATCATAACTCTAATAAATAAGGAGGAAACACTTCCCAACTCATTTTATGTGGTCAGTATTATTCCAGTATCTAAACCAGACAAAAATATCATGAAAAAAACTATAGACTAATATCTTTTATGAATATAAACATGAAAATCTTCAACAAAATATGAAAAAATCTACCAACATATAAAAAGAATTATACGTCATGACTCAAGTGGGTTTTATTCTAGGAATGCATACATAGTTTAACATCTGAAAATCATCAGATGATTGATTTTATTATAAGATAAAAATATAGGATTATCTCAATGGGCACAGAAAAAGCAATTGGCAGAATTCAGTATCATGAATTTAAACACTTTCATGATAAAAACACTCAACCACCTAAAAATAGAAGGAACTTCTTCAACTTGATAAAGGGCACCTATCTATAAAAAACCCAGTCAACATCATACTTAATGGTTAAAACCTAGATGCTTCCCCCTAAGGATGTCTGAAGAAACAAAACTACAGGCATATCTTGTTTTATTGTTATTCGCTTTATTGAGCTTCCCAGATATTGTTTTTATAAACTGAGTCAAGCAAGTCTGTCGGCACTATTTTCCCAACTGCATTTGCTCTCTTCATGTTTCTGTAACACATTTTAGTAATTCCCCAATATTTCAACTTTTTAATTATTGTCATATTTTTATGGGGATCAGTTATCTTTGATGTTACTATGGTAATTGTTTTGGGGAACCATGAACTGTGCTCATATGAAACAGCAAACAATAAATATTGTATATGTTCTGACCGCTCCACTGACTAGCCATTCCCCCATCTCTCTCTTTCTCGCTCATTGGGCCTTCCTATTCCCTGAGAAACAACAATACTGAAATAGTAACCCTACAATGGCTTCTAATAAGAGTATAGCCCTAACTCTCTTCAATTCTATAAAGATTGAGAGAAGTGAGGAAGTTGCAGAAGGAAAGTCTGCAGCAAGCAAAGATTTGTTCATGTTTAAAGAAAGAAGCTGTCTCCATCACATAAAAGTACACAGTGAAGCACCAGGTGCTGATGTAGAAGCTGCAGCAAATTATCCAGAAGATCAAGCTAAGATCATTAATGAAGGTGGCCATACTAAACAACAGATTTTCAAGAGGTGAAACAGGAAGAAGATGCCATCTAGGACTTTCACAACTAGAGAAGACAATGTCTGGCTTCAAATCTTCAAAGGACAGGCTCACTCTCTTGTTAGGAGCTAATGCAGCTGGTGACTTTAAGTTGAAGTCAGTACTCATTTACCATTCTGAAAATCCTAGGGCCCTTAAGAATTATACTAAATCTACTCTGATTGGAACAATAAAGGCTAGATGACAGCACATCTGTTTATGACATGGTTTACTGAATATTTTAAGCCCACTGTTGAGATCTAGAGCTCAGAAAAAAAGATTCCTTTCAAAATATTATTGCCCATGGACAATGCATTTGGTCACTCAGGAGCTCTGATGGAGAAGTACAAGATTAATGTTGTTTTCATGCCTGCTACCCTAACATCCATTCTGCAGCCATGGATCAAGGAGTAATTTTGACTTTGTCTTAATATTTAAGAAATACACTTCATAAGGCTTTAGCTGCCATAGATAGTGATTCCTCTAATGGCTCTGGGCAAAGTAAATTGGATACCTTCTGGGAAAAAATTCACCATTCTAGATGCCATTAAGAACATTCATGATTTGTGGAAAGAGGTCAAAATATCAACATTAACAGGAGTTTGGAAGAAGCTAATCCAACCCTCATTCATGGATGACTTTGAAGGATGAGTCTTCAGTGGAGGAAGTAACTGCAGATGTGGTAGAAATAGCAAGAGGGCTAGAATTAGAAGTAGAGCCTGAAGATGTGACTGAACTGCTGCAATCTCATGATAAAACTTTAACAATGAGGCGCTGCTTCTTACAGGTGAGCAAAGAAAGTGGTTTCTCGAGATGGAATATATACTCATGGTGAAGATATTGTGAAGATTACTGAAATAACAAGAAAAGGATTTAGAATATTACATAAACATAGCTGATAAGGCATCAGCAGGGTTTGAGAGGATTGACTCCAATTTTGAAAGAAATTCTACTGTGTATAAAATGCTATCAGCATTGCATACTACAAAAAATTGTCAAAGGAAGAGTCAATCGATGTGACTAAGCAATAAGTACCTTTTAATTAAGGTATGTCCATTTTTTAAGACATAATGCTACTATACATTTTAAATAGACACATGCAGTGAAAAACCAAAAATTCATGTAACTCGCTTTATTGTGAAATTCCATTACGGTGGTGGTCTCTGAAACTGCAGTATCTCTGAAGGATGACTGTATCTCCTTTTGAAGATGATATTGTATATAGAAAATCCACCAAAAAACCATTAGAACTAATAAATAAGTTCAGCAAGTTTCCAGGGTATAAGATCAACATATAAAAATCAATCATATTTCTATATATTTGCAATGAACCATCCAAAAATGAATTTAGGAGCACAAGTCCATTTATAATAGCATCGAAAAGAAAAAAAATACTTAGGAATAAACATAAGAAGTGCAAAGTTTACACTCTGAACAAACTATAAACATTATTGAAAGAATAAAGGTCTAAATAAGTGGAAAAATATCCTATGTTTATGGATCACAATACTCAACATTGTAAAGCTGGCAATACTCCCTAAATTGATCTACAGAATCAGCATAATCCCTATAAAAATCCTAGCTGCATTTTTTTTTTTGCAGAAATTGACAAACCGATCCTAAAATTCACATGGAAATGCAAGATACTCAGAATAGTCAAAATAATTAAAGAACAAAGTTGGAAGATTCACATTTCTGAAATTTCAAAACTTACTACAAAGCTACAATTATTAAGACAGTGTGGCAGCGGCATAAGGACAGATATATAGATCAACAGAGTAGAATAGAATGAAAGTCAAGAAATAAAACTCTTATATTTATGGTCAAATAATTTCAACAAAAGTGTCAAAAACCATTGAATGGGGAAAGAATGAAGTGTTTTTAACAACTGGTGCTGGGACAACTGGATATCTACATACCAAAGAATAAAGTTGGATCTCTACTTTGTAATACAAAAAGTAACTGAAAATGGATCATAGACCTAAATGTGAAATTTAAAATTATAGAACTCTCAGAGGAAACATAGGTGTAAATCTTCATGACCTTACATGTGACAAAAGAAAAAAAATCAACTGGACTTCATCAGAATTTAAAACTTGTGCTGCAATTGACAACATCAAGCAAGTGGAAAGCTAACCCACAGAATGGGAAACAATGTTTAAAAATCATATATTTACCGGAGATTTTGATTCAGAATATATAAAGAACTCTTAAACTTCAATAATACTAAAAACAACCCAAATAAAAAAGTTAGCAAGGCATATGAACAGACATTTGTCCAAAGAAGATGTAAAAATTGTCAACACAACATTATATAAATGCAATCTCGCACTTACTAGGATGGCTAGAATTAAAAAATACAGATTATAATGTGTTAGCAAGCATGTGGAAAACTGGAACACTTGTACATTGCTGAAGGGAATGTAAAGTGATACAGCCACATTGGAAAACAGTTTGGTCATTCTTCAAACCATTAAGCATGGAGTTATCACATGACCAAGAGAATTCCACTTCTGACTTCCACTTTCTAGAGAAATAAATAAAACACCTTCACACAAATACTATTACATGAATGTTCATAGCAGAATTATTCATAATAGCCAAAAAGTGGGAAGAGCCCCAAATGTCCACCAACTGATGAATGGATACACAAAATGAGACATATCCACCTTGATAGGAAATAAAAAGGAATGAAGTCCTGATACATGCATAAACCTTGAAAACATTATGCCAAACGAAAGAAGCCAGTTACAAAAGGTCAGATATTATATGAATTCTTTCATATAAATGTCCCAAAGAGGGCAGATCTACAGAGAAAGTAGATTAGTGGTTGCCTGTGGCTGGGTGTAGGTGTGGATATTAATTGATAATGAATTTCTTGTTGGCTGATGAAAATGTTCTAAAGTGAATTGTACATTTTAAATGGGTGGATGCTATGGTATATGAATTATAATTTATTAAACCTGTTTAAGTACTTTGAAGGCTAGAGATGATAAGAGGAACTCTGGGTTGAGAAACAAATAATAAAAAGAGCATGTAGCATTCCAGTGGTAATTTTGAATAATGATAATGAACTAAAATAATAAAATATATAATAATAATAAGTAAAAACAGGAAGGCCAGTGATTCCCTTGCTTATACTGAGTTATAGGCAGCACAGTATTTGATCATAGGCTAAAATGCAAAAGCTGATCACTGGAGAAAGTGAACTCTACCTGCCTAGAGTGGTGGAGGGGTTGAGAGGGAAAGCAGAGACTGAGGTACATCCAGACTTAACACAGAAAAGAATGGAAAAACAGACTGGCAAGGGAAATAAGTGAATTAAAGTGGTTGGCATCTAGGGAGAGTAGGGGCTGGAGGCAGGGGCTGTCCAGTAGCTGTTACCAGCTACTATACCCCATATTAAAACTATCTTTATACATTTATATGAGTCTTCTCAATCAAGGAGAGGCCTGCTTAAGAAATAACAGATGAATAAGCTAATCATCAAGTCATGCTATACATCTTGAATTTATAGTTTGTATGTCGATTCTATCTAAATAACACTAAGAAAAATAATCTAATAATGTTAGGAGCCCATACTACATAATTTTACCCTAGTGCAATATATTTTTATGCTATTTTAACTATACTATCATACTTTTCTGCCTCAAATAGGTATATAAATAGAAATTGACTTTTTATGTCTTGTGACCAGAAGAAGGCTCTAAATATTAAACATTTCTAACATTGTAATAATTGTAGATCCAAATTGGTAACCTTTCTATAATTATAGATCCAAATTGGTACTTTTTTCAAATTTAATGTAAAAAGAATTAGATGTAGCATTTAAAAATTATTTATTAATTGGTGAATATTACCTATTGAGATTAGTTTTACAAACCGTTTTATTCCTTCATTTTTTTTTTTTTTATATTAAGGACTGAGAAGTCTTTTTTGTAAAAATGAAAGAAGGAATAAAAGGGACTTTATTATAGCAATGTCATTGAATTTTGAAAATGTTTTCCAAGTTATCTAGGAAAACAAATTAAATAGCTATCGAGGCAAAAAAAAACCCAGAGATACTGCCACCAACAGACCCTCAGAAAAGACTGTAAAGGACAATGCCAAAAGCAGTGTAATCCCAAAGAGAAGATATGAGGTACAAGAAAGAAGAGCAATATGGTAAATATATAAGTAAATCTAAACACTATTTAAAATAGTACTAATGACATCTCATTAAGTATTAGAAACAAGATAGTACATGGTAATATTAAATGGAGTATTAATGTTCAGAAGTCTTTATATTATCCAGGAAGAGATTAAGATATTAACAGATTTTGAGAGGCTGAAAATACATACTGTAATTCCTATTGTAACTAAAAAAAGAACAGAAATATTACCTCAACATAATCAGAGGTAGGAGAGTAAGTAAAGATTGGAATAAAACAAAATTGACCATGTATTGATGATGATTGAAACTGAGTGATGCATAAGTTGGTTTAATTATACTAATCTTTGTACCTCTATGTTTAAAAAATTCCATAATTAAAAGTTAAGCAATTTTTTACAAAAGAATATATAACTTCTAAATCAGTAGAGGGAAAAAAATGTATCAATACTGTATGATGCCCTTTACATGAAATTTTAAAACAAACCAAAGTATAGTATGTACAGATACATACACAGGTGATAAAGTTATAAAAGAAAGCAAGGAAGTGATTACCATCCAGCTCAGTGGTTAGTTCTAGAGGTTATTAGTTGGGTTTAATTTAATACTCAATTTATTTTTGTACTGTCTTGCTTTCTAATGAGTAGCATTTAACACCATAAATCTTCTTCTTTGCCCCATTGGTTTTGAAATATAATGATCCACTCTCTTTTCTAAGTGGTTTGTTATTTCAGTTTTCGTTTCTTTTTTAAGCCATGAGTTATTTAGAAGTTTTTAAGTAAAAACTTATTGCTTTTTATTTCTATTATTCTTTTATGAAATTACTGTATTGTAGTCAGAGAATACGGCTTAAACAATGTGTGCATTTTCAAATTTATGGACATTTTTGTGTTTTCCGATTACCATCCAGCTACTTGTGAGTTTTATTTCTACTTGTGAGTTTTATTTCACATGAAAAAATGTTCTGAAAGAAGAGAGAGATGGAGAAATATACTAAAAATGCTACAATAACAATGAAAGTAGTATGGCAATGTTAAAAACAAATGAGGAATGAAATGGGAAAAAGAGGTTTTATTATGATAAAAGGAAATTTAACTGTAGTAAAATTTTATGCACTGAATTACATGGGTTCAAAACATATCAAGTAAACGGTACTAAATAAATAAAACATAGTTGCAAACTTTAAACAGATCAAGCAATCTAAAAACAAGGATAGGGAAGATTTAAAACATTTTTTTTATTAAAAATTTCAAACACACACAAAAGTAAAGAATACAAATCTTCAAGTACCATAACCCAGCAGTCACAACCATAAACATTTTGGTATACTTCTTTCATCTATCTGTCACCCATTTTATATTTGCTGGGATAGTTTAAGGCAAATTCTAGACCTGTCATTTACATTGAACATATACATATACATATTTCTTATATGACCTAATGTCGTTTATTACATTAAACAAAAAATAAAGAGATATAAAGGATTTGAACAATATTACAAAATAAAATCTATTATCACTTGGTACTCATAAAATATTTATAAAAACTGACCATTTACCAAGCTACTAATAAAATTTCCATGCATTTAAAAATGCAGACACTAAGCCATATTTCCTTGATCACAATACGATAGGGCCATAAGTTAGTAATAAAGGAATTCCAAAGATGACAACAAAAATCAAAACCTACTAGGAAAAAGACCAAAAACCTCCATTCTTAATAACTCCTGGGTTAAAATGGAAATTAAAACTGAAATGACAAACCATTAGAAAGGACAGTGAGAACACTACAAGTTGAAACCAGAGTGACAGAGCTAGAATGTGGTGCATAGAAGAACACTAACACTTTAATGCCATTTATTAGAAAGCAAGCAAATACAAAAAGTATTAAACTTAAGAAGCCAGAGAAAGAATATTAAATTGAACCCAGGAAATATAGAGAAAAAGAATTAATAAAAGCAGAATTTTTTTAAAAAAGTGAGTAAAAAATGATGTCAAGAGAAAAAAAAAAAGTAAGTACATTGGTTCCTTGAAAAGAACCGTTAAACAGGCAAACCTTTCAGAGACTGATAAGGAAAAAGAATCAAATAATCACTTGGAGCAAGAACGAGAACAATAATTACAGAACTAAAGGAGACTGAAAACTTATGAGGGAATACTATGTACAACTTTATAACAACAAATGTTAAAATATAAGTGCAAGAGATGATTTTACTATAACATATACTTTTTAATTAATGATTTTTTATTTCTCAATTATAGTTGGCATACTATACTATGTTAGTTTCAGGTGTACAACACAGTGATTAGACATCTAGATTTGTATAACTCACAAAGTGATCACCCTAATAAATCTAGTACTCCTCTGACACCGTACAATATTATTGGGTATATTCCTTATGCTGTACTTTCTATCTTAATGACTATTTATAACTACCAATCTATACTTCTTAATCCCATCCCCCCTTTTCACTGACCTCCCCAGCGTCCCTCTCATCTGGTAACCCTCAAAATGTTCTCTGTATCTATGAGTTTGTTTCTATTTTTTGTTTGTTTATTTTGTTCTTTAGATTCCACATAAACGTTCAATCATATGGCATCACTCAGACTTACTGCACTTAGTACACTACCCTCTAGGTCCATCATGCAATATCTTTTTCCATCCTATTATGTTACTTCTGTGTGTGTCTTTTAATCTAAAGTGAGTCTCTTATAGGCAGCATATTTAAGGGTCTTGTTTTCTTATCCATTCAGCCACCCTATCTTTTGATTGGCACATTTAATTCTTTATTTGAAATACTCATTGACAGATATGTAGTTATTGTCATTCTTTATTTAGACTTTTGATACATATTTTTTTCTTCTTCTTAAAGAAGTCCCTCCAACATTTCCTGTAATACTGGCTTTGAGGAACTCCTTTAGCTTTTTCTTGTCTGGGTAGCTCTTTATTTGTCTTTTGATTCTAAATGATAACTTCTGCTGTGTGAAGTAATCTTGGTTGTAGGTCCTGGGTTTTTACCACTTTGAATATTTTGTGCCAATCCCTTCTGTTGAGAAATCAGCTGACAGTCTTATGGGCGTTCCCTTGTATGTAACTAACTAATTGCTTTTCTCACCGCTTTTAAGATTCACTCTTTGAATTTAACCTTTAGCGTTTTAATTATGTCTTAGTGTGGGCCTCTTTGGGTTCATCTTGTTGGGGATTCTCTGAACTTCCTGGGGTTATACGTCTACTTCCCTTACTAGATTAGGTTAGTTTTCTGTCATTATTTCTTCAAATAGGTCTTCAATTCTTTGTTGCTCTCTCTCTTCTCCTTCTGGTATTCAGCATGTGAATGTTACACACAGCTTTGCCCTGGAGGCTTCTTAAACTATCTTCATTTTTATTTTTGATTCTTTTCTCTTGTTGCTGTTCTGATTGGGTGTTCTCCGCTACCCCATTCTCTATGTCGCTGATTCGATCCTGCGTTTCATCCACTCTGTTGATTCTTTCCAATGTACTCTTCATCTTAGATATTATATTCTTCATTTCTGACTGGCTCCCTATTATGTTTTCCATCTCCATTTCTATTTTTTTTTTTTAATCTCTTTGTTAAAGTTCTTCATTGAGTTCATCTACTCTTCCCGTAAGTTCCTTGAGCATCCTTATAATCAGTGTTTTGAACTCTGTACCTGGTGTATTGCTTGTCTCCATTTTAGTGAAATCTTTTTCTGGAGTTTTGTTCTATTCTTTCATGTGGGATATGCTTCTTTGTCTTCCCATTGTGGTTGCCTCCCTGTGTCTGTTTCTATGTATTAGGTAGGGCTCTTAAGTCTCCTGGTCTTAGTAGAGTGGCTTTATGTAGTAGCTGTGTTGTGGGGCCCCTTGGCACAGATCTGGGAGGGATCCGGCTGCAGGCCAAGTTCAATTGCTGCCTGGGCACCTCTGGGGCCACCTGGTAAGAGTCACCAAGCAATCCACATGTGGCTGCCACCTGTGCAGGGCTTATAAGTGCCTTGAGAGGCCAAGTCAGAAACCAAGGCCAGCTGCCACAGATGCGGGGCTTGAGGCTGCTCAGCAAGAGATACAAGGGATGCTAAGGCCAGATGCTGCTTCTTTGGGTTTTGTGACCCTTTGAGAGATTCTATGAAAGTTTGCAGCAGGAGCCAAGACAGCCCGTTTGTATGGAATAAATCACTGGAAGTTGACTTAGGTGAGCCCACAAATTGGGAGAGGTGGAGTCTCGAGGAATCCCTCCGCTGGAGCAACCTGTGTTATCTAAGTTGATGGTGCCTGCATCTGCAGGCTAGGAGGGAGAAGGGCTTAACAAAGGAACAGTGGCTTCTGCCTGCACTTCTTTCTGGGAGCCAGGCACCCCTCTAGCCCTTGTCCTGAAGCCTAATAGTTCAGCACCTCCCTGTATGTCCCTGGTGACCCTTGAGCAGCTGCTCTGGCGCTGGAGCTCAGAGCAAGTCAGTATGTCAGTAAGACTGGGCGTGGGCCCTTTAAGAGGAAGGTCTCACAGCCCTCCATCTTACTCAGCCACAACTTCTACTGGTTTTCACAGCCACAGTTTGTGGGGACTTCTCTTTGCAGCAATGGAACCTGGGCTGAGGAGCCCAGTGTGCGGCTGGAACCTCTCACTCCTCAAGTTAGGGAGGTGACTCTGCAGCCAAGACAGCCATCCCGATTCTCAGTTGCCACACACGGTTGTGGGACCTAACCGTTTTGCATCTCTGGCCCCTTACTATTCTAAGGTCACCTGTTATTTGAGGTGACCTAGTTGTAGAGCTTCTGTTCAGCCAGACCTCTGGCGACTCCACATACTGGCTACTCTGTAGTTTTGTTATAATTTTGGTGTGATCACTAGAGGCAGCATGCACTGCCTCTACATTCTACGCTATCTTGAATCCAATCTGAAAACATACCTGTCTTAAATTGACCTGGACAGATGAAACTACCTCAGGAAAAAATGGAAAAATCCCAGAGATAGTCTTAGAAAATTTTGCAAAATCCCTATAATATATGGTAAACTTTTTCAAAGCTTAGACAAATGGCAAAACTTTCTCAAATCAATTTATAAGATCAGCATATTCTTGACTACAAAAGTGAACAAGAGTAAGACAAAAACAAACAAACTCCACCACTATAAGCTAATCTCATTTATGAATCTAGGTGTAAAAATCCCAAATAAAATACTAATGAATCTTGCAATGGGTTAAAATTCATCATTACCAACGAATTCATAGTGAATTTTTTAAAAAACAGTTCAGCATTAAGAAATCAAGTAATAATAAATTAACGTGGGAAGAAGCTCATTTATCAGAAGCTCAAAAAAGCACCCAACAAAAATATATTTTTTTTAATTACCAGTTAAATTTTGTTGAGTATTGAATTTTAAGAACCTCAAAACAGGTTCAGCATTAGGAAACCAAACAACAGATTAATGTGGGGAGAAAAGCAGATTTATCAGAATATGTTCAAAAGAGCATCTGACAAAATTCAGTACCCACTGTTAACTTTTATAAAAATCCAGAATGCTTGCCATCAGTGCTACTGCTAAACAACAAAAAAGAGTAAGATAAAACTACCATTATTTAAAAATATATATGTAATCACATCTACCTAAAAATACAGGAGAATCAAGTAGAAAACTGTTAAAATAAAAATTCAACAAAAATGCCAAATATAAGATGGAGGTAGGAAAATCAATCACTGCCAATAAACCATTAGTAACCAATCAGAAAACAGTGTGGAAAAAAATATTATAAAAACTGCTAAACTATAATATATGTCTATGTGGAAAAAAATGATATAATGGTAAAGATATAAAAATAAGGTATAAGTAGAAAAACATTATATTCCACAAGTGGATGAGAAGATAATAAAGATATAATCCCTTAAAATTAATTATGGATTCAATGTAATCACAACCAAAACCCCAAAACATTGAAGGGGTTCTATTGGCCCATTACAGGACAATTTGAGCATCAGAAATAATAAGTAGAATTGATAAGACAGTGAATTTTTAAAAATTTATGAAAGCCTTCTGGTGCCAAGATGAACTAAGCCCACTAGAGCTTGGAAACCCTGACATCTGGGTGGTGTGGGGGAAATTCCCAAAGAGGAGAGAGCTAGAGAATGGTATCCTCTCATTTTGTGAATGAACCTACAGAAATCCCAGTTTCATGACTAAGCTGCACATAAGAGAATAGACCCAAACTAGCATAGCAAAGGCTTTGCAATATAAAGTATAACAAAGTCTACCATTTACACAAGTTCCAGACTAACCACTGAAAACAGATCCATAGCAGCAGGATGAACTAGCATTGGAACCACCACTTGAAAGGTGACAACAGATTCCTGGTCTGACTGCCTGCTAAAACAAAACAAATCAACATTCTCCAGAGGATTTTAATAGAATTCAGGTACTGAAAATGTCCAGGATACAATCCAAAATTGCTCAATATGCAAAGAACCAGAAAAAGGTGACCAATTCTCAAAGGTAAAAGGTAACCACTCTAAGATGACTCAGATGCTGGAATTATCAGACAAAAACTTGAAAGCAACTCTTAACCATGCTCTATGAGGTAAGGTAAACATATTTTTGAAATTAATAAAAATATGTAAGTTCTCAGTAGAGAAATAGAAACTAGAAGAAAGAACCAAATACAAATTTTAAAATTGAAAAAAATATCTGAAATAAAAAATTCACTGGATGGGCTCAATAGCAGAATTGAGAAGGCCAAAAAGTCAATAAACTTGAAGATAGAGGAATAGAAATTATACAATCTGAAGAATGGCGGAGGGCGCGGGGGAAGACTGAAGAAAATGAACAGAACTTCAGGAACCTGAGGACTAATATCAAAAGGTTTTACATCTGTGTCTTTGAAGTTCCACCCAAACTTCTGAAATTTGGTAAAAGACATATATTTCAGATTCAAGAAGCTCAGTGAACTCCAAACAGTATAAACCTTACCCAGACAAATAATTACATTGCTGAATATCAAAGAAAAACTCTTGAAAAAGGAAAAGTTCTTTGGGCTGAAGAAAAATGATACCAGAAGAAAACTTGGAACATCAGAAATAAAAGAAATGTAACACAAATTATAAATATCTGGGTAAATATAACAGACTATTTTTCTCCTCATAAGTTATTTAAAATATATATTACTGTTGAAAGCCAAAATTACTACTCTATCAGGGTTTTCAATATATGTAGATATAATATATAGGACAAATATAAGTAAGGGTCGGGGTAAAGGGACCTGTATGGTTGTTAGGCTTCTACATTATACCTGAAATAATAAAAATATCAACTCTAAGTGGACTGTAATCACTAGGTCAACCACTAAAAACAATACGAAAAGACACAGCCCAAAAAGCAGAGAGAAATTTAAAATACTAAAAGTTCAAATAACTTTTTTAAAGGTAGGAAAAAAGAAACAAGAATGAAAATAGAGGGGATAAACATAAAACAATAAAATGGAAGATCTAACCATATCAAAAATTACATTAAATGTAAATGGTCTAATCATACCAATTGAGAGATTGTAAAATTAGTTGTTTTGTTTTTTTTTTTTAAAGATTAAACTATATACTGTCTACAAAATACCCATATTAAATACAATGTCACAGATAGTTTAAAAGTATAAGGATCGGGAAAGATAGACCACACAAATACTTAGTAAAGGAAACCTGGAGTGGCCATATTGATATCGGACAATTCATTCCTATCAATTGACAACTTAGGTGAGATGGAGCAACTCCTTCAAAGGTACGAAATACCAAAACACAATCGAGAAGAAACAGACAAGTTGAATACGTCCACATGAAAGAAATTGAATTCATAGTTAAAAACTTTCTGACAAAGAAAATTCCAGGTCCAGATGGATTTACTAGCAAAATTCAACCACACATTTGTGGAAGAAATACTACCTAATTCTTACAGGAAATGCAAAAGAAGGGAACTCTCTCCAACTCATTTATGAGGTCAGCAATAACCAGATCCAAAACCAGACAAAGAAAACTACAGACTAAAATCCATTGTGAACACAGATGCAAAAAAAGAAAATCTAATCCATCAATGCATAAAAAATAATATATCAAAGTCAGTGGGTTTTATCCTAGAAGTACAAGGCCATGAATATATTTTGGAATCCATCAATGTAATTCACCATATTGACAGACTAAGAAAACTACATGATCATTTCAACAGATGAAGACAAAGCATTTGACAAAATTCAATCTCCATTCATTATAATAACTGTCAGCAAACTAAGAAATATGAGGAACTTCTTTAATGTGATAAAAGGCATCTATTAAAAAAACCTATAGTTAACCATCATACTTAGTGGTGAAAGATTTCTTTCCCCCCAGATCAAGAACATCATCAGGATGTCCACACTCATCACTCTTATTAAATATTGTAGAGGAAATCCCAGCCTGTGTATTTAGACAAGAATGAAAAAGGCATAAAATTGGGGGCGGGGGAACTATCCTCATTTGCAAATGACATCTTTTTCTACATAGAAAATCCTATGGAATCTGAAAGGAAAAAAAATCCTAGAATAAGTGGTGTGCAGATTTGCAGGATTTAAGATCAACATATAAAAATCAACTGTATTTTATAATCTACCAATGCTGTATTTTATAATCTACCAATGAATAATTGGAATTTGAAAACTTTTAAAAGTGTCATTTACAATAAATAGCACCAAAAAAATATTCAGGAATAAACCTAACAAAGCATGTGCAGGATCTATATGCCAAAAACTACAAAACAGACTAGGGAAAAAAAATCAGTGTTCATGAATTGCTAAGACTCAATATATTGTTAACAGGTCATCTTTCCTCAAACTGCTATAGATTCAAGAAAATCAAAATCTCAGTAGGAATTTTTATAGATACCAACAGCTGATCTGAAAATTTATAGGGAAAAGGAAAAGAACTAAATCAGGCAAAACAATTTTGAAAAAGACAAATTTGTTGGACTCAGACTACCTTATTTCAAGACTTACTTAAAGCTACAGCAATTAAGACAGTGTGGGATTGGTGAAAGCATAAACACACAGATCAATGTAACAGTACTGAGTCCAGGAATAGATGCATACAAATATGGTCAATTGATTTTTGACAGAGGTGCAAGGGCAATTAATGGAGAAAGGACTGCCTTTTCAACAAATGGTACCGGAAAAGCTAGACTTCTATACACAAAAATATTAACTTCGACCCATATCTCATATCTTATACAAAAATAAAATCAAAAGAGATCACAGACCTAAATGTAAAATGCACAACTTTCAAACTTCTAGAAGAAAACAGGAGAATATTTTTGTGACCATGGGTTAGGCAAATTTTCTTAGGACACAAAAAGCATGTCATAAAAGGAAACATGGATAAATTAAACCTCGTTACAATGTTTGCCCTCCAGAGATACTTAAGGGCTGTGAGAATTTAGAAGATATGAGCACTAATTCTGCCTGGAGTAATTTCCACAAAGTGACTTTGAAGATGGTCTTCAAAGTATAACTAAGTGTCACAAAACAAAGTTTAACTCATATCAACACTCTATTTATACAAAAGAGCTAAGCAGGAATACAGGCTCTAGAATCAGACAATCTTGAGTGCAGATTCCAGCTCTGCCACTTACTAGCAGTATGGACCTGGGCAATTCATTTCCTCTCAATCATCTGTATATTATTGGAGATAACAATGTGTATCTCCCAACATTGCTATTAGTTCCTAGCACAGAGGTAGTAGCTATTTTACTGTTTTATTTTTCCTTAGCATATTCTTTAAAACAGTAACGTTTATACTTGTCAATTGTTTACATAAGGCAGTGCTTCTTTAAACAGTTCCTCTAAATGTCCCCTAACTGCAAAATAGAGCCAGCAGAAAATTTAGAAATTTTATCTAATACTAATATGCATGCTGCACACAATGTAACCATACTTACTAGTAAAACATTAACCTTCAGGTAAAATTGGCATACCAAGAAAATACAACAGAGCCTTCAATACAATGCCTCTTATCCATAAGTCTCAGGTTAGAGAAGTCTGGATAGCGTACCATGTCAGTTATGTTGCATATGGTAAAAAGCCAAGAAGAAACAGACAATTCGACCTAAAACCCAGAACTTTCCTATAGGCAAGAAACATTTACAAAAGTCCCTGAGATACCTACCAATGCATTTTGTCCTGAAAATTTATTTGCAGACCTGCTTCAAGCAAAGAAAGCATAAAAACTAGTCTTATAGCCAGAAAATAAGTGGAAAGCCATAATTATGAATCTAAATGTTAAAACTTTACCTGTTTTCTTTTTTTTATCAGAAGTAGCATCCAATGTAGTTAAGGTAGTAGAGGTGCTTTTATAAATATGACTGCGTACTCCAGGTTCTTCATCATCAGAAGAAAATGAAGATAAATGTTCTAAGTTTTTAAGTTCGTTATCAAGTTTTTCTGATAGACTGTTACCGCCAGTTTCAGACACCGGAGCCGTAGGTGTTGCAGATGCAGTCTTTGGAAGTGGTGGGGGACAAAATGTACGGACAATCTGGGTCCCCGGTCGTCTAGTCCTGTTAGGCATTCGTACAGCGAGAGTAGAAAACTGCTGTTTGGGCCCAGATTTCAGAAAATCTAAGAAAGAGGCAATGAATCCTGTCTTGACTTCTGGCTGTTTTTCCTCTACTTCTTTGATCTTCTGTCTCATTTTTTCTTGATGCTGATAACCATCATGGCAGCCTTCTGAGGAAGGAGGGGTATATGGCAAATATATATCTGTTCCCCTTGGATTCTGGCGTTTGCCTTGGGCAGGTCTTTTCGGCTGTTTCTGATTACTGCTGTCTTCCTCTTTAGTTTGCCCTTTCCCTTTAGTTTTTTTCTTCTGAAGGTTAAAATGCATTAAATCTTGGTTTTCTTCTTCAATCTTGACACTGATTGCCTCCCCTGGTTGGGCAATGGCCAGCAGTGCAAGTGCACTCCTAGTTGGGTTCACTGACACAGCATTGTCATCACCCCCTAAGGTGAATTCACTCTCTGATGTAGCACTCTCTCCACTTATACTTCTACTACTAGAAACAAATTCTTGGTTTCTGTTATTATTTAATGTACTCTCAACAGGAACTTCGCTATCATCTTCAGATTCATGATTGGTAGAAGACTGTTTCTTGAATGAGCTAGAACTTTGCTCCTGGACTTCATGACTTGGTCCAACCACTGGTGAAGTTAGTTTAGATGCTTTATTTTGACCAGGTGTTTCAATGTGCTGTTGATCATGAGTCATTTTTGACTGAAGAGTAGGTACTGGTGAAAGGTTTACAGTAACCTGACTTCCATTTAAGGAAATATCATTTATATTCTGTGGCTTTCCTACTGTAGCTGTTATGGAATTAAAATCCGAAGTCACATGCCCAACATCCAATGACTGCTGAAAATGAGATTTAGAATCACCATCTTCAACAGCCGGAATGGTTTCATTTGAAGTTGACTTGGGAAAATCAGAAGGTGTAACCCCACAAGCTGCTGCTGTAGCTGCTAAGATATCATCTACATTTGATAAAATATTTCTTTCATCACTGAGCAGCATTGCCTCTGGGAAACATATTGATCCAAGTGAAACAAAATGATTCTTTGAATCATGTTGATTTGTTTCATTAAAATGCGCCTTTGTTGTTAGATGTTGTTGTAAAGGTTTTGAAGATTCGGAGAGGTCCATTTTCAAAATTTCAGTATTTTGAGTATGGAGTTGCTGCTGAGAATGATCACCATTGCTCTGAATAATATGACCATCCATTTGAAGAAAAGGATGTACTATATGTTGAGGACTTGGTACACGCTGTACTTGTAAAGATGCCTTTACTTGTCCTAAGCCTGCCTGCAATATTGACTGCTGAAGAATCTGTAAATCACAGGCAGAATCTAAAAGGATCTGTGTATTCGGAAGAGATGCCTGATGGCCATGCCCTAAAGCATGATTTGGAATTTGAATCTGAGACGAGGCATTAATTATTTGATCACGCTGCTCCTGAACCTTGGCTTCATGTACCTTATGTATAAGAGAATGCTGCTGGTTTAGGTCTTTAGTATTCAAACTTATTTGTGGACTTTGCATTAAATTAGTTGCCTTCTTAATATCAAGGGTTGCTGCATTACTGACTTGGCCAATTTGTTGGTTCAGCTGTGTCACTGAACCAACCATACTTTCTTCTTTTTTTGATCCTTGTAGAGCAATCCCAACAACTTGATCTTCAATACGGGAATTACTTCTGATTACACTCTGAGAATATCTGTCATCTGCCTTTGACACCTTATAGGCTGATTCTTGAACATTAATTTCCCCATCAGATAGCCTTTGGGTTGATGACTCAAGAGATACTTGTGGCTGTAATACCTGTAACTCTTGCATTGGAAAATCATCTTCTTGCTTCGAAGATGTATACACATTTGAGTCAAGTTTTCTTTCAGCATAAGACTTTGGATCAGGGGAAGGCATATTATTCTGTAATGTCTGACAATGAGTGGAGGACGCAAAAGATGATTGGACGGCAGGCAAAAACTTTTGGGACTGGGGAGATGATGACCCTTGAGCCTGAGCATTTTGGGAAGAATGCATAGAAATATAATTCTGGGTTGGGCTAGAATCTGGCAAACTCTGAGCCCGAGAGGTGGAAGAATAAGAAAGAGAAGGGGCTGTTAATGTTAGGGACTGCCCTGAAGCATAGCTTTCTGAAGGACTAACAACTGACAAAACTTGTGATTGAGATGAATAACTAACCTGCGTCTGGCTAACTGGTGATAAACCCTGAGAATGACCAGATGAATAACTTTGAGACTGGCTAACTGAAGACAGATCTCTTGTTTGAGCAGGGTAATTCTCATTTGTAACTGAAGATAATACCTCTTGCTGATCAGAAGAATAATTAAGTGTCTGATTTTCAGAAGTTATAGTCTGAGATGACTCAGAAAAAGACAAAGTTTTATATAAGGATGGCAACTTCTCAACTTTGCTGGGCCTATAAACCTGTGAATGAACAATGGATGGCACATTATGTGGCTGTACTAAACCGTAATTTTGGGACTGACTAACTGATAAAAGGCTTGGTAGTTGCGCTGTAGAATAAATTTGTGCTTGGCCCGATATTACAGAACTCTGGTTATGTGAAGGTTTGGAATAGCTTAGTGTTTGCACAGGAGGAATTATACTTTGAGGTTTGGGGGTCTTAGTTGACGTTAGTGGTTGTTTTGTAGAACAGCTCTGTACTTTTGTAGTGGAAGGAGGATACCCTGATGATGGAATTGCAGACGAATAAGACTGAGCAAGTTCTACTAAGACCTGAGAGGTCTTTTGCTGCAATCCTCCATTGCTCACCTGAGTAGACTCTCCAACTGGGCTACAGGATAAAGATGACTGTCTGCTTGTTTCCTGAAAATTAACTACATTTGCATTTGATAGATAACTATGTAAGGAATGCTGTGAACCAGTCAGTTGTGCCTGAATAGACTGGGTACCTGAAGGCCGCTGATGGTGTTTAATAACACTACATTCTCTAAGAAGAGCTCTTTCAATGGAAGCAGTAGAACTAGGAAAGAGAGTTGAACTGTAGGCTTGAGGAGTTTGCTGGGCTCCCCCAAGTGTTGAAGGCAACAAACTAAACTGAGGTTGTAAAAGATGTGGTGCAGACTCTTGAGCAGAGCGATATGTTGAAGACTGAGGTGGTACGCTGTTACTCAATGCAGAGGAGCCCAGGCGCTCAAATGCCAAAGCAGTTGGAACAGTTCCCTGGGAAGTCTTGATTTGTAGCAAAGGGTCATGAGGATTTAAAATTCCATTTGATGTAGTGTTAAAAGTTGAATCCTGAAGCACCAAAGGTGAGGTGGTAGCAAAATTTCTATTGCTGAAGGAGGTGGGATGCTGATAAGCAGAGAGGGCAGAGGGTGGAAGTGTTCCAGTGGTTGGCAAAGGTCCAGTAACAAACAGCTCAGTTGCTGCTGAGGAATGCATACCTGTGAAAAGAAAAGTTTATGCAAATATAGCACAAATATGTATGTTTATATAGTAGAAACTTAAATAACTTATATATCCTTCAACCCATCAAAAACTCTACAAGACTGAAAAGTCTGACAAATTCTGCATCTTTATTGTGAAACTTACACTTCAAAATAGCTAGCTTTCTTAAAGCAAAAACAAAGTTACATTGGTACCAAAAATCTATACCTATAATTGTTATGTAAATATGAGTTTATATATAGTTAGATAAGGCCATTGAAAATTAAGAAACCAATAAAAAATGTGCATTATCTCTAGTGATTAATTTAGCTGGAAGCCCCAATGTAAAATGCCAATGGGAAAATTAAAATGTTCATAACATTAAAATTGAAACTGAATTGTCTACATTTAACATAATAAATAAATCTCAAAAGTAACGGTGAGGCTAACGCTGCAAAGTTTCTTTTATCAAAATGTATGCATTTATAAAATCTCTTGCATTTCAAGTTTTGACTTCCTATGAACAATTAATAACAACAGATGCATGCTTATCATAAAAGTACTGTCAAGAAGAGATGAACATTTCAGGACAGCATTCTAGCTATATAAAGTAAAAACATGTATACCTTTGTGATCTATAAATTCCACTTCTAGAAATTTATCATATGGAAATAAGTGGACATAAAGTTATTATGCAAGACATTTATTATAGTTATTTTGTATAAGTAGAAATGTCCATCAACAAGGGATTGATCAAATAATGATGGCATACCCTAATAACACTGTTGCTATAAACACTGATCAGGTGAATATACATGTTTTGATATACAGACATCAAAGAAGAGTAAACACCAAACTGTTAACTCTTCTCTAAATAGTGGAACTGTGGGTTTGTGCCCCAGTGGAGCCATGGTCCATGTTCTACGACCATGCCACCATGAACAAGCCCGATGTCTGATCTCGGAAGCTAAGCAGGGTCGGGCCTGGTTAGTACTTGGATGGGAGACCACCTAGGAAGACCAGGTGCTGTAGGCATAAAAAAAAAAAAAAAAATTAAAAAGTGGGACTGTAGTTAGGAACTATCGCTTTCCATTTGTACACCTTTTTATCATTTAGTGGGCTTCCATTAAAATTTTTTTTTTTCATTTTGAAAAATTGAGGGGAAAAAAAAAAGATTCTCTGGTCCTTTCAAAAACATTCTTCTCTCACTTTCCATTTACAAAAATGTAAAGTGATAGATGTGTAAATGCCAAGAGAACTACTAGTACAAGGAAAGAAAATATCTAGTTATACTTGAAAGAATAAATAACACTTAGAATTAATGTTTAAAATAATATAATCATAGGAATTAGAATAGAAAGTCTAACAATGTATAATGTAAAATTATTCCAGGAAACAAAAAATGAAGCTATTATGTTTTTTTAATATTGTTTTGTTTCACACTAAAACATTAATTATCTCCTTGGAAGAAAAAAAAAAAAATTTGCAATTTGGAATATTGAGAAGCTCTATTGATGGAATTTACACCAGAATGAAAAAATATCATTTCCTGTAGTTATTATTATCTTCTCAAATATACTATGACAGTTCTTATTCTTTAAAACAAAACCTTAAAAACCTGTCATCCCGTAAAAAATAACTATATATAGAAATAATTTGGGGGAGAAAGTTGAAAAATGAAATAAAAATTAAAAAGTGCATATAAACAGGCACAATATAATATCAACTTCTAATGACTTCTATTAAATACTGATTTAATCTGTTCAATTAAGGATAACTTTACATAACTCTAACAATGAAATCGGTCCTAAGATTGTTTTTCAGCCTGAAGTCACTAAGTGAAATTTAATCTTTTGTCAAAAACAAACAACACAAAAAAGATAAATATGTAAAATGATGGATGTGTAAATTAACTAGATAGGGGCAGGGGATTCTTTCACAATGTAAACATAAATTACTATAATTTATACTTTAAATATCTTATAATTTTATATTCAATAGAACTGAAATGGAGTCAAAAATAAAAGAAATTTAATCTTTGCTCCTCTCAAGTAGACAAGTAGCTACAGTTAGTTGATCCCTGAACAACGCTGGTTTGAACTGTGCGGGTTTACTTATATAAGGATTTTTCTTCAAATGCTACAAATGTATTTTCTCTTCCATATGACTTTCTTAATAACATCGTTTCTCTAGCCTGCTTTAAGAATACAGTACAAGTCTACGGCCATGCCAACCTGAACAAGCCTGATCCCATCTGATCTCGGAAGCTAAGCAGGGTCAGGCCTGGTTAGTACTTGGATGGGAGACCACCTAGGAAGATCAGGTGCTGTAGGCATAAAATATAAAAAATAAGGGATTGTAGCTGACAGGTCCTTGCAATCTGTGAAAAAAAAAGGAATACAGTACATATTACATAGAACATATAAAATGTGTGAATTGTCTGTTTATTGGTAAGGTTTCCAGTCAATAGTAAGCTATCACTAGTTATGCTTTTGGGGAGTCAAAAGTTATATGTGAATTTTCAAATGCACAGGAGGTCAACATGCCACTAACACCTCCCATTTTTCAAGGGTCAGCTATATACTTAAATCTCAGATATAAACTTTACATCTAAGGTTTATCTTTAATAATCATCATCTTCAACTTGTTTGTTTTTATTAGAGTGTTACAACTAAATTTCTGCTGGTAACAATTTCTTGATTTTTGTCTGCCTTAAAATTGTGAAAAATTCCAGGTTTCAAGGTCCACTGGAAAATCAATAATTAACTTCACTTTCAGCCACGCTACCATAATGACAAAGCCATACATAGTGTATTTTTATAAGATTTAACAATTTTGAAAAAAAAAAAAAAATCACCTGTCTGCCAGGATGGAGCCCTGAATTGTGGTAAAAGAGTAGTTCCTGAAGAAGCAGCCTGAGCAGTTCGAGATTCAACAGTAGAGAGAAAATTCATCACTGAAGATTCTTTAGTGTTAGTGCTGGCACTGTTCACACTAGTATCAAATATTCCAGAAAGACCTACATTTGAAGATAAAATATATCCCAAAGTAAAAATATTATTAATATAAAATGATAGTCCTGATCCTATTTTTAAAATCAATCTCTGAAAAAAAAATAAAAAAATAAATAAAAAAGAATCTCTGAAATTTGAGGCCAAAAGTTCTACAACTCTAAACTGTTTTGTTTTGAAATAGCAAATAAATATTAATTTAACCATTGTTATCATTTAAAATTTATAGAGATACATGAAAAAAGATCTCCCAATTAATTATATGGATATTCTCTATCAAAAAAAGACAAAGTTAAAAAAGAAGACAAAGCTTTTATTTTCATGTTAAAATTTCCATGGCACTGTTCTGTCCCCCACACACATTCATAACCCAACATGTAAAAACTGATTTTTTTCCTTATTCACTAAATGTACAGATTCATTTTATATTTCACGAGAGAATTTTTACCAGTTGGCTGAGGTGTGGTAGGATATCCAGGAAGCTGATGAGAGGCTGCAAAAGTCTGTCTCTGAAGGAGATCTGTTTCAGAGTGTGAGGGATGTCCTTCTTCATAGCTTAAACTAGAGGAAAATAAAAATAAGTGATCAAAAACACATAGCCCAAACAAATAGCTCTCAAAAAATTTCTAGGAGAGCAATTATCAAAATTAGAAGTCTTTTGACTAAATTCCCGACCTATAGACTAATAATAGATCAAGTCTGACAATACTGCCAAAATGGGGGAAATATATTGAAGATATTCTAGGAAGAAAAATGATACATAGTATTTTCCTTAATTCAATTTTTACCTCCCAAAGTCCTTTTACTGGGAGAGATAAAACATGATACAGTAAGAAGAACACTATCCTGGAAATCAGAAGAGCTGAATTCATTATCCAAGCTCTACTACTGGCCTACAGTTTGATTTCAATAAGTGACTCAATTATTGTAGGACTAATTTCCTCCTCTGTATGAATAACGGACTAAACAAGATCATCTCTAAGGTCCCTCCAATCCTAACATTCAGATAGTTCAAATAAATTGATCATTAACATTATTTCCCAAAAACTCACCTAGAAAATTTCAAGTTTATACATTGAAAGTCATTCAGAACAAGATGTTCTCTTCTCTTTTTTATTTTGAATATTTTAAACCCAGAGAAAACACTGAAATAGTATACTGAATAGTATAATAAAAAGTATATACCTGTCACTTAAGATTCAACAGTTAACATTTTGTTACATTTGTTTTGTCTTTCTCTCCATATACATATATACACTTTTCTTTTTTTACTAAACCACTTGAAAATAACTTGCGGACATCATGACACTTTGTTCTTAAATACTTCAGTTGTATGTCCTAGGAACAGGACATTCTCCTATGTAAACCAAACATTGTTATTAGACTTAAAGAACTTTAAGTCAGTTAAAGCATGTAATACAGAGCTCATATTCCAATTTCCCCCAATTATTGACAAAATGGGACTTTTAAAGCTTTCAATGTATGATCCAATCAAATTCAAGAACTGCTTTTGGTTATGTTTCTTTAAATTTAGAACAGTGCCCTCACTCTGGCCTTAATCCCAGATCTCTTCTTGATTTCATGACAATCTTCTTGAATAGTAGGCTATCCCAAATTCTGGATTTACCTGATTGCTACCTCATGAGAAGTATATAGTGATGTTTTATATTTCTTGTCCCATCACATGAAGATGCACACAATGTCAGTTTCTCATTATTGGTGATGTTCAACTTGAGGTGGTTAAGGTACTTTGTTAGATCTCTCCATGTAGTTATTTTTTCTTTGAAATTAGTATGCAATTTTGAGGTATTTAAAACTGTGTAAATATCTTGTTCCCAACAGCCAATGGTTTTCGACATCATTCAGTTGTGATCTTTAATTCAATTGTTGCACTGAGGACTGGAAATGTTAGGCTGCTAATGACATCATCACGTCAATATTTTAAAGTTAGCATTCTTCTGTAAAATAAAAATGAGCTTTCCTTCTTTTGCTTTTTCTCTTATATGTATATTATATATACTTATATATTTTATTCAGAAATATATATATTATACTTTTAAAAAATTTATCACTGTAGATTCTTGATGTTTAATTTGCCCTTTCAGTCCTGTCTCTTTTTGACATGTCCTCCTTGGTGCTCAAACATATCCTTACCTTAGAGCACAAGATGTTTCAGGCTCACCTTGATATTTTCCCTGCACCAGACCTGAAGTCAACCATTTCTACTAGGAGCCCATTTAGTTGGCAATGGCATTTAGAAACCAAGATCTGGGTGTCAGGTATGTTCAATGCCTAGCGTGTCATTGCTTCTAGACCCCTTTGGAAGACAAAGCTAAGAAAATACATGTCTTTTTAAAAACATGAGTTCAAACTGACAACTCTAATTCAAATCCAATTATTCCTCATCTTCCCCCATTTCACATGTGTATCTCCCTTTTCTTACAGTTGGAATGCTAGTTCACAACTACATTAATAAATTTACTCTTTAGTTCTATTTGAAAATACTATAACACAACCTCTACCAAAAACAATTCTAAGTAAATCTAAATAAAGGTCAGTATTTCTTCACAGTCCCAAGATCATATCCCACTAAGTGGATATAGTTAGAATACTGATTCAAAAGTAATTATTATTTATGATGGCTGTTATTAGATATAGGAATTAGATTGTTTTAAGATCCAATTTTAACATTATTTTAAAATCTTTTTAAACTTTAATAATGAATTTTATTAGGGTATAATTTACATGTAAGAAAATACATCGTTAAGTGTACAGGTAGGTCCATGTGTACACATTTTTGATAAATGTATACACCAATATAATCACAATCCCAACCAACTTACAGAACATTTCCATCACAACAAAAGGTTTCTCATGCCCCTCTGAAGTCAATCTCTTTTTCATCTCATCTCTGGCCCTAGACAACCACTGATAAGGCTAATGTCACTAACATTTAGGTTTGCCTGTTCCAGAATTTCACATGAATTTAATCATACAATCCGTATTCTTTTGAGGTACACCATGCTGTCGTATACACGAGTAGTTCATTCCTTTTCTTTGAATTGCATGAATATATCACAATACATTTATCCATTCGCCTACTGATAGACATCTGGGTTGTTTCCAGTTAGGGACTATTGTGAATAAACCTGCTCTGAACATTTGTATACAAGTCTTTTATGGACATATGTTGTCATTTCTCTAAGTTAAATATTTGGAGTGGAATTACTGGGTCAGAGATAAGTGCATGTACCATTTTACATTATCATCAGTAATGAACCCACATTCGATTTTTGCTTTATATCCTTGTGACCATATGATCTTTTCAGTCGTCTTAATTTAGGCCATTCTAGGCAGATATAGTGGTATCTCATTGTGGTTTAATTTGCATTCCTTAATAACAAATGCTGAAGGGCACCTTTTTCTAGATTTATAGGCTATTCTTTTAGCTTCTCTTGTGAAGTTTGTTCAAGTTTTTTGCCCTTAAAAAAAAGTGGGTTGTTAGCTGTCTTACTGGGTTGTAAGAGGTTTTTTTTATGTATTTTGTTTTTTATGTATTCTGGACATTTTTTGTCAGATGTATGTATTGTGAATGTCTTCTTCCAGTCTGACGGCTTGCTTTTTCATTTTCCAGTGTCTTTAAATAGAAGTTTTAATTAATTTTATTATGGTAAGAGCACTTAACATGAGAGCTACCACTTAAACTGTACAATACAGTATTGGTAACTCTGTGCACTATGTTGTACAGATCTCGAGAACTTATTCATCTTGCATAACTGAAACCTTTTATCTGTTGAACAATGCCCCATTTCTTCCTTCCCCAAGACCCTGGCAACAACCATTCTACTGTTTCTGAGTTTGTTTAATAAGGTTTTAATCTTTGATTAACTTGAACTATCAATATTTTCTTTTATAATAAGTGCTTTTAGTATCCTGTCACTTAATATATTCACCTGTTTTCTTCTAAAAGTTTTAGCTTTTATGTTTAGGTCGATGAATCATTTTGAGATACTCTTTATGTACAGTGTGATGTAAGGGTCAAGATTCGAATTTTTAACTTCTTTAAAAATTATGGTATAATTTGCATACAATAAAATTCACCCTTTCTAGAGTACAGGTGAGTTTGGAGAAATGTGTCAACACTACAAAAAACAAGGGAGAAAACAGTTCCATCACTACAAAAGATTCCCCTGTGCTCCTCAGTAACAAACCCCTCCCACCACCTCTAGACCCAGGCAACCACTTCTATTCTCTATCCTTAGAGTTTCGCCTGTTCCACATGACAAATAAATAGAATCCTTTAATATGTAGCATTTTCTGTCTAGCTTCTTTCAGGTAGCTTAATGCCTTTGAGATTCATCCATGTTGTTATATCAGTAATTTTTTATTGCTGAGCAGCATTCCATTATATGGATGTACCAAAAATTGGTGGTTGTTTCAAATCCATTCATCAGTTGAGGGCTCTTTAGGGGTTCTTTACTATTTTTGGCAATTATAAATAAAGCTGCTATAAACATCTGTATAAGTTTCTGTGTGAATATAAGTTTCCATTTCACTTGAGTAAATACATAGGAGAGGTATGGCTGAGTTACATGGTAATATTTTTAACTTTAGAGAAACTGCCTGTTTTCCAATGGCTATAATTTTTACATTCCCAACAACAATGCAGGTCTGGTCTAGTTACTCTGCATTTTCGTTGACACTAGGTATTATCAATTTGTAGGTTCTTTAAAAAAAAAAAAAATGTTTAGCCATTCTAATTGGTGTACAGTGGTACCTCATTGTAGTTTTAATTTGCATTGCCATAGTAATTAACAATGTTAAGCATCATTTGCTCATCTACTATGCAGAAATCTTCTTTGGTAAATTATCTACTCAAATCTTTTGCCCATTTTTATTGCATCATTTTTTATTATTGAGATTTAAGAGTTGCCTAAATATACTGGAATCAAACCTTTGATATGTTTTGCAAATATTTTCTCCCAATCTGTGGCTTTCATTCTCATAACAATGTATTTAGAAGAGAACAATCTTTTATTTTATGAATTTTATGAATTTATTTTATGAACATTTGGTGTTGTAGCTAAGAAATCTTTGCCTAATCCAATATCTCAACGATTTTCTCTTATGTTTTCTTCTGGAAGTTTTATAGTATTAATTTTTCCATTTAGGTCTATGATTCATTTGGAGTTAATTTTTTATACAAGGTGTGAGGTAAAGCTTGGAATTAATTCTTTTTTTAAATTTGGATATGCAGTTGTCCCAGGAATGTATACTGAAAAGATTATTCTTGAACTATTGAAATGCCTTGGCATCTCTGTCAAAAAAAAAAAAATCAACTAGCCATATATTTTTGGTTCTAGTCTCAACTATTCTGTTACATGGACCAATATGTCTGTTCTAAGGCCAGTTAACACACAGTCTGATAAAGGATTCAGGTTCTACAAATCTTCTAGTTTTGTTCTTTTTCAAAAAATTGTTTTGGCTATGCCAGGTATTCCTATATAAATTTTAGAGCCAGCTTATCAATTTCTATGAAAACACTTCATTGAATCTACATCACTTTAGGGAAAACTACTATCTTAAAAGTATTGAGTCATCTAATCCATGTTTTCTCTACTTATTTAGGTCTTTAATTTCTGTCATTAATCTGTTATAGTGTTTAGTATATAATTCTTGCATGTATTTTGTTAAAATATACCCCTAAGTATCTCCTTTTTCCATGAAATTGCAACATTATCAAACAAGGTGGTGACAGGCTTGCTGTCATGCATGTTTCCAACCTCCTATGGCTGGCCCATCTCCACATACCATAAAATAATTTTTTGTGATCTCTATGTAATATTTTTATGGTTTTAAAGTAAGTTTTAGAAGGTACTAACCCTCACGATAATCTGATGGTCACCAACTGGTTGAGGTTACTTTTTAAACAAAAGCCAAATTTAAAACAATTTTATCTTGGGGAAAAAATGCCTCAAAACATGGTGTTTGTTTTAAATTTCCATATTTGAACCAATGTAACATTTCCTTTGAATAAATATACATTTATTTAATAAAGGACCACCATGGCATAGCCCTTCCTAGCCCCCAAGGCCTGGATGGGCAAGGAGAGGCAGGATTTTTACCATCCCCCTATGAACTCCAAACATTACAAGAGCTAAGGCTTAGAGAAGAGGAAGGAGCCAAGGGATAAGAGTCACAACTGCTTCAATCTTTATCTTCCCAGCCTAGCATAAAACTTCAACCTTCCATCCCCCTCCACGTACATTCATAGTGGGGTATGGACTCAATCTTGAGGACAGGAAAGGTCAGAATTTCGCAAGGGGGAGTATCATTTTCCTTCAGGTGCTGTAGCTTAAAGTCCAAATTTAAAAACTGACACTTTCCTCAGACAAAAAAACAAAAAAGAGATTAATTATTCAGCTACCATTCTTTACCTTATTTACTTTAAGTCTGAACATACTTTCCCTAAACTTTCTTAATTTTAGTCTAATTTGTCTAACAAAGAAAATTAAGTTTTAAGATGAGAAAGCTGACACAAAAATCTCATCTAAAATGGCAATTTTTGCAGTGAAGATGGTATATGATCATAAGAAAAAATGCTTCTGACTATATTAAGAGTAAGTTATGTTATGGCTTATATGCAGATATCAATAACATATACAAATCTATCCTTGGGTAGCATACTTTAATGTCCATAATACTTAAGAAATAAGACACATTCCAAGTTTTAAAATCAATTATCAAAAATTCCATGAAATATGTTATATCCCAGGTGAACAAGCCAGTACTTGCACACAAATCATAAGTTACTTAAGCACTGAATGAATGATTTTGCCTTAAGTAGTCATATAAGTTTCTTCTCTGTGGTTAAAGAATTTAGCCACTGAAAAAATATATATTCTGATAAAATAAAAACAGAATTCTCTTTAAGCTCTGAAAATATTGTTTTATTCTAGATACATTAACTTTTTATAGTTGAGAAAGATAAGAAACCTAGATTAGAGGTTAGAGGCCCGGATTCCAGTCTTGATTCTTTAAATAACATGTTTCAAGGCTTTCAGCAAAGCGCATTATCTTGTGGAGTCCCAGTTTTGTTATGTATGAGGTCTAATGTTCTTTGTATTTATAATATTCTGAGTTAATCTAAATATTTTTACTTCATTTATCACACAGTATTCTTTAACATAAAATCTGTCTTCAAAATTGAGTACAGAGATAAACAGAGTTCACTGAATTAACTTTGTAGAACTCCAGAATGTCTGTCATACTCATATCTAAATGTTAAATATTTTATAAATCTTTGTTTTAGCTAATCATAGCCTGAGAAATAAAAACAAAAACCTTAACATAATAATCAGCCCTTATTAAGGAATGATTTGTGAATGTGAAAAAATAAACCATGAAACTATCTATGTAAGAGCTGTATAAAAGCAAAGACTTTGCACATAGGCCACAGAATTCAAATCCAGTTCTGTACTTTACAAATTCTGCAACTTGGGGTTAACCACATAGGTTTTCTATGTCTCAGTTTCCTCAACTGTAAAATATAGGTACTAACAACTCCCACCTACATAAGGTTGTTAGGAGAGTAAATGATAAAGCATATATACAGCATTTAACACATTTGGCACATGATGTTCAACCAATGCTATTATTACTGTATCTAAAGGTGAGGTCTGCATTTATACAACTGACAGAGACTGCCAAATATTATGCTAAGTACTAGAAGATACAAATATAAAAAGTCATAAGTAAATAAATAAACAAAAATAACACAGTATGAGAAGGCTTACTTTTAGGAAATGATAGCTGAGTACTGCTGGGTTTTTTCAAACTATATACTCCTCATTCTCACTTCCAGAAGTTATTTGTAATTCTGAGATGGGACCCTGTAAGTCACTCTGAAAAAGCTCTTACAGCAATTCTACTATGTACCAGCAGTAGAGAATCACTATCTTAAAAGGATAATCTGATAAGCAGTGTGGAAGAGCAAGCAAGCCTGAAGGCAGGAAGGTCAAGATCCTACTGCAAAAATCCATATAAAAAATCTTAAGACAAAACAGTGGCAAGTTAGTTAGCCACTTGAGAACTCTTAAAAATTAGAATTGACAAACTTGGTAAATATGAATTGTGAGGGAAGATGGAGGTGAACCACCCATAAGACTGAAATGTGGAAGAATTCGATTTTAGATGCATTAAGTTTGAGGTAGAGGCATTCTTAAGAGACATAGTGAGAAATATTCAAAAGAGCACTAATGAAAATTCCTACTTAGAACTTAGGAAAGAATTTGAGTTGGAAATAAAAAATTGGGAATCATTACCAAATGGATATTTCTGAAGTCATTAAAGTGAGTAAAACTGCCCAAGAGTATCCTATATCAGAAATGGGCTGAAGAAAGAAGCTATGGGGACGCTATTTTTGGAGGACACAGTGATCAGCAGGTCTCCATAAAAAGGGAATATTAAACTAACCCTATGCCAAACTAGAGGAAGTGAAGA
>NW_006433024.1:9912717-9915501 GCF_000325575.1 Pteropus alecto | reverse complement strand
GGGAGGGAAAAGAAGATGAGCATGCTTTTAGTGAACTGAGGGAAGAGAAAGCGGCAGGAGATTCATTCAGCTGGAGAGGTAGTTGGCAAGGGTAGACATGAAAAGCCTTGTGGGCACAGTAAGGAGCTTGGATTTTATTCCAAGTGCAATGGAAAACAACTGAACGATTTTTAAGCATGGGAGTGACTAAATACATTTTTATAAGGTGAGACTGCAGCTGCTATCTGCTAAAAAACTTCCCTCAGTTCCTAAACTAAAACTGAAAGCAAACGGAATCCTAAAATCAAATATAGCTTTCAACATCATAACTACCACCCCTCATATACACGTTACCACCCAACTAGCTTCAAGTTTCACTAAAATTTGCTTTAAAAATAAATGTTAAGGGATGCAGAGTTTAATAAACCTGGCTACCAAATGCTGAGTAATTCTAGAGCAATGTCTCTTAGTTTAAAAAACTGAAAATAACAAAGTTGTTGATAATAAAAGACACTTCTCTCTTAACACTCACTTTGCAAAAAATCATGGGAGAAGAGATAAATCTATGTGGTAAAGATGGTGAACTTTTCAGGATATTAATAACTATAATTGAAAAGACATGAGTGTTGACAAGGATGAGGAGAAACTAGAACCCTCATACATTGCTGGTGGGAATGTAAAACGGTGCAGCCACTTTAGAAAACAAATTTGGCAGTTCCTCAAAATGTTAAACACAGAATTATCATATGACCTAACATTTCCACTTCTAGGTATCTACTCATAGAAAATGAATCATATGTTCAAATAAATACTTTTATACAAATGTTCACAGCAGCATTATTCACAAGAGCCAAAAAATGAAAACCACCCAAATATCTGTTAACCAGTGAATGGATAAACAAAACGGGCTCTAGCTATACAATGGGATAGTATCCCACTATAAGTACTTACATGTACTGATACATACTACAACATAGGTGAATCTCAAAAGCATTACGGTTAGCCAAAGAAGCCAAACACGAACACATTTTACAATTCCATTTATATGAAATGTACAAAAAAAGGCAAATCTAGAGACAGAAAATCAATTAATGGTTGCCTAGAGCTAGAGGTGAGAATGGAGAGTGACTATAAATGGGCATGAGGTTTCTTGTTGGGATAATGAAAACATTCAAAGAGTAGATTTTGGTGACACTGTGGCAATGTAAAGATACTAAAAATCATTGAATTGTACAGATGGTATGTAAATTAATCTCAATAAAGCTGTTAATTTTTTAAAAAGGTGCCAAAGGAGTCAAATGGCCTAGATTCACTATCTCTAAAGGGGACCCTGGGCAATTTATAGCTTCTTTGGGCCTTAATCTGTTAATTTTTAAGGGTACCTTAGAGCATAGGTCCTCTTATACACTGCATCACCTAGGGTCTCTAGGGGCCACCAGAGGTCAGTTCTGCAGAAGATCAGAAGGCAGAAGAGAGAAGTCTATTTGTCCATTCCCTTCTTGTAACACAACCATGGTTCAAGCCATGCTGCATCCCCCTGCACAACTACAGCTCCTTCTGAGCTCCAAAAATGATTGCCCCTTCACGGGACTAGAAGTGGATTCCCACTGCTGCTACTCACCCAGTGTCTCAATATCCCTTTTTGGTCCCTTAACCCTACCCCCAATTATCTTTCAGAGATATACTATGATTGAAAGAGATACACACATGGCCTGATACTTGCTTTGAAATTATCCAGAGCAAGGACAAAGTAGAGAAAGTAGGTGGGGATATATGTGAAACAAGACTGACCATGTGTTGGAATTGTTGAAACTGGATAATGGACAAATAGGGATTCATTATGCCATTCTCTCTAAGTGTATCTGGTTTGAAATTTTCCGTAATAAAAATGTTATTGTTTGTAGTATAGAAAATCAACTTCTAAGTGGTTTACCCTTTAAAAAATTTTGGCATTTTTCTACTACACCCTTTGTGGCTCTGGCAAAGTCAAACTCTAACTTAAATTGTCTTATGTCTGTTTAAATGAGGACAGTACCAGCTGCTTTACCAGAGTAATATTCATCTTGCATTTCGCTCAATACGAGAAATGTTTTAAAATATTAAGCCACCTAATTTAAGCAGATCTAAGCAAAAGTATTTTAGCTAATCCACATTTTTGTCTTTGCCATGCTTCGCTGGGTCAGACAAATCTTCTCTCAAGTTATTTAAATAGGATCAATGATCACACAGAACTATAATGAGAATGATGGCATTAAGTCATATGAAAATTTCATTATTTTATGCTTAGTTACACCCCATAAATGCCTACAGGCCGACTAACATAGGACAACCTTACATGGTCAGGATCCCTGAAGAAACTTAAAACTTATGAAGGCCAAAATTAAACTATGAAATATTACATGCTACATCAAAGCAGAATATATTCCAGCACTAAATATATTCTTTATTAAATCAATATTTATTGAGCACTTATATGACAATATATGATGGGAAAAAACAGCTCAAGTTGGACTGTCTAGAAACACCCATATTAACAGTCAGGGACCAACAATAATCAAGAACAGAAAAATACTTTATATCAAAGATTGATAAGTGCTATGAAGAAACTTACAGCAGGGTATCGGGCTACACAGAGATGTGGGTGGGTTAGGTGGATGGATATGATTCCACTGAGGGGACTATAGACAGACCTCTCTAACAATGTGACATTTTGAACTGAATGAAGTGAGGGAGAAAGATATGCAGATTATCAGAGAGAAGAGTGGTCCCAGCAGAGGAAACAGCTGAAAGACCCCTAGATAAGAG
>NW_006433024.1:9902153-9912697 GCF_000325575.1 Pteropus alecto | reverse complement strand
GCTGCCATTAAAAAAAAAAGTTTTAACCAGAGATGAGAGAGACAGAGAAGGAAAGAGAGAATCTGTGGTCACAGTTTTAGGGGCAACATATTCCTCATTTAGGTGTATTATTTTGGCCCATTTACAGAGTGACCTGAAAAGCTGCTAGTTTTGAGTGACAAGAGAAGGTCCTGCAACAGGTCCAGGCTGCTGTGCAAGGTGCTCTGCCACTTGGGCCATATGATCCAACAGATCCATGGTGCTGAAGTGTCAGTGACAGACAGGAATGTTGTTTGGCGCCTTTGGCTGGCCCCTATAGGTGAATCGCAGCACAAGCCTTTAGGATTTTGGCGCAACGCCTGGCTACAGTCTGCAGTTAACTACTCTATTCTTGAAAAAGAGCTCTTGGCCTATTACTGGGCCTTAGAAGAAACTGGACATCCGTGAGCCACCAAGTTACCATGTGACCTAAACTACCCGTCATAAACTGGATGTTATCTGACCCATCAAGACAAAAGTTGGGCAAGCACAGCAGCATTCCATCATCAAATAGAAGTGGTATATATGTGATCAGGCCAAGTAAGCCCTGAAGGCACAAGTTACATTAACAAGTAGTCCAAATGCCCACGGTCCCCACTCCTGCCACACCGCCTTCTCTCTCCTAGTCTGAACCCTTACTATCAGTTGAGAGAGGAAGAGAAGACTTGGGTTTACAGGTGGTTCTGTAAGATAATGCAGCCATCACCTGAAAGTAGACAACTGTAGCACTACAGCCCCTCTCTGGAACATCCCTGAAGAATAGTAGTAAATAGAAATCCTCTTAATGGGCAGAACTTCAACACTGCACTGAGTTGTCCGCTTAGCTTAGAAGGAGAAATGGTCAGTTATATACTGATTAATGTGCTATGGCTAATGGTTGGCTAGATGGTCAGGGATTTGGAAGGAACATGATTGGAAAACTGGTGACAAAGAAATGTGGGGAAGAGATATATTGACCTCTCTAAATAGGCAAAAAAAAAAAAGAAAAAACAAAATGATGCTATTTGTGTTCCATGTGAATGTTCACTAAAGGGTGAGCTCAGCAGAGGAGGATTTTAACCATCTGGTGGACAGAATGACTGGCTTTCTGTAGATACCAATTAGCCTCTTTCTCCAGCCACCCCAAGGCTCATGAATAAAATGGCCATGGTTGCTGGGAGAGAGGTTATGCATGGGCTCAGCAACATGGCCTTCTACCACCAAGGCCAATCTGGTTATGGCCAGTGCTGAGTGCCCCATCTGCCAGCAACAGAGACCAACACTGAGCACCTGATATGGCGCCATTTCCCAGAGTGATCAGCCAGTACCTGGTGGCAGGTTTATTACATTGGACAGATTTCATCATCAAAACAGGAACATTTGTTCTTACTTAAATAGATACTTACTCTGGATATAGATTTCCTTTCCTTGTATCCAGTGATTCTGCCAAAACTACCATCTGTGAACTTACAGAATGCCAATGCCTTATCCACCATCATAATATTCCATACAGCAATGCTTATGATCAAGACATTTACTTCACAGCAAAAGAAGTGAAGGTATGGGCCTGTGCTTATGCAATCAATTCACTGGCTTTACCAGGTTCTCCAACATCATGAAGTAGCTAGATTGACAGAATGGTGAAATGGCCTATTGAAGACTTAGTTCCAGCACCAGCGAGTTGGCAATACCTTGCAGGCCTGGTTCTCCAGAAGGTTCTCCAGAAGGCTACCTATGAATCAGCATCTGTTGCCTAGTACTATTTCTCTGATAGCCAGGATTCACAGGTCCAGGAATTAAGGAGTAGAATGGAAGTGGCACCACTCACTAACACCCCTGCTGATCCACTAGCAAAATTTTTGCTTCCAGTTCCAGTGACCTTATGCTTTGCTGGCCTAGAGGTCGAAAGTCCGGAGTGAGGAATGCTTCATCAGAAAACCCAATAATGACTCCATTGAACTGGAAGTTAAAACTGCCACCCAGGCACTTTGGTTTCCTTATGCCTTTGAATCAATAGGCAGAGAAGGGAGTTACAATGTTGAATGGGGTGAATGATCCCAACCCCCAAGGGGAAATTAAAATACTCCACAATGGAGGTAATGAACAGTATGTCTGGAATACAGGAGGACCGTTTAAAGCATCTGTTAGTATTACCATGAACTGTGATTAAGGTCAATGGAAAACCACAATAACTCAATCCAGGAAGGACTAATAATGACCCAGACCCTTCAGGAATGAGGGTCTGGGTAACCCCACTAAATAAAGAGGCATAACCAGCTGAGGTACTTGTTGAAGACAAACCAAATGGGTAGTCATAACATCAGCTATGAGCACATAACCAGTTAAAGAAATACAGACTGTAATGCTTGTGAGTATTTCCTCCTTATTTTGCTATGAATAGATGTGTCTGTGTGTTTCTTTGTATTTTTACCCCTCATTTCTTTATCATGTAACATAAGATGTATGATTTTAGATCATGGCACTTAAGTATATAAATTTTATATCATAGTATTTAAGTTATAAGATAACAAGGAGAAAAGTAAATGACACACAAGGACTTTACTCGCTCTTCTGGGGAAGAGATTACCATGTTTTCAGTTCTATGCAAGATAGTTGTATCATGTTAGAAGAAATTATGACCTTGTTATTGTCTTTATTTAAAGATTAAATATTGTTGAAGGAGATGCCTATGCAAAACTGACAAGGGTGACTTCTAATGAGTGAATTTTGTGTTAACTTGACTGGCCATCGTGTACCCAGATTAACCATTGTTTCTGGGTGTATCTATGAGTTTAAAATTTGAATCCATGGACTCAGTAGGCTGCCCTCCCCAATATGAGAAGACATCATCTAAGCTATTGACAGCCTGGATATAAAAGGCAAGAGGAAAAAGTGCCCGCCCCCTTCTACTTTCCTTGTATCACTGCACAAGCTGGGACATCTCCTCTCATTTCCTTTTATCCTCAGACTAGAATTTATATCATGGGCTCCCCTGGTTCTCAGGCCTTAGAACTCAGACTGAATCACACCACAGGCTTTCCTGGTCTGCAAACAGATCATGGAACTACTCAGCCTGCATAAATGTGTGAATCAATTCTGTCTCTGTCTCTGTCTCTGTCTCTGTCTCTGTCTCTCTCTCACACACACACACCCTCCCTCCCTCCCAACCCTATTGGTTGTTTCTCTGGAGAATCCTGAATAATACAACCTCCCTCCTGTCTGGTCTGATGAATTGCCTCTTATTTAGTATCCAGTTTTCTACCTCTTCAGTTCTAATCTATTCTGTACGTTGACTACCAAATTAATCTTATTAAAACACTTTTTTGCTTATATCATTGTCATCCTTCTCAAAAACCTTTCAAAGCTCCTGATAGGCTGTAGAGACTGAACTCCATGGCCTGTCTCAAAGCCTTCTACAGTCAAGTACTGACCCCGTGGGGTAGTGTTACTCCTCCAGTGACCTCCCCAATGAAACACACCTTTGTACAGTCTCCCTCCCATAACTCTGCACTGGGACCAGTAGACTGTGGTAGAAGTGATGCAGGTCTAATAGATTTCACTTCCTCCTCCTTTGGAACACTTGCTCTTGGACACTCCTTTCTACTAATCCCTTATTCCATTTATGCAACATTAACAATAATTATGTTTGTATGCAATATAACTGACAAACATTTCCACAATCCCTTTGAACCTAATATAATTTCCCCTCTAAGTCCCAAAGCATTTTTATACCTTAAACAAATATTCTGCTTAATAGTATATTTTACTCATCCACTGATGGTTTAATGGGCACATAACAATGTGCTAGATATTATTCTAAGTGTTGATAATAAAGCTAATATTTTACATGCTATTCTACATATTATTACATGCTATTCTATATATTATTCTATATGCTGGACACCATTCTCACCACTTCTGAGTTCTCATTTAATCCTCAAGAACTCTAAACAGCATCCTCACTTTACACAAGGAACATGAGGCAGAGAGATTAAGAAACTTCTTTAAGATCGTATTCCAAGTAGTAGAGTCAAAATGTAAAAAAAAAACACCTCAGACTTCAGGGCTTATACTATCAAACATTACTGTAAACTGCCTTCTACAGATGCGAGTGAAACAGACAAGATCCCTGTTCTCATGGAACATGCATTCTATTTGTGGCGGTCAGAGGTCTGGGAAAAGGGTAGCAATAAATGATACATACAAATTTATGAAGTTACCTCAGAGAGTAATAATGCTATCAAGAAAAACTGTGATATAATAATCAGTTACTTTAGATAGGGCAGTCAGAGAAGGCCTTTTTGAAGAGGTATATCTGGAAGACCTGAATGTCCAAATGCAGCAGCAATGACCTGTAAAGAGAACTCTAGATAAATACAACAGCCAGTGAAAAATTCCTAAAACATACGTAATCTTAGCATGTTTTAGGAAGAGAAATTAGGCCAATGTAACTAAAGGGCGGTGGTGGGAGTGGAATGATGAGGTTGGAGAAAGGCTGAGGCTCAGAATTAGCTGAGGCTCAGATCATGTAGGCCATGAGAGAGACTTTGGATTTTCCTCTTGAGTAAGCAGATTTTAAGCAGGGTAATGACATTACCCGATTTATATTTTGAAATGTTAACTGTGGCTGTTGCATGCTTAATAAACTCTATAAGGGCTAAGGTGGAAGCAAGGAAAGCAATAGAAAGCAAGTGTAACAGTCCATATGGGAAATTATGGATATGGAGATCAAACAAACAAGATTTACTAAAGGAGTGGATATGAGAGGAAAGAAATGAATTACAGACTGCTCCAACCTTTTAGACCTGAGTTACAAAGTAAATGGTAGTATTATTTACTGAAGTGGGAAGACTAAAGGAGGACCAGGTTAGGGGTTAAAGTGATATCCATGTTTTGGACATACTATGTTTGAAATATCTATTCAATATCCAAGTGGAGATGATAAAGAGGCAGCCAGATATGAATCTAGAGGTATAAATTTGGAAGTCATTTGACATATATGGCAACTTCACTAAGGATGAGTGGAGAAGATAAAAGGATGAAATTCCAAGCTCCTGGGCATGTCAACATTTAGAAGCCAAGCAGAGAAGCAGCAAGTTACCCTGTCACCCTTCCGGATCACAAGTTCTTTGAGAAGCAGGACATTTTTGTGGAGAACTTAGCTTAGCAACAGAAATTCAGAAATGCTCAGTACATTTTACTGAGTCAATGAAGGCTTGCCATTTGATTTCTCAAGTTTTCACTACAGAAATATAATAATTAAGGATAAAGGCAACAGTGCCTTACATACAGTGGGCACTCAAATATTTGTTTAACAAATGAAAGAAAAAACTTGGACTATATTTTGCTAGACACATTTTAATACTCATTGTTCCAGAGAGTATAGCAAGAAAAGGTAGAAAGCAAGCAGCAGCCTATACATCCCCACACTTCTAAGCAATGATAATCGCAAATGCCTTAAACCCTTCATCTTGCTCCCTAATACAGGGTAGAGCAGGTAGACAGGGAATGGCACTAGAGGTGGAGCAGGAAGAAAAGGGATTCCAATTCCCACACTAAGGCAGTTTTTGCTTTCATGTCATAAATAGTGCATTAAGTCCCAACAATATGCCAGGCACTATAGTTAAGTACTAAATATACAACAGTAAATAAAACAGATAGTATCCCTCCAAGAACTTCCATTCTAAAGAGGCAGATATCTATTACATAAGCAGCACATAGATATGTAATTATATTTCTAACTGTTATATGAAAATACAGTAAAATGTACTGTCAACACATACCATTGCACAAAATAACAGGGGGCAGGGGTTGGAATGCAGTACGTTTCTAACATGAGGTACCTTAAGATGTCAGTTTGGGATGTGTTGAAAGAGTTATCTAGGTGGAGGTAACAGCATGAAGATTTTAGAGTAGGAAAGAATTTAGGATGAACCAAGAAATTTAAAATGGGCCAGTAAATGCAGGGCCACATACAGCATATTACAGATTTTAAAAAACTTGACTCTAAGATATAGGAGTAGCAATGGAAAAGTTTTAAGCAAAGGAACAAAATATCACACTGTTAGGTTTATTTATTTATTTTGTTAATCACCTTGGAAGCCATGAGGAGAATGAATTGAAGAAAGGAAAGGGTTCAAGATGACTTAGGAGGCTACTTCAGTTATCCAAATGAAAAATAATAGTGGCTTGAATCAGAGTGGAGCAGCGGAAACAAAAAATGTAGGCAATTTCAAGGTATATTTAAGAGATAAAACAGTAGGGCTTGGAGATTGAGCACACACAACTCCCAAGGTCTGGCCTGAGCAACCAGGTGAATAGAGGTGTGACTGAGATGGGCCTCATTAGACAGAGGTGGAATGAGTGGGGAAAGCATGAACTCATCACTAAATGCCCATTATATACCCAAGGAAAAGCTCAGAGAGGTAGCTGGATATACGATTAGGAGGGTTTGGGCTTTAGCCACATATACGGACATCTCCAGAGATGATATCTAAAGCCATGGGCATGATGTGATGTTCTCAGGAGAAAGCACATAATGGACAAGAAATCATATCAGTCCAAAGCCCTGGGGAAACAACGACATGTAGAGATTAGAAGAGTAAGAACTAATGAAGAATAAGGGAAAGTAGTGGGCCAGAGAGGTAGGAGGAAATCCAGCAAAGTACAGTGCTATGAAGCAAAAGGAAGCATGTTTCAATTAGGAAAAAAATGGTGAGTGATAACAAAGAACACTGAAATAAATATATTAATAATGGTTAGGTTTCCAGGCCAGCTACAGAAGCTCATTTAACCCATAATATAGGTAGATTACAGCATTAGACTATCTTACCATGAAGTACTACAGTACAGTAATTAAACATGCAGGCTCCAGATCCATAATGCCCAGGGTTAAATCTCAGTTCCACTACTTACTATGTGGCTGTAATATTACTTAATGTCTCTATGCCTTGGTTTCCTCATTCATAAAATGTAAAAATAAACCTACCTCAAAGGATTGCTGTGAAGATTAAACAGTGTGCATGTGTACGTGTGCATATATCACTTAAAACAGTGGCTAGCACACATTAGTTGCCTAGTAAGTGATAGCTACTATTACTTACAACATTGCTTCTAAGGGAAAGTACTTTCTGAACAACAGAAGTTTGTTTAAAATAACATTTCACTAATTTGGGATCGTCCCTATTCCTCATAAATTATGATCTTAAAAGGTTTTTTTTTCCAAAAGCCTTAAGGGGAACTCTAGCTGTAAAACTTATTCAAAAATTCCTTAATATAGTAGCAGACCTTTTCTAGAGAAGCTAATCATTGTTTTTTGAAGGAGTACGTATCACACTCATTACACGGTCATACTATAATCAGAAAAAACTTTTATATTAGGAAATTCTAAAAACTGGTGGCAAAAAAAAAAATTATTTCAAGTTAGAAAGGCAAACACAAATATAAATATATTTTAAAACAAAATATTTCCATTTAATCACAATCTGGTGCATGGTCAAACATAAACACAACTATCATAACCACGATGAAATCACTTCTCTCTTCCTGTTCTATAAAAGATATAAATATGAAGTAGAGAAAAGGCAGCCGGTCTGCAGCTTCCCGATGGTCATCTGATTTACAGAAGCATGCAAAGGTATATATACTGTCTACAACAACCCTACAAAAGTATCTCAACTCCATGGTGAGAGGCAAAGATTTGGTCCCTAAAACTGAGAAAAGAACAAATAAATGGAGATTTATATGACCAGTTTTTATCCCTGCACTTATGATGTGCCCGGCAAGTATTATTTTAAAAATATTCAGAAAGCTCTCTATATACCCTATTAAAGGTAAAATGCTGGGGTTTCCTTTCCCATTAGCTCTTTATTGCTCAATGGTTAAAAACAACAGAAATACCTTTTATCTGATGGCGCTGTTATATTAAAAAAGTATTATTTCGAACTCATGAAAAATTGTTTACCATGCTTTTCCCCCAACAACTGATGAAAATGCTCCATTTCAGGACCAAGCAAACAGAAAATAGGAGGCTAGATCTCAAGCCAGTAACAACTGAATGTTATTACCATCTGTTAGCTTCTGAATAGGTTACTGAAAACAAGGTGACAGACAGGCTAATTCTTTATGGATAAGTATCCATATTACATCATTACAACTAGTACTCATTTGCACCTTCCAGAAGAAACTGCCACAAAGGGGAACAAAAACATTCAACTGATACATGAATTATGAAAAAGCTCTTTAAAATGTTATAAAAATATGAATAAGCTTCTGAAAACACAGAATACCGAAAGACTTACGGGGCATATTTCAGACTCAGTATTTTCTATATAAGTGATGAAAGAAGACATTGCACAGTTTAAGGAATAAAATGAGGTACAATTAAGAAGTGTGTGTAACCCTGTACAGATGGCCTGATCCTCACACAAGATGTTAACAAAGCAAGTTGGTGGGGGAGGGGGAAAGCCTGCATTTTCTATGGTATAATTTAGCTGACTCCACCCCCAAAATATATTTTAGGGGTGGGGGCTTAGCATTTAAAAATCAATAACTTCCAATAAACAGAAAATAAATCTCTTTTAGATTATCTGTTCCAAATGAATCTACTTACTGTTTTCAAATGTGTTTGGGAAGTCATTCTTTGTTACTTTGATAAATAACATTTGGAAAATATGACAAGTAGATTTTAGAGTCTTGCCTCAGAAGTATTCTGCTAAAAGAAACAACAGAAATAACTAGGTAGCATTTGTTGCATATACCTAATAAAACATTGTTTTCATTTAAAACAAAAAATTATGCACAAATAACTATCACTGCTGTTCACTGAACAAAAAGTAATTTTAATTTGTAAATTATCATTTTCAACGGCAAAAGCTATTTGAAAAATGATAGTCAAATCGCCAAAATAATAATAATAATAATAATAATAATAATGTGAAACGTGCTAAAAATCTTTCATAAAACTTAAAATGTCTTCATTGTATATGATACAGTAATGACTTTCTGAAAGGTTTCAACATTTAGGTATTTAGCTCCAAAGTGACACATCACATTATTATTATTTTTTTAATCCGGGTCTTTTAAACAAAGGGCCTAAAATTTTCTAAGGAAGCTTATTTCCCTTTTCTCAAACCAAATTTTTCTCATTCTCTCACAATCATCCCAAGGTACTACTAAGACAAAGACCAGCTATTCTTCGCACTATTTTCCAAATAGTGAATGTAGAACTTTCATAAAAACAAAGAAAATAACCTAGAGAACACTGTAATATACAAAGTGGGAAAAAAAAGTTCACTTCTGTCGTGACAATAATGAAAAAATCTGATGAGATCATAAAGCCACGAAGCTTCCTGTTGGTAGTTGAGGATGAAGTCATTAGCAACCCAGGATTCCCTCCCTGGTCCTTGTAATCAGAAACTGCACCTACCAGATTCCGCATTGTTCGGCAGAGGTGGCTTTAAAACACCCCGCTCCCGAATCAGCCAAACCAGACCACGCCTTCCAGTTACCATTCAAATGACCGTTTCACGGTGTGGCACTACTACACATTTTCCGCGAGCCTAAATATCTAGTAAGAGTCAACATTTTAGATTCCCTTGGTCACGCAGGGGCAAAGATGAACTCTTGAACCCCGCGCTACATAACGAACCAGGACTTCAGAAGCCGAGATGGAGAAGCACGCTTATGCTTCTGTTCTCCAGCCTTTATGGCCTTCACTGACGCCCCTCTCCAATTTCTTCCCAACTTTCAGTCACCCCAAAGCACAGAAGGCAAAGAGAGATCCCTTACTTCCTGCTGTTGTTGAAAGGAGAGGAAACCAAAGAGTAACTTTGAACGCGTGGAAGAGAAATAGCTTAATCTTGGCCACCACTGCAAACATATGTCACCCAGCCCGGCGCAGCGTTCCCGCGCCACCAGGACCCCTCCCGGGGCTCCACGCCCCGGGGGTCCTCCCGCAGCCCAGTCTTCCCGGGTCCCCCAACGTCAGGGACGCGTCAGGCTTGGCGCCTCTTCCTCTCCCGCCTCCCCCACCCTCACATTGCCGGGGCCCCCAAGACCACATTGTCGGTTCCAATACAATGGAATGTCACTGCCCCGAACTCCTCAGAGCCCCCCTAAGCCCCCTCAGAGACGGTCTCGGGTCTCCGTGATCGCCAAGTTCAGCCACGAACCCAAACTTCACCCTGTGAGAGCCCAGGACCCGGGAGGTGACGGAGACCCACGACTCCCGCCTAGACCCACGTCCACGACCAGTCCCAGGCGCGAATCCTGCCCCGGGCGCCCCCACCTACCCCGAGACCACCCTACAGAAGTCATCGGCCGCCTCTCCCGGCGCGGACGAGGGAGAGCAGACGAGCAGACGAGCAGAGGGCTCCCAGCCCGATCCGGACCCCTGGGTGGTGCTGCCCAGGGACGAAGGCCCCAAATGCATCCCCGGCCTTTCCTGGCCCACCAGGACCCCGCCGCCCACCCTCCCTACCTGGCCTTGAGGCTGGGGCTGTTGCCGCTGCTGCCGCTGCTGCCGGCGGCGGCGGCCGCGGCTCGGG
>NW_006433024.1:9884583-9901472 GCF_000325575.1 Pteropus alecto | reverse complement strand
GAGACTCCGCGCTGTCGGCCGCTCGGAGGGGAGCTGTCCGTGCTCGCCGCGCCGCGCCCCGCGTGGGAAGGGGCCGCGCCTGCTGTCGGTCCTGCGCGAGGGAGGGGACATTGAGCGGAAACCCGGCCTGGGGCGCGGGGCGGGGGGCGCACAAAGTGGGGAGGCTTGTCAGCGCTTTGCTTGGAGTTCGTTATTTGATCCTTCGAATTATTTTGAATGACCCAAATACTCTGTTCCCATATCGCGATTTCTTTTCTCTGCGTCTAGTCTCAAACCAGAAACAGCTGAGCGGGCTGTTTTACAGTTCCGTTTACTCCCTTCCTGCCCAAAGCTTGCTCGGCTAGGGGACCCTTTTCCTGCTGTTAGGGGGGAGATTTATATTCAAAGAGATTCAAATTCAAACGTATAAATTCCCAATCCTCATTGAAAGAACCTTTCCCAAGGGCTCTTATTAACTGCCCCCACCCCCACCTTGGGGATTTTCTCATTCTGTATTTCAGAATCTTCCATCCCAAGACAAATACTGCCTCTTCATTAATTAGTCCATCTACCATCTGGATGACTTTACAATAAATTTAAACTCGCTATGCACATTTTGTGTTAAAGAGTTTTTTGTTTGAGACTTGGAACTTCAGCAAGACTCTCTACCAAAAACATTTCCTATCTGACCTCCAAGCTGTTTGATGGTGGTGATGAGGATTTAATGATTATTTGAGGCTCTTCTATTGTATATGAGCTGCGTTTCCTCTACTATAGTAGTGAAACTTGGGGATCATTGTTCCTTAAGGCATAAAGTAAAAGTAAAAAATAACAGTAACGTTTGTATTTATTGGCCACCACCCTTAAAAACCAGTACTGGTTTAACACCTATTAAGTGCTTAGCACGGAAATCTATCCCTTAAGGTAAGTCTAACATAAAGGTTTAAACAAATCAGGCCAGCATAGTAGATCTAATAAATTTGATACTATCTCTGACCGCCATTTTAAAAGCAGTTAAAACTTCCTGATACCTGGTATTGGATCTGCTCTTCCTTTTGAAACTAATTTTGTTCTGGGAGATTGTTTTCCTCCTGGCGCCTACATCCTTTTGTTCCTATTCATTCCTTTTTGTAAGTCTTTCGGCACCTGTGATGCTTGGAGTCTGGTCCTGGGGTGGGGAAGCAAGGAAGTGAGTAGTGGTTATTTACAAATGAATTCAAACGTATAGGCACAAGTGACCTTGCCAATTTTATGTTAATTCCAGTATGCATTTACTGAGGATATCTTTGAAAAGGGGTTATCCTTGAGGAAGGAATTTGCCAGATAATTTGAGATCCTGCAGAGAAGTAACATGAATCTTCCCCACAGCATTTATTATTCTTACTGCAGACTGGAGGTCTAGAATCAAAATAAAACAAAAGTTTTCTCTACTGACTATACATTTGTAAGTGCTTTCGTGAGCACTAAAGTTTTGTCTTTATGGAAAGTGTAGGCAGTGGATTGGCATGCTATAAATGTTTTATGGCACTTAGTTTGAGATACCCACAACTGGTACTCAGAGCAAGTTATGCAGGCAATACCAAACAAGTGGCAATAAAACCTTTATAGTACCTCACACCAGTATGTAGTTTATGTCACGTAAATCGGAGAAAAGATACTAAAGATTTTTAGTCAGCGTATTTTAAATAATATTACCATATATGACATTCCTTTGCCCATTAAGTGAAATTTCCTTAGTTTACCCTAAATCAATACACGCATATTTCCAATGTTACAACATGTCTACAAATAGCATCATTAAATCTTTTTGGTAAAACGAATATCTGAAGAATGTCTTCTTCCCTATTGAAAATGTACTCCCAACACAGCAAACTTTTCAAGATCTCTTTCAAATAATCTCCAACTAAGCTGCTTTAAGTCTGATATACACAGTGTAAAAATCTATAGTCAGCCTTGTTGTTCTTGTTTTAAATAAAAATGGTCATTCCATTCTTTGCCTGTGGAACTTTTACTCATTTTTCAATATATTGATAAAACATTGTTTTTTCATGACATTTCCCCAAATTCCCAAAGCAAAACCAATTGCTTTCCTTTCAGTTGCCCTATAATGCTTATTTTATTTATTATATTTAACACTACCATGTTGCATTATAATTAGTTGTGTACCTGCCGCTTTCCCTCACAGATCACAAGTTCCTTTCAGCTGTATTTAATCCATCCTTGTATCCCCAGCACTTCTTGCTATGCCTAGCATTATAGAAGGCCCTACATACATGTTTATTGAATGAAGATATACACACACTTTTTAAAATATGCATTCAGAAATTTCATTTAGTCACTGACATATTCACTTCTAAACAAACAAACCACCATTTCTAGTTCAATCCTAAAATTGGGGACAGTGTTTGAAAATTGGTTAAATCAAAGTCAGTTTGGTTGCAAGATGAATTGAAATCCTACACTTAAGGAGTCTTTCTTCCTTTCCTCTTGTGTGTTTATTGTCTAGGAGTGAGTGAGGCCTTAGAATATGTCCATAAACAGTGTCCCCACATTTCCCATGTTTTCCAACCTTCTTCCCAGGCACAGCACTAAGTGCTGATGCTACAAGGATAGATTAAATACAACTACCTTTAAGGAACTCATGATCTGTGAGGGAAAACAGCAGATACACAACTAACTGTAATACAATATGTTAGTGTTAAATATAATGAATAAAATAAGCACTATCAGGCGATTGAAAAGGAAGCAATTCATTTTGCTTTGAGTAGTTGGAGTAATGTCATGGACGAAAGAACGTTTGATCAAGATCTTGAAAGATGAGTAAAAGTTCCACAGGCAAAGATTGTCAGCCTTGTTAATGTTAGTTTATGTATACTAACTACTAAGCATATCATTAGTTGGTATCAGATTCAATTTTGTCATATGGGATTTCTTAATTTTTTAAGATTGAGATAAAGTAGTCTGAAACATCTTGTGAGAGTCAAAAACCCTCTCCCAAATTTCTGCAAATTCTGGAGAAACTTATAGTCTCTCATTCAATGTCTTCAAATTTCTTCTGCTTCCATGAGTGCTTTCTCTGTTTAGGGGAGAAACAAATTCAGTCTCTTCGCAGAGTTCCAAACACGAACACACACAAAATCCACTTGCAGAGAACATTTATGAAAGTAACAGTAAGCACTGGACTATTCATTATAATGTATTATGTTTACATATACTCATTTTTCTGCTGCTCATGTAATATGGCTGCTCACTCACAACTTTAAAAACTCAGAGGAAACATTGCTCATGACGTTGTAGCAGACCCCCTAGTGCCCACCTCACATCCTCTGGCTTACCTCTGAGGCTGTTTTGACTCACTTCATGCTCACAGTATCCTACCCCAAGACCAGGTCATGTGTCTTTCGGCACTCTGCTTTCTCTGATACTATTGAAGCTATCTAAAATTCAGGGGAATTTGTATCTCCCCATTAGGAGAAACATTCAATCAATGGAGAACGGAAGTCAGTGGATAAACACTCCAGCCTCCCAGCTTCCAGGTGGGCTGTTATGAAAGGCATTCTCAGTCAGTGGTCCTCACGGAAGCGAGCCCTTATTGCAAACAACAACAACTTTGATAAAATGCCCTTTGGTTTGTCCTTCTGCCCTGTCTCTCTTCCTGCTCTGTCATTCTTGCTGCCTCGCAATTTAACCACGAGTCATCCAAATCATTGTCCCAGGTTGTGCTTTTTGGGAAACGTGTCTTATACTATTATTTGTTATAACTACTTAATTTTAGTTTTTATGTATGTCTTTGTCATATGGGGCTGTTCCCAAGTCTAAGTTGTTATTGAATCTTCTATCAGCAACAGATTGGCTAAGGGGTCAAGGCAGAGGGAAAGAATGTTGCTACAAGTGCTAAAAGCTACATCTCGAAAGCATGTTCAAAGCAGTCAGAACTGGGACAATCTCAAAGAAGTTATCAATACAAGGGATGAAACAAATAGGCTTGGGTCTTTTCTTTTTTTTAAACGCTGCAGTTCTTCCAAACAAAAGCTTTCATGTCCCCTTAGTATGTATAATACTGATAAAAGTGGAATCCCAAGGCTTGCTGGCCTTCTTCCTTGTCCCCATCTCTAATTCCCAAGACACCTTGTGGAACTCTGAGGCCTCTATGATGATGGTTTCAAAACTATTGGCTAGACAAATAGCTAGAGCTTAGGTAGAGAGTAAAAATAGGGCACAAAAATAAGAGTTTCTGATATGTAGGAAATGTAAAAGTACTGGTTAACTCTTGGTGCTAATTTTTTATATATAGAAATTTTCTCATTTCATTAAAATTCTGATTGCTATATTATAGTCTACCATATTGATGCACCATAATTTACCTAACTCTTCATCTGTTATTGGACATTTAAGTTGTATACTATTTTTTGCTTTCTGAAAATATTGCAATAAGTAACTTTCTGAAAATATTGCATCCCTTTGATTCTTTAGGGTACATTCCTGGAAGAAGACTTTCTTTGTCATGGAACATTTAATGCTCTTCAATGCTCCTTGATGGATGCTCCTTCATGTGCTGGACACACATTGTCAAATTATTCTTCAGAAAGATTGTATCAGTTTCTCTTCCACCCTTAGTACTTGAGAGCCCTATTTTAAGTACACCCATGTCAGCACTGAATGCATGAATCCTTTTAGACTTACATTGTTGAAAATGAGGTTGCAAGAGCCACATTTGTGTTGTTTACTTTATAGCATTGATGAGCTTAGAGTGACAACTGGTCCCTTTCCCCTTCACAGTTAGTTTGAGACTTAAGTCTCTTTGCCCCAGCCCTATACCAGCTCCAGATACTTATCTATAGTAGTCAATAAAGTTTAGTGATTCTTATCCACCTAATACACTAAAGTTTCCAGAAAAATAAATAAAACAAAAATTAAAGATTAAGATAAATTCCAGTTGAGGAACTTAACCTAATGAAAAAATAATAAGTTAGAGGAACTGACATTATGAGGGTCCCAAGAAAGACATTATAAACAAAAACTAAAAATGTACTGTTTGGAGAGACAGACAGAATAAAGGTTAAGACTCTGGAGCCAGGATTGCCTTGATTCAAATGGCCTTGGGTAGGTACTTAACCTTTCTGGGCCTCAGTTTCCTCTTTTGTAAAACTGGGTAATAATACCTGCCATGTAGAGATGTTGAGAGAATTAAATAACAATATATATTTAGAGTGATGCTTGGCACATAGTTTTTTGGTGTCTTTTGGGGGGTTAAAAAAACTTTTTGACGTAAAGAAGTTAAAGAATAGTACAAAGATACTACCTTTATATCATTTATTAACATTTCATAAATGTTAACATCTACCACATTTGCTGTCAAGTTCTCTCTCTTTCACACACCATTCTATTTAACATTGTACTGGAGGTCTAGCCAGTGAAATAGGATGAGAAAAATAGAAAGAAAGAAGTAAAACTATCTTTATTCGTGAATGTCATAACTAGGTCATAGAAGATCTTAAGGAGTCTACCAAAGAAAAAGTAGAATTAATTGAATTTAGCAAGATCCCAGGACATAGGTAAATAAATAAAGATTGCACTTCTATAAAGTAACAATAAACAATTGGAAAATGAATTATTAACAATTGAGATATATTTCGTAAACATAAAATTTACCATTTTCAAATATACAATTCAGTAGTTTTTATTTTATTCATATGATTGGGCAACCATCACCACTGTCTAATTCTAGAACATTTACATCACCCCAAAAAGAAACCTCACATGTGTTAGCAAACATTCTCCCCATTCTCTCCTCCCCTGGCCTCTGGCAACCACTAATCTACTTTCTGTCTTTACGAATTTGTCTGTTCTGGACATTTCACATACATGGAATCATACAATATATGTGGCCTTTTGTGTCCTCTTTCATAATGTTTTCAAGGTTCATCCATGTTGTAGCATGTCTCAGCACTTCATTCCTTTTTACAGCTGAATAGTATTCCATTGTATGAATAGAAAACATTTTGTATGTTAATTCATAGGTTGATGGACATTTGGGTGTTTCCAGTATTGGGCTATTATAAATAATGCTGCTATGAATATTTACATTCAAGTCTTTGTGTGAATGTATGCTTTTAATTCTCTTGGGTATATACCTAGGAGTTGGAAATTTATATTTCAAAAATGTCATTTGGAATACTATAAAAAACATGAACTACTTAAGGATGAAATTAGGAAAATATATGAAACACTTATACGTTGAAACCTATGGACATTGCTAAGAGAAATTTAAAAGACCTCAATATGTTGAAAAATATATTATGGATTGGAGGACTCATAATTCTTGAGAGGTTGATTCTCTTGAAATTTTTCTGTAAATTAAAGGTAATGCCAGTCAAATTCCAGAAGTATTTTGATTTAGAAGTTGACAAGCTAATTCTAAAATAGATACATGGAAATGCAAAGTGCCTTGAATAGCCAAAAATAATTTTAGGAAAGAATAAAGTGAGAGAACTTATGCTACATCAAGACTTACTACAAGCTACAGTGAACAAAACAATATGGTATTGGAATAAGGTATGCGTACATCAATGGAACAGAAAAAAAGAGCCCCAAATATATTATCAATTGATTTTCAACAGAGTTCCAAGACAATTCAGATAATTTGGTGGGGAAAGGACAGCTTTTTAAACAAATCTTGTGAAAACAACTGCAAATACAAACAAACAATTAGACTTACATGTAAAAGCTGAACTATAAAATGTCTAGAAGAAAACATAGAAGAAAATCTTCACAACTTGGTGCAGATGATTTCTTGGCAGGACACACACGTAAAAATGAACATAAAAGCTCTTTCGGCCTTAGCACTATTTTCTTAGAAACCTCCTCGCCATGAGAGACAGTGGAGGAAGAAGCGAATGCTCAGGCTGAAGTGCAGAAGAAAGATGAGATCGAGGTCCAAGTAAACTTGTTAGATTGTGCATCCATGGAAGCCATAGCAGAAATAAGGAAAGCCAAAGGCCAGGGACCCTGATATAAATTTTTGGATTCCATGCCTACTCTCTAGAACTTTTCAATGGATCTAGAACATCCATCACCATCTGATCGCTGCAACCACCTTTTGAGAGACCTGTGTTGCTCCTACAAAAACAACTGTTCCTTATGGTCCTTTGCTCTGGACCTGTGACATTCTGGACTAGTTCTGTTCTTGGTTGTGGCTGAATGTAATGTGTACAATAAATGACCTCTTATGCTGTCTTAGATGAAGAGAAAAAAAATGAACAGAAAAGAAAAGCTGATAAATTGGACTCCATCAAAATGTAAGACTTATGCTCTTTGAGACTCTGTTTAAAAAATTGAAAAGGCAAGCCATGACCTAGAAGAAAATATTTGCCAAATATATCTGACAAAAGACGTATCTAGAATAAAGAACCCTTATAACTTAAATGTAAGAAGATAAACAAACTAATTTGAATAAACACTTGATAAAAGAATATACATGAGTGACTAATAAGTATATATAAAGATACTTAATATCTTCAGTCATCAGGGAAATGCACATTAAAACCACAATGAAATACCACTACATACCCACTAGAGTAGGTAAAATTAAAAGACTGGTAACGGCAAGCATCAGCAAGGATGTAGAGCCCCTGAAAACTTCATACATTCCTGTTGGGAGTGTAAAATGGTTCAACCACATTTTTTGTTTGAAAAATAATTTAGTAATTTTTTATAAAGTTAAACATACACCCACCTATTACCAGCAATTCTAATCCTAGGTTTTTACCCAAAAGAATTGAAAATACATGTTTAAACAAAGACTTGTATATGAATGTTCACAATAGCTTTATGTGCAAATACTTATCAACAGGTGAACACATAAACAAATTGTAGTGTATCAATACAATGAAATACTATTTAGCAGTAAATAGGAACAAACTACTGACACATGCAACAATATTCTGCTGAGTGAAAGGAAACAGGGACTAAAGAGTATGTGTCATAAGACTTGATTTATATAAAATTCTAGTATAGGCAAAACTAATCTGTAACGATAGAAAGTAGATCAATGGTAGCCTGAGGCTAGAGAGTCAGGAAATTGACAGTAAAGAGACATAAGGGAAACTTTCTGCAGCTGGGATGATTGTTACATGGGTATCTACGTTTGTTAAAACTGCTCACTGAAGATGACTTCATTTTATAACATGTAAATTATACACCAATGAAATTGCTATAAATGAAACAAATCAGAAATCAGAATACAAAAGTGCTCTTGAAAATTGAAAACATGAAAATCTAAAACTAAAATATATTAGAGTTGGAAGTTACAGTATAAAAATTATAAAGTAGAATAGATGCAGAAAGAAATAGAAAATTGTGGATTGATTGAGAAGTCCAATATTCAACCATTAGGAATCACACAAAAAGTGGAGAAAACAAAAGAGAAGAAAGTAGCAAAAAAATGATACAATAAAATTTTCTAGAATTGGAGAGTATAGCTCTTCATATTGAAAGAAGCCATTGGATGCCATGAACAGTAAGTGAAAACTTGCACCCAATCCCAGACTGTTCCAACACCAGACTTCTCAGTTTTGTAGGCCAGTTTGAGTTGTTTTTGTGTCTTTCAACTAGACCTTTTAGACCCTGCTTCCTAATCTATTTACCAGTGACCCCTATATCATTTTTTTCTGACCCTGAGTGAGAAAAATATGTTTAGAGTCAGCAGTGGACTTCAGACAATACTGCACTTACTTTGTAAGGGTGTTTCTAATCATCCCCACCTCCCAAATCACTGTGGTTCTAGTCCCCAAAGTTTTCCTTCTCATCCAAGTTAGTAACTCTGTGGAAAGCATATTACCAAGCTGTCATAAGGACAGGTTCTACCTTTAGGTGAAATGTGGCTATTCCATTTACTTTTTAAAAGTTTATTTCTGTGTTTCTTGCACTATCTTGTCACTGCAATAAAAATCTAGAACATATTTTACTTATAGACTTCATCTAGTAAAATATTACATAAAATGATTACTAAAACAATTTTTTTCTTTCAGTAGCATATAAAGAGGCATTTAAAAACTTATTAAATTATTATTTATTTTAATTAATTTATTGGAGTGACATTGGTTAATAACATTATATAGGTTTCAAGTGTAAATTCAATAATATGTTATCTGTGTATTGCATTGTGTTCACCAGTCAAATCTTCTCTTTTAAAATTGTCAATTGGTCCTAAGGAAACTTTTTGTCTTAAAAGTAATTTTTAAAATAAACTTTACTTTTTAAAGCAGTTTTAGGTTCAGAGTGGGAAGTACAGAGATTTCCCATATACCCCCTTTTCCTATGCATGAATAACATTCCCCACTATCAAAATATCCCACCAGAGTGGTACATTTGTTACAATCAATGAACCTATGTTGACACATCATTATCATCCAACTCCATAGTTTACATTGCACTTCAATCTTGGTGTACATTCTATGGGTTTGGACAAATGTATAATGAAATGCAGCCACCATTATAGTATCATAAAGAGCCCTTTCACTGCTTTAAAAAATCCCCTGTGCTCCAATTATTCATCCCTTCTCCACCCCCACACCCTAATCCCTGATAACCACTGATATTTTTACTATCCCCACAGTTTTGCCTTTTCCAGAATGTCATAAAGTTGAAATCATATAGTATGCAGTCTTTTCAGATTGGCTTTTCTCACTTAATAATATGCATTTAAATTTCCATCAAGTCTTTTCATGACTCGATAGCTCATTTCTTTTTAGCATTGAATAATATTACATTATTTGAATATAACATTTATCTATTTGTCTACTGAAGGACATCTTGGTTGCTTCCAAGTTCTGGTGATTGTAAATAAAGCTGCTGTTAACATCCATGTGCAGGTCTTTGTGTGGACATAAGACTCATTTGGGTAAATGCCAAAGAGGTTGATTGCTGGATCAAATTGGAAGAGTATTTAGTTTTGTATGAAACTGCCAAACTGTCTTCCAAAGAGACTGTACCATTTTGCATTCCTACCAGCAATGAATGAGAGTTCCTATTGCTCTACATCCTCACCAGTATTTAGTGTTGTCAGTGTTCTAGATTTTGGCCATTTTAATAGGTATGTAGTGCGTGTCTTTTTGTTGTTTTGGTTTGCAATTATCTAGTGACATACAACATTAAACATCTTTTCATATGTTTACTATTTGTATATCTTCTTTGGTGAGGTGTCTGTTCAGGTCTTTTGCCCATTTTTAAAATTGAGTTGTTTTCTTATTGAGTTTTAAGAATTCTTTGCATAATTTGGGTAACTACTTTATCAGATATCTTTTGTAAATATTTTCTCTAGTCATTAGCTTGTTTTCTCATTCCCTTAATTTTATAAAATTAAAATAATTTTAATTTTCTCATTCTCTTTAAATTTCTCATTCTAAAATCCAATAATTTTAGATCAATTAGATCCAAAAAAATTTTAAGGTAGTCTAAATGTGTAATATGAAGTAATATTTAATAATAATCAGGGTTTATCTGTATGATATTTAGTATTTGTTTCTCTTAAGCTATAAGTACTGTTACTCCTATAATCTAGTGTAACATTACTATATTCTTTTGATTTTTAAATTATGTATAGACATAGGGCAAAGGAATAAATTTTAAGGAGTAAATATTATAAATTTGCCTCAAATAATATATTAAATATTAAAACCGTGTTAGAGAATAGCACTTTCACAATGCAAATAAATTGTTTAAACAGAATGCTAGCCCCACTGGGTGAAAGATATATACAGCAACACCACGCTGTAAACATTGTTTTGAAAACATATATTGTGTTGTTCATATTTAATTTATATAATTATATGCCTTATATGAGGAAGAAGTATGTTTAATTGAAAGAAGCAACAAATATTTACTTAGTAAAAAGTTTTTTCACATATACAAAAAAGTGTATAATAGGAAATCCATTAAAACCAAAACATAATCAAGGCTGTATTTTTTTTATATATTAAAAAAATGGGTTTGGTTTTCCAGATAATGAAAACACTGATGTATTTGTACTGAACTGCCTTAAACAACAACAAAAAATGTTGGAGAAAACATATGATACAGAAAATTGAAAGCATCAATGTCATACATGTTCAAAATGCCACATTGGTAATTTACAAAAGAATCTAGTGTAAAAAAATTACATCTAGACACTCTTCTAATAGTATAAGCATCATATGCAACATTTCAAATCAAACTAATAACTATTCAAATTTAATTCGCTTTCAATTAGAACAAAAAAGACATGAATAGTATGAAATTGAGCTTTTGAGCAGCACTAACAAAAGTTTTCTCATTAAAAATCCTTTTGTACATATAGAAAAAGTATAAACACATACATTATCTGATACATAGAAAACATTGATTGGAATTTTATGAAGAAGAAACCAAAAACACAGAGGATACTTTTGTTCTAGTTTTTAATTACTCTGAGAGTTTTCACTCAGTTTTCACGCAGAGGGAACATTAACAGATGCAGTATTTTCACTCTCAGAGTTCGTGCTGTTTAATTTTTTTTCATTTTGAAAAAATATTCCGTGTAGAATTATCTATCTTACTAAAGGTATAACATTATAAAGATGTATTTCTCTTTTTCTAGTCTCATTCCCTTTTTATATCTATATTCCATTAATTTACCCTGTTTTCAGAGGGGAAAACTGATCTAATTAAACATACAACTGTGTCAAAGTAGATTTAATGATTAACACTAAGCAGTTGCCTAGGGAACAAGCACGACAGTCCAAAAAAAATCTAACACTGAAAATGCAACAGGAATAGAAAATAGTGAAAGAGACAGACATATATGTCAATAATTTTATATTGAGATTTTTTTTCAATCATGATAAGCATTTGTCAATTATGGTTCTATCACATTATTCTTTTTATATTCAAAGTATTATGAGCTCAACATTGAATGCTCTACAAATGCCAGTGATTTCACAATCTTAATAATGAATTCTAGAGTCATTCAAGTTAAAACAACAATTTTACATTAAATGGCGGTATATAACAAATTTAGGCTACTGCTGTAGGGGAGAAGTGGTTGTCACAGATTCTGAAGTTAGACTTTGCAGTTAGACTCTTGTGAGTCAATGAGAGTAAAAAAGTTAATGGAATATTTCAAATTATGATTCAATAAGATATAACATATATTCTATTCATCCTAAGAAATACATATGTGATAATACATATTTATATGCAATATATATATATACCTATATGCATTTATATATATATGACCAATGCTTATTAATTTCTCATACAAATTTAGAATTAGGTAACAAGATTCTTGGATTTTATGATTTGAGACAGTATAATTCTATAGGTACAAGATGGGCCTAGGAAAGTATGCTTGCCAATTCTAAACCTAATTCTCACCAACATGTTAATTTGGGGCAAGTTATCCTTAGTCTTATTGTTATGAAGTGAGCAGTTTGCCTCTTACCTTTAAAAGAGGATTAAAATAAGTGCAAAGTGGAAGGTACAAAATTACGTGAGAAAAATGTAAAGCTAAGGTATGACAAATAGTAAAATTTTTATAGGTAATGTAGGTGGCTTTAAAAACACCACTTTTCATAATTATATATAAATATTGCTAAACAATTTTTTTTTCGATGACAAGAAACCAGAGACACAAGAATCTAAAATGTCTTTGGAGGTCTGTAATGGTTAAGGTTTTGCTTTTATCTATCTGCCTTAAGATCATGCTGTCTTAAAGGAGAGACACATACGTTCATACACACACGCACATGCACACACTGTAATGACTTATACTTTCTAAACATTTCATTTGGAAGAAATTATCAGATGCATGTGGGGTTTAGTCTCATCTCTGTAAAAATTATAAAACAAAATACAATTTTATAAAAGGATCTTAAGTAATAGGAAAATGCAATGCCTGGCAAAACAAAGAACAGAATTTTCTATTTTATTTTTCAAGAATATGTCATATTTCTTGAGCTCCTGTAAAAAAGAAACAAATTCACACATACATATACACCCACCCACATAAATTTATGCACACACACTCACTCCAGAGGTGTATAGCTTATACTCTACTACATTCTTTTTTTTTTTCTACTACATTCTTAAGGAGAGACTGGTCATATATACAATTAGAAGAAGAGACCAAGTATACATTAAAATGATTACCTATGGTGTTTTGTGTCCAGATAGTAAGAGATACAAGGCATTGCTGGTAACTTTAATCAATATTATTTTAATAGCAGAAAAGTAACTTACTTTTCCCAGGTTCTTAAGCTATTATTTAGAAAATACAACAAATTTTCAAGATAATTATATATAGTAAAAAATAGATAATTTAACAATGAAAATGGGTGTGTCTACTCATCAGGAACATGGACAACTTTATCAAGTTCTAGTCACCCCTAGATTGAGGCCTGTTTATTTGTTAGTGTAACAAGTCTTCCAAATCTTTGCCATTGCAAACCTCTGAAGAACTAACTCCCTAGCAAGCGCTTTTTTTTTTTTTAAAGAAAACTATTGACTCCACTTATCATAACGAAACAGGACTGATAGCAAAGTCAACAATGTGCAAAGTATGGTGAATGCTATGCAATAATTTAAAATATAAAACTATCAAGGTTACCAATTTATATTGAAATGTCAAATCCTGTGTTTTCCAACCAAAAGGAAATTCTAATGAAGAGTGGGTCTAATATTACACCTTGAGATAATCTAATGATTACGAAATCTTACTTTTTAAATATTCAACACCAGAAATCTACACAAAGTAGATTATCTGTACAAAGTATACACAGATAGTTCTAGCTATGACATCCGTAACACAGATGTTTTTGAACCATTAAAGTAAACAAAAAAGTGCTCTCTTCTTAACTGCAAGGAGATGGAATCAAAGTTTCTTATCAAGCTGATAACGATGAAATTCAAGTCCAAGACGCCGACAGAACTGTGGTATAGTACTTGTGCTTATTCTTTCTTTACTTCTTGCCGTTTGTCATAAAGGGCTGCATTGACATGTCTTTTTGGTTCAGGGAAAACGAACCATTCAAATAACATGAATCTCTTGTACCATCAAGATGGCAAGATGGTCTTAGTGAGGTGGGAGTGACATAGACTTTTTAAATACCCTAAACCCTTTTGCTGGCCCAGAATATGACGGTGGTGGTGAAATACTGTGTTTTCTGGTCAGTGCCATTGCCTGTTCATAAGAAGGTAATCCTGTGTCCTCCACTGAAGGTGGCAATGGAGACAAGACGGCTTCCTCAGGTCTTCTGAAAATGATGGAGGGAGTGTGCCTGCCTCTTCTTCCGTAGGTGGCTGAGGAACTAAACAGAGAGACAGCATTTGGGTCTTGAAAAGGCAACATTTTCAGATTAAGATGGCAATATTCAAAAACCCAGCTGACTATTTTTATAAAAATTGAATCCAATTTATTAATATAACAACAGTTATATAACAGCAGAAAGAGTCTTGGTATAGTGGAAAAGAACTTTGAAGTCAGAAATGGGTATGAAACTGGATCCTGTCATTTCATAGCTATGTAACTAAAGGCAAGTGACCTAATTCAGTTTCCTCCTATGTAAAGTAGGGATAGTAACAGCTACCTCAACAGAGTTGTTTTATGTGGATTGAGAAATGTCATATGTGAAGCAACTAAACGGTGTCTAGACTACTATAATAAGGACTCAAAACATACTAATTCCCTTTTTCTCTCGCTCCTGGATAAAAACTTTCTCAAAGAATGGTGTAAAACCAAATCGAGGCATTGTTGAAAGGCAGCAAAACTCCAAGCCAAGGAAACTGATGGCGCAGAGATAATCACAACAGCTGATTCTCCTCTCTTGCCTCCGTTCCCCGCTGCAGTCCTGCTGCCTCCTAAACAGTCCTTCCATCACGTCACTCTTCTCCGCAAAAGCCTAACCTACAGCCTTCTTTCCACTGAATCGAGTTCTAATCCCTGTGCCCCCTTTTCAAAGCCTCCCTTATGCTGGCCTCACCTTAGTTTTTATAGCTCTCTGCTCTTGCCAAGGTAGCCTCTTTAACAGTCAGTCCTCTATATGTGTAATGTACCATCAAGTCCTGTCTCTGTGCTTGTGCTGGTCTTGTTCCCTTTCTCAGCTTATGTGTTTCCCTCACTCCATTGATCTAAGCCCAGCAATTTATTTTATTTTATTTTTTCATTATTATTTTTTAAAATATTTAACGCTTCACGAATTTGTGTGTCATCCTTGCGCAGGGGCCATGCTAATCTTCTCTGTATTGTTCCAGTTTTAGTATATGTGCTGCTGAAGCGAGCGCATAAGCCCAACAATTTAAAAAGATATATGGCCTCGTTCAAGTCCTACCATTTTTACAAACCTTTGTCAGCTACATCAGCCAATAAAAATTGAGATGCATCAAGGGTCTAGTGTTTTGAACCTACACTTTTCCTTCTCACTTGCAAATTACAAAATGATAATTTAAACATTAGTAAATTGATCTGTTTAGACTCTAAAGCTGAATGTCTATGAAGTACCTATGCATAAATTAACCTCCTTTAGTTATGGCTAAGACGATAATTAAAATTCATGGGTAATCCCAAATTCTAGTCAGTATTTACAATATTCTTTCCAACAAAAGACAGTTTAGCAGATCCAAAATTTTTTCAAACTAAGTTAGTCAATTTGCACCTTAAAACGCCTTTTCCTTTGGAGGTAATAAAGAGATCTGAAAGTGGAAGGAAGGAGAGAGGAAAATTGCAGAGAGAAGAAAAGGAAAAGATCAGTGTAAATTTAGGAAATGGATAATTAGCCCTTCAGTAGCTGAGAGGTGACAGAGAGCATTACAAATTTACTCAGAGGGCTCAACACAATTCTTCCTCAAGCAGTAATCTGGAATGTTTTTAGGCTAGTCATTTCCCATGTTCATTAGCTTGTAACGAAAAGTTCTATTTGTTTACAGGGAACATGAGAGAAAGATGTTTTATTTGAACAAATAAATTTTTCCATGTTGACTTTCAAAATTTAAGATATAGAAACAATATAATAATTGTATCAGTCATTAAATACCTGCACAGCCATTCTTTATATACATTTTAAATGACTGAAATCGGAAAGTATGCGTTAATAGCATCTCAAATAAACGAACAACATCATATTATGCCTATTTTACTCCATGTAACATAGAAACTAAGAAAATGGTAAGATCTTGTTTCCTATTTCTTGGCATGTTTTTACAGAGGAATGAGACATACTTTTCTGACAATGATCTTATTTTTCACTCTTTTCTTTCTCAACTATTTCCTCACCCTTCCCCCACTTTCAGACTTGCAAAATATAGAAAGAGAACAAATAATCCTGCTGGAAGAATTTCTTGGGACAATAGATGAAAAGTACTTTAGTAAGTATTTGAAAGTTAATCCCGACGCAGGAGAATGTTTGGTAAACCTAGTCTGAAATGTCCCTTGAAACTCAAATGGTTGCTGTGAGGATTAAAGTGAGACAAGATGTTAAAATGATCTGTGAACTGTACAGTGTTATACTGTACTAACATTACGTATAATTAACCTTATTTTTAAAATAAGAGATGTCCAGGGTTTTTTAATTTTTAATTTTAATACACAGAAAACATACATAATAACGGCACCACTTTGCTCTGTCTTTGAATTCTGCTTTTAAACTCACGCAGGGAAGAAGCAAAAAGGTTTTCAGAGGAAAAAAGGTATAAGGTAAGACGCTGTAGTGTAGAAAAGCACAAAAATAAAGAACCGGAGGAGAGAGAAGAAAATGTCAAGCATGAGGACACTGAATAATGGCTATGCTGTCACAGACTTTGAGTGAAATTATTAAACGTGAGGGCGTACATACATGAACTTTTTCGGAAAAGCGTTGTTAATGGCGTAGAAAAAAAGGAAAGATAAAAGGCAAGAAGAG
>NW_006433024.1:9859009-9884567 GCF_000325575.1 Pteropus alecto | reverse complement strand
TTTTGCCTATTTCTTCATTAACCTGTGAGTTTTCAGGACTCCCCCAGTTTGTGGAGAAAGACACACTGAATAAAATTTTAGTCAAAAGTCCTAGAAAATGGAAAGACCTAGCTCATTTCCTGTATGTTAAATTAAGGGAAATTAATAGAAATCTCCCAGGTTAAAACATACTGGCTTAAGAAAAATTAAACTAATTCTTCCTTACTGTCTCTCACTTTTCAAATTTTTACAGGATTTACAGAGATCTCTGACAAACACCATGCCCAGAGGTCACATTAATCCCTCAGAGAGCTCTTAAGGAATTCCAGTTTGGGGACAGAATTACAACTTATGTTGCCCTTGTCCTCGGCCCTCTTTGCTGGCACATCTTCTTTCTGCATCCTTACTGTGGACTCCGTCCTTTCCCTTCTGTCTTTTCATCATACTCAAAACTTGCCTTCTCTCGTGGCTTCAGCTTTTACCCTCCAACAGATGAATCCTAATTCTACACCTCAACTCTCACTTTAACAATATTTAATATGTATAACATAAAATTTGCCATTTTAACTGTTTTTAAGTATACGATTCAGTGGCTTTAATTATATTCACAACCATCACCACTGTTTCCATAAGCTTTCATCACCCGGTCGCCGTCACATGCTTGCTTGCAGAATTTGAAAGTGTGACTAGGGGTTATCTAAAAGCATCAATTTTGAACAGCCTGTTTAGCACCTGGTGCTTCTTTTGAATAAGGTTATTCTACACTTACTCATCTATACTTACTGAGGAGATAATATATATAATACACAGAATAACAACCTTTTATTCTAATAAGTACATTGACGTTCCAGTATGCAAACAATGATGGCCTTTAGGAATCTTTATGAAGCTTTATTAATGTGCTATTATCCTCGAGTGGTATCCACTTTATTTTATTAATTTTCATTTAATTTAAAATATCAGTAAAAATAGTTGAATTTAAAAGCTAGTTATCTGTTTCTAATTGGGTAGCCACATGGGTAGATCTGATCACGCTGTGACTCAGAGTAAACTATGGGACTTCTTGCCTCTGCAAATAATGTGGAGAACACTGGTGTCTGCCTCCTGCTTAAGAAGGAAATATTGAAAAATCAAGCATGAATCTCTTGTGTTCTTCTGAAGAACTGTAGAAACAGCATTTTTAAGTTTTTTTAATTGTTAAATTAGGCAACCAAAGAAGTGTCAGAGAAGAGGAGGCTGGGGAGAGACAAGACAACTAAACACAATGTTGTATCTTGACTACATCCTAGAGCGAAGAGAGGACAATAGTGGAAAAATTGGTGAAATCTAAGTAAGGTCTGGAGTTTAGTTAATAGTCATGTACTCATTTCGGTTTGTTAGTTTTACAAAGGTACAATGATAACGAAGATGTTAACAGTGAGGGAAACCGTGTGAAAGACATATGAGAACTCTCTGTGCTATCTTTGCAGCTTTCCTGTATACCTAAAATTATTCCAAAATAAAAGTTTATTTTAAAAATAGGCAGCCATTTTTTCATCCATTTAAAAATAACAACACAGAATGTATATTAGTGAATTAAATATTTTCACTTGGTACTTACCCTGGATGCTGTTGCCTCTTACACTTAGTGATACAAAGATAGTAACCAAGTAATCCAAAAAAAACCAAAAATACTCCAGCAGCAATTAGTCCAGTCAGAAGGCCCATAACATCGATTGTCTCTCCGTTACCACCTTAAGAAAAATCATGAACAAAACGTAACTATAACAATTGAAAAGTACAACCTATGATTTTAATACATTTAACCCTGGTTCTAAGTACACTATGAAGCATCTAATAATTAATATTGATTTCTTTAAAAAGTCTTTGTGCTAAAGACATGACCTAAAGAATTTTTTTTTTTTAGGTGAGGCAACTCTTGGTTGACCTCACAGATTGCAAGGACCTCGTCAGCTTACAATCTTATTATTTTTTAATTAAAACTTTTAAAAATATTTTACGTCTACAGCACCTGGTCTTCCTAAGTGGTCTCCCATCCAAGTACTAACCAGGCTCGACCCTGCTTAGTTTCCGAGATCAGATGGGATCAAGCTTGCTCAGGGTAGCATGACGGTAGACCTAAAGGATTTTTAAATGATACTTCCTAAAAACATTACCTATGATTTCGTTTATTTTTTTATAGGTCATATTAAATGGATAATATTCAAGACTAAGTGAGATAAACATAATCTTTGTTCAACTAGACACACTTTGACATTAACTAAGATACATATACTGAGAAACTCTAGAGTAGCTGGGTAATGTAGTCTCCCTATAGCTGGGGCCCTACCTAAGGGGAGCGAAAGAATAGCTGGCAAAAAAACCACCCGACTAAAAGGCATCTAGAGATGATCGATACAGATAAAAGAAAGGCTGGCCTCTCTCTAGAAGTTACTTAATTCTATCTAACAGTCTTAACTTGCCTAGTAGCATAGGTATTGTATTGACTTATAATGGTAAAAAAGACAAAAAAATTAAAATAGTTTACTACCTGAAACCAATAGAGTCCAACTTTTATTCTATGCAAGTCTTGACTTAGCTGAGCTGTTTAAAGCAGCTTTAAGCCTATTATCTCATTTCCCTAGTATCTCACCAAACTTGATCTTCATTGTGTAAATAGATGAATGTGACCTTCTCTGTTTTAGCTAGCCTAGTGTATAATTGAGAAATCTTCCTTGGATTTACAAGGTGTGTATATTGAGCAACAACCAAACTCAAACAATGAAACTAAAATGTGTTATAAAAGAAAGGGTGTGGGAAAAACATTACATTTGATGAACTCTTGTCTTACCTGATTTTGTTGCTGGTCCTCTAACCGAGTATTCCTGCCAAAATGCCACCTAAGAGAAAGGTAAAATTTCCACTTAGTTTCTTTATTATCATTTCATTTGGTCCCAATGACCTAGACTAAGGGTGGTGAATTCTTGGCATGTGCCACAGGCAGGATACCAGTTCTTTCAAGTTAAAGGGTATGCCTCACCCTAATTAAAGCACTACCACACACCACTGTTTCTCCCAATTCTAGAACTGGTCAAGGGATTATAGCCAGTGCTAGCTCCCTACCACTGTACCCCGCTATTCTCTTTTCACCTGTCCAGAGCTCCCACTCAGCCATCACGGGAAACTATCGCATTAGAGTAGGTGAAAGAATCTAAGGTGGAAGCTGAGGCAGTGGACTCATTATCATATTTGAAAAGGAGCCTGAATTTTTTTTTATGCTATGCAAGCCCTCAGTTTGCTAGATTTTATTGAAAGATATTTGTTGATTCTGAAAGACATCCCTGAAACCGTTTAAGTTCAGTATTATTTGAGAGAATGGAAGAGGATTTTAAGGAACTGTGATAAAATTAGAAAATGAGTTTGTGAAAAACAGATAAAATCTCAATAGGCACAATTACAAAGTACAGACTTTGTTTTCTTTCTTTGATAGAGGTGGTAGATATTAGCAAGGAGGCTGGGCACAGTTTTGGAAAAGAAAGAACTAAGTTCCACTAACACCTACACGTGAAGGATAGATACCTAGAGAGGTTCTTAGTAACCAAAGAGTAAAATGGAACTCTTGAGGAAGGGAAAAAGGAACTGGGGTTATTTAATCTACAAAAGTAAAGAATTTGGTTCACTTAACATTCTACAAGAATATGTCAGATTATAACAAGGACAGTGCTGTCTGTCTGTTTTCTACCTTTTCAAGACTGACAGGATTTGATTATATTTTAAGGGAGAACTTCTAAAAGTTTCTACCTTAAATTACACAGATATGCCAAACATTACTGTTTATACTTCTGAATGCAGGGGCTATATATTTTGTATCTTCAGTCTCTAGCAGAGTACTTGGCTCATAGTAGATTGTCAATACTTAAAATATAAATACGGGAATCAAAAAAAGTTAGGTCTCTGATAGGAAAAATTGCTCTGACTCTTGAATGATTGAAATCTGAGTCAGAGAACTAACTCAGATCACATTCTGAAGTTCAATTCACTCTGCTGCATGACTGCTTTTGAATATAATAAATATTAAACACACAAAATCATAGCATAATCGATAACTTTTTAATTACTGTAAGCCCAGTTAATTAAGTATAAACTAAGTCTAAGTTTAAGGTTAATTAGCATTTTAAGGAAGTAGAAAGAGATAACAGGTATACAGTCCTGATGTTATTTAAAGCATAAAATCTCTAATGACTGAAAGTGCCATTTTCTTAAGTACTATTTAATAAATTTCCAGCCAATTAACAACATCAACCAAATTACCGTTTTATCTTCATCCACAAGAATCTCTCTGGCTTCCTCATAATTACAAAATTCTTCATTGCACTCTCTTTCTAGGTCATTGGGAGTGAAGAGCTCCAAATCGAATCTATTATATAGGAGGTGTCTATGTATGACAGAGTTTGCTTCTTCTTTTGATGTAAAGACTAATAAAGAAATAGAAAGATTTCAAACACTAATTAAAATAAGGAATAAAATTCCTGTTTTAATTGTGAAAAAAGTGAATAATTCTCTTGATGTGGTTAAATTATACCAATTTCTCGTATGTTTTTAAAATCTGACAAAAAGAAATATTACCAGTAAAAATAATTTCTGCTAAATATGAAATACAAATATTAGTATAATTCCAGAAAAGAACTGAGTTGATTATGTCCAAAATTATTAGCATAAGTAAAAATTATTTAAATACCACTTTTGCCTCCAGAAAATTATTTTTCCAACAAATGACAGGTCAGACTATGTATTCTATTTCTATAGGGTAGGTTCTCTATTATCTTGAGTGAGAAATTAGTCTGGTGTAATGTACAGAGCACTGGATTAAGAGTTAGAAGACAGAGATTCTTTGTTTTAATTTGGCTTAGCTATCAGCTGTGTATCCTGGTAAGTCACTTATATCTTAGGGTTACCATTTTCTCATTTGTAAAATTGGGAAATGAACTAAATAATCACTAAGATCTCTTTATGTTTTAAAATTTATAAAAATACATTTATATTAAAATTGTTATATAAAATTTATACTAAAATAAAAATTTAAACCTCTAAGTTAATAAAATTATAAGTTAACTACAAAATTAAAAGACATTTAGTCCCTCCCAGAGGAGTAGCTCCCTCTACCCATTCCCCAAATACATATTTACAATGCTTTACAAGATTCCCTCTATATTTCTAAGAAGGTAAATGGTAAACAAGATAGAGTTAAGCACAGGTTAACACAAAACTAAAATATCCCTCCAAACTTTCAACTCATTCTAGTATCACGCAAACAAAGCTAATCTATCACCTTTCCAAACAGGTCTGACTCTTCTAGAGCTGTTTTGTCTAATACTAGCCACGTACGGCTGTTGAATACTTGAAATATGGCCAGTCTGGATTGAGATGTGCTGTAAGTGTAAAATACACACAGGATTTCAAAAACCTAGTTTTAAAAATGTGAACTGTCTCAATGTTTTATATTGCTTATATTTGGAAATGATATTTTAGATATACTGGGTTAAATTAAATAATTACTAAATTAATTTCACCTATTTTTACCTTTTTAAATGTAACTATTAGGAAAATTTAAGTTATTTATATGGTTCACATTATATTTTTATTGGCCAGCACTATTCTAGTGTATTCATTTTAATATTATAAATAACATATATGGACTATTTGAACCAAGGGGGAAGCTAAAACGGGATCATTGGTGATAATTGTTTTAAGAAATATATTAAGAGACTGCCCAGTGTGATGAATATTTCTGTTCTTTCTTCCCTCGTCTTCTTGAAGATTTTATGCTTTCATCAAATGGCAACAGAAACAGAACAAACATTTTTCCACGTCTCCATCATCTCGCGTTGAGATTCTTGCAACGACCCTCTAAGGGGTCTCCTTGCTCACCTACAGTCTGTTTTTCACATTCTGTTGTAGCTACACTGGCTTCCAACATGCCTGGTTCTTTCTTGCCTTTGTACTTGCTGTTTCCTCTGAACAGAACTTTCTTCTTTCCGTTTGCTCTCTCATCTCCTGAAGGATTTTGTTCAACATTCCCTTGAACCCGGATCTCCACAGACCGACCTCTGGCACTCCTCATCCCCTGCTATACTTTGTTTTTCTCTGTAGCACTTCTCACTATCTGGTGTTCTATATGTTTTACTTATTTGTTACCACTCTGTTCCTCTCACTAGGAGGACAGTTTTAAGGTACGAACGTTGGTGCCTGACACATAAGACATACTCAAAAAATTACTACGTGAATGAATGAACTCAATGTTCCTAGAGTGGGAAGGAACTCTTGGAACTAAATTCTATCAGTTGAAACAATTCCTGGCTATAGTCTTGTGTTACTCAGCTTGGCATAGGTTTAAAATACTAAACCAGTGATGAAGTAACTCATAGTCTGCCTAACCTAGCTATACTTACTACATGAAATCTAATTTCAGAAAAGAGATTTAGAAATCTGCCTCTGTAATCAGAATTTGCCCAGATCTTTACATTTTATTGGCTAAAAAAGCAGTGCCAAATTGCTCATTTTTGGTCTTCTGTTCAAGTAGGTTTTCTGAATTATAAAAATACTCCTGCTCTCCAAATGGCACTTGATAGAGCTACTTTCAACTTGAAAGGAATATAAAAAAGAGAGTCATAAGCATTTTTTTGTTTCTGAAGTGACCTTTATACCAGTAAAAATCTTCACCTCTGTAATTAAACATGCCTTCCAGTGGCTGTTGTTTGCCACTTCCCTGAGTGAAAGTTTTAGTTTGGTCAGAGATTGACCTTAGACCTTCAGTGCCTCACCAGACTTTTTCCTGCCTCTCTTACTATCTTAGGAGAAATATTGTTCTTTGTTGTTTGGGTTCTAAGTAACTCTGAAATTGCTTATAATTGAAAGAAGCAAACTTTCTAGCCTTTGGAGCATCCTCAATGTCCATGAGAGTTCTTACTTTCCCTATTTTCCCTCTGGCCTTTGCGCTTTTGTATCTGCCTCCTTAGATTCTCTTCCTTTCTCTATTCCTCTTGTCTTAGACCACCCCATGTGGCTCTCTGTGCATTTCGCTGTATGAAACCCACCAATCCAAATATTTTATTCTCTTCATCTCTCTTATCTCATATTTTCTAAAGAAATTCCTTTTAAGTCATTTCAACTCCACCATTGGGCTTTATTAGAATTTAGCTGAAGGTCCCTTATCTTCCTAGTTTAACTTCTCATATTTCCATTTATTGTATCTCATTTACAGATAGAGAGCATTGTCTTCTGTGCAATACAACTCTCCTGAGACAATTACTGCTACTCACTCTTTGCTCTAGAGCTCTCTGTTCCTACCTCTGTCATAGAGTTTATGGAGATTATCTGTTTACAACCCTGCCGACTGAACCAATGAAGAAGCCCTCCAAGGCAGAGATTACAGACTTTCATTTGTATATCACTAGTACCTAGCATAGGGCCTGCACATAGCATGGGTTAACAAAGTGGTTACTAACTGAATAAGATGGTTTTTAAAATATATACAATTCTTCATTTACATTTCCAACAGATATCACCTGCCTTTTGCACTCAAGTATGATTACTAAATTCCTTCCAGAGTTTATGATGTTATTGAGAGTGTCTTTTATGTCTGTATTGTATGAATAAATAAATACATTCAGAAGTTTTCTGGGGATTAGCATTTGGTCTCACTAAGAATGGATCATCAGTCTTATATTAAGAGTGGACTTACATATATGGTGCAACTCAACAGGTACTAAGGAGAATCTCCTTCCAAAATCTCTCCCTTTCCCACTAGTTAGCCTATCCATTTGCCTAGAATTCTATCATCAGGGTTTGATTCCTCCGGGTTAAGATTATTGCCCTATCTTAAACTACACACACACTCTTAGAAAGTTTCACACACTAAGCTGCATTAATCATTAATAAGTCATCTAGGAGTATTAGAGTAACAGATCCTTCTCAAATGAAAATGAGCTGAGAGTAAGATCTGATCAGAATTAATAAGGGACAGAAATGTGCAGGGAAGTAGATCCAAAGTATTGGCACTGGGTAGGGAAGCACAGTGGCAAAGGTGGGGGAAGGATGATGAGAGCCGAAGCCAATTTTTTTTTCTTTTCTGTTTTTTTTTTTTTTTCTAGAGCAGGCTTTTTAAACGTGGGCAAGAACCAGTCTGTTTACAAGGTGTGGAATTCTAGGTTAGCAAACCCCAAACCTAATCTTCTCACAGCCATCTGACTATATCCATACACTTGAAAATCTAAAAGGATCTCTGAGATGGTGCCACTCCTCACTCTCATCATTTTACAGATGAAGAAACACAAGCAGAAAGGTGTCAAGTAAATTGCCCAGGGTCTCATAACAAGTCCAGACTAGATCTTGGATTCTGTCTTTCCAGGAAGAACGAGAAATTATGCTCATTAAAATTACCACATAGCCTCATCTAGAAAAACGGCACTCACTGAATTTTCGAAAGTTGAGATAGATTCTCCATTCGGTTAACCACAAACCGGGTCTTAAATATATACATTTAATCCAAATAACACAGAAATAAATTTGCACTTAACACAAAATTACCAAATAAACCACAAATTAAACTAACGAATATTTTAGTGTTTCTATGACTGATGAGGGCATGTAGTCTCAAATACTATACTTTCTCATTTAACATCTATACTATGCGGCTCGGATTTCCAGGATGGTTTTCCTGGAAACTGAAGCAACGCTTACCTTCTTCCCCCGCATGCCTGGACTCCTCGGGACTTCTCGTGCAGTGAGGAAAGGCGAAGGTAGCTGTGAGCAGTTGGCTGAAGATGGCCAGAAGTGTAAACATAGTCCGGAAACGGTCAAACAAACTAAAACAAAACAATTAACCAACCAAACAAACAAACGAGAACAACAAAAATAGAAAAACACGTCAAAACGCCCCCTGGCTCTCAGCACTTTGAGTTTCTATGGGAACTGAGTTACCGACCAGCTGTGCTCAAAGTCACGCGGCAACTGAGCCGCGCGCAGTTTCGGTCGTCAGGTTCGGATCCGCGTCCAGAAAGCGGCCCCGAGAGCGCCTGGGGACAAAGACCGCGCCCAGGGACGCTGCTGACCGCTGAGCAGGCACCTGTCGCCAGAGGCGACCCTCTGCCTCGCGTTCGGATTGGACTGGATCCGCGGGGGTACCCGCCCCCCCCGCCCCCAACAACAACAACAACAACAACAACCCACTCCTCGCCGGGACCATGCCGCGGGGCCGCGCACCTGCAGCTCCCGGCGCATGTTCCGGCAGCTCCGGTGGTTCCTGCTGCCGCCAGAACCGAACCTCAGCGACGCTCTGGGCCTCGCTCTCGCAGGGCTGGGGTGGCCCGGCGCTCAGGACGAGGAGGCGCCCGGGGTCCGCGGAGGGGCGCCCTGGTCCGCCCGGGGACACGCGCGACGCGAGTTTCTGCCTTGATCCCGGGAGGCCGCGGAGCAGCTCAGTGGGCAGGGGAGGCGGCGGCTACCTGGGAAGCACCTGGCGCGCGCCTCTTCCCGGGGGCCGGCCTACCTGCTGCGGGCGGGCAGTGGGTAGGCGTCTCCAGGGAGCTCGGGCTTCGCCCTCAAAAGCCGCCCAACCTTCCGCCCTGAGCCCTGGGCAAGCCCGGCCGCCTGCCGGTTCTGGCCCCGCCTTGGCGCGCGGGTGGCTGGTTTGGACTCCTTTCTAGACCCGGCGTTTTCTGCCAATTCAGGGGAGCGTTTTCAGTTCTCGGCGCTCAGCAGAGGGCCCTCGGCGCGTCGGCGGTTTTCCGCTGTGGCTTCCATTAGGCCAGGGATCTTGTGATTACCTTGGTTTTCAAAGGATGATTCGCAGACGAGAACGAAATATACGTTAGAGAAAATACACTTTATTAGCAATATGAAATGAGAAGTGACGTTAAAATTAATCGATTACACTGGCTCTCAAATTGTGGTCCGTCGGATGTGGGACGTCTCCAAGATCCTTTCAAGGGATCTCCGAGGTCAAAACTAGTCCCCTTATGTTAATAACACGTGATTTGCCTTTTTCGTTTTCATTCTCTCGTGTGTATAATGGAAATTTCCAGAGGCCATTTGACATGGTAATGATGTCATCACTCTGCTAACTAATAGAATGCCTGCATGTGTTTTCTTGTGTTTTCTAGTATTTTCTATGGTAGATTTAATATCAATATGTAATTTTTTTAGAGATTTATAAATATTAATAAAATGTTTCTTCTCAGTATTTCTGAACTTTTATTAGCTATGTTTGGTCATACCTGGCAGGATAGCTATAATCTCATTCTCAAATAAATAGTTATCTTGAAATCTTGAACTTTTCTTCGAGTCCATACAGAAACACAACAAAAAGTGAGTACACGTTGTTGTCTCGATTTGAAATAATATTTTGAAAATTTCTCGGTTTTAATATATAATAGAAATACCATTAGGTATTCACATAATTGAAAACTCTTAGGGGCCCTCGATAAAGTTAAAGAGCATAAGAAAGTCCCGAGGTAAAAGAGTTTGAGAACTGGCGCCATTAGTCATGAAGGCAGCGAGTGGGCAGAAGGCCTCAGGCAGGTGGTGTTCTCATCCTTCTTTGTCCAAATAACATGCTTAACAATTCTTTGTAACATCATTTGAGATTTCATGCTTTAGCCAAAATAGTTTGGCACTTGCTGGAAGCCAAAGGAAATACTTTTCCCCCTTTTAATCTTTGATTAATTCAATATCCACCAAGTTCTCCTCACAAAGACTGCTATTGTTCTTTTATTATAGTTATTTATTATCAACCAAATTCTTCCTAAGGCATCTGCATAAATTTTTGTTTTCACTGATTCCTTCTAGACAGTGCTTTTTCTTTTCCCTTTTCTCAATCTTTTCCTCCTCGATTTTCATTTGTTCACCTTGTTCTCTGTTTCTATAATAGATCCTCCTTCTTTCCCTCTTAAGCCATTGGGATCAGACTGTGAAGAGGCTAGAAATGACTTCTTGTAGTCAACATCTTATAATAGGAAATACCTTCATTAGAATATCCATTCTTCTATTTAGTCGTTCATTTAGCCAAACTAAGTCACTAATACATAAGGATAAAGAGACAATAACCACAGTCTCTGTTTTGGAGAAGAATATAATCTAAGATTTATATCTTAGAATGTGGGCTTATAAAGTTCTTATCGAGGACAAGAACTGACTCATTCATCTTTACATCCTCCACAGTACACATCAGAGTGCCTTTTATGTTGTTTGTACTCAATATATTTTTGGGCGTGGAAACTATTTTCAGGTAGGAAAAGTGCTTCACACTATATTGGGAGTACCAAATGGTCAGATGCCTCACGCTGTGGAATCAGCAGATATGAAACTTAATGACATTCCTTGGTGGAATGCATCCACCTATATATCTAGATATTTGAACCAAAACAAAAGAAGCATTGTGCTCACATCAAATATCAGAGTTTTTAGTCTGAGAGGGGAGGCAGATATAGAAATGAGTCTGTTTCTTAATGGTCAAGTACATTCTGCATGTTTTCCTGTAATATTGTATCTTAAAGAATATTATAGCATTTGGCAGTGCACACACAAACTTCAGCTGCTATGGAACTGCAAGGTATTCTGAAATTAGCAAAGAGAAAAGGGCGTAGCCAGAAACAACATTGTCCAAGATTGCTGATTTCTTCTATTTACGAACTATATTCATTTTCTTGTTTTGTACCATTTCCTTTTCAAAATCAGAATGTTCTTATGCCTTTCTTCCAAAACTTTTTAAGTACTCTTAATTCTGGCCATCTGTGGAGTTGGGCCAGATATAATGATTCTCATTTTACAAAAAGAGATACTAAAGCATGAAGTAAAGAGTCTTGAATGGCCATTGCCGAATGGTAGCCTGGCTTTTGACTCTTTCCAGTGCTTTTTTGAGTTATTACCAAGCAATGGAGGGCAGTAAGTAAAGAATTATTTAATTTCAAAAGAAATAAGAAAGACATCGAAGCAGTGAGATTAATGGATTCGGAATAATGTGATAATGAATCTTTGAGTTTGAGCACATATTCACCCACTTACCTGTGTGAATTTAAGAATGACATGGAAACTTGCTTTACTGTGTGGGCATGAGGATTGACTCAAGAACTGTGAGAGGAAATGTTACAGCTGCAGCCATGAAGCTCTACAGCGTAAGATTCCATTCACATCCTTAAAGACAAACTGATGACTGTATCATTAGACTTCTCGGAACAGGAGATGCAACTTTACGGAACTTGATATTTCTGTGGCATTTCGACATCAATTTTTTTGCAACTTTAATTTGTCCCGGTAAAATCAACAAGTGGGATATGAAAAACTCCTACTGTTCAAGGTGGATTACATATTCTTACGCAGGTATTTTCAGATTCAACAAATAGGTAAAAAGGTTAAAGTTTTTATTTTAAACAATTGTTTAAAGCCTTCTAAAGGAACTTTTGACTAGAGAGCTCAAATTTAATTTTATCATTAAAGTTAATAACAAAACAAATAAAATTAAGAATTGTGTGAGAGGTCATCTAGTTTCCTGTCACGCTGTGAGTAGAAATAAGAACTATGTGTCATATTAAAAAAAAATAGTAATCCTTAAAGTCCTTACAGAGCACATGGAAATTTGAATTAGTGTGGTTCTGAGCTGCCTGCAGGGGCCTGTGACAGGGACTTGTGTCACAGTTGGTCACAAAACTCTCACTCTTTGTTCAGACCTTGGCATTTTTACAACTATAATTAATTCTTTGACTCACCAGACTCATTTTATCATCATAACCTTACTGTCTGATCGGCATACATTTTTTTTCTTTTTTTGCCTCTGTGTTGGAAACCTGTTTAAGTAATCATAATGTTTTAAGAAAATACTGATTTTTCTTTTCATACACAAGTTTATTTGGCATCAATTGCAAAACCATACTTTTCATCTACAATATGTGAAAAGGGAATTTAAACAAATCATGCATTTCTAGCTATACAATTGGAAGTGTTTAAGAAACATTCATTAATTCTGCATAAAAGAAGGATAATAAGGCAGTGTTGATATTACTGGTATGATTAAAGATACACATCACATGGAAGAACTGTTAGGAAGTCTACAAATCAGGCTTCCATTTATCCTTCTTCGGTGAAGAATTCTCCTTTGTTAGTTTATGTACCATTGTGGCTTCAAGCTCTCAAGAGTTCTCAAAAACTGAGTTTTGAAATATAAAATGCAGAATTTTGAGCATTGTTTCTTTTACTGATGTACACTAATGGCTTTAGTAAAATTTATGGTTCTCCATTACCTGCCTTCAACACTACCTCCCTGACAGCTCCAGAGAGCCAGGAACAAAATTTACCAGTTTTCATATCTCACCTGGCTCATAGCAGGATTTCCTGCCTGCTAAGTAAATGAAAGAATGAGTAAATTCTAGTCCTGAGTTTGCTTCCCTCTAGCTAGATGACTTTGAACAAATCACTTCTCTGAACTGTGTCTACCTCTTCTGAGACATTGAAGATTTTGTCTGAATGAACTCGAATATTCCATCCTATGCTAACATTCTAGGATTCTTTGACAATCCCTAGTAATAGAAGTGTAAAGAGGGCTCTATTTAAGTAGGATTTTAATTTATCTTCCCTGAATGGATAGTCTTGGATTACTTGCTTTTACATACATTTTTTAATTTATGCTATTTAAAAGGAAATCTTAGAACTACCATATGATCCAGCAATCCCTCTTCTGGGTTGTTAACCTGAAAAATAAAAGGCTTTTCAAAGTGAGAGGATTTGAGGTTAAAAAAAGAAAAGCTAGTTGGGAAGCACTGATTCGGGCAGAAGCCCAAATAGTATTCCAATTAGGAGACAAAGGCAAGGGGTATTTATGAGATTGGGAAGGGGAACAATTACATCAGTAGAAGGAAGGCATTTCTATTGGTCAGATAAGCTGACATAGTGATGTTCATTCTAAACAATGTTTTTAATTTTCAGTCTGGTAGCCTTCAGTCCGTAATCATATCTGCTTTCTTGTTATCTTTGCAAACAGTTCTTCAGGACCCAATATTGCTTTAGGTCCAGTCCAAAAGTTGTTTTGTTCTGTTTTAACATTCTAAAGTTTTGAGATAGTTCCTTTGGCATGGCAGCTCCAATTCCATTTTAAAGTGTCTCTCTCTCTCTCTCTCTCTCTCTCTCTCTCCATACACACACACACACACACACACACACACACAGACAGACATATACGTATATGTGTATATATTTTATATATTTATATATAAAATATTATATATACATTTTAATGGAGTATCCCAAAATTTTGAAAACATTTATTCATAAAGATATATGTGCCCCTATGTTCATTGCAGCATTATTTACAGTAGCCAAGACATGGAAACAACCTAAGTGTCCATTGTCGGATGGTTGGATAAGGAAGAGTTGGTACATATATACTATGGAATACTACTCAGCCATAAAAAGATGAAATATTGCCATTTTTGACAACATGGATGGATCTTGAGAATTCTATGCTAAGTGAAATAAGTCAGATGGAAAAGGACAAATAAGTCAGATGAAAAGGACATATGTGGGATATTAAAACAAGAAGCACAAATGAACAAATAAACCAAACAAAAGCAAACTCATAGATACTGACCACAGAATGGTGGTTATCAGAGGGGAAGGGGGTTAGGAGAGGATGAAGTAGGTAAAGGGAGTCAAATATATGGTAACAGAAGGAAACTAGACTTTGGGTGGTGAGCACACAATAAAATATACAGATATTGAATTATAATGTTATACATCTGAAATTTACACAATGTTATTAACCAATGATACCTCAATAAATTTAGTTAAAAATAAAATAAATCGATCATATAAAAATATAAATTTTAGAATTTGTCTATATACACAAATTACATATTTTCTAATTTATTCACCCACAATTATTCAAAATGGGAAATTAATATAATTTTCTATGTAGCAAAAGAGATATTAAAACATTTTTAGATTGACCTTTATTGGCCTCTCTACTCTGATAACTTGATTTACACTTTCGTTCTTGGGTTATCAGATGACATTGCTACAGAATCTCTTTTCTGTTATTAGAACTAATTTATTTTTTTCCAACTTTGCTGTCTTTTTCTTAGATTTTTATTGTGTGTGTGTATATGTATACATAGTATTTTTGCTACCATTTTTCTTCTTTTAGCTCTCCCGTTGTTTTAATTTTTTTTTAATTTTCTCTTTTATCCTCAGAATTTAGAATTAGAAGTATGGGTACATTGATCTCTCTTTCCTCTTTAAGGAGAATAATGTTTCGCTTTCTTCTGAGGAACATACTGTGCCTACCATGAAATTGTCTATATCGTGTTAGACACTCAATAAATATTAGATGATTTAAATTAATTATTAATAACATTAGTTTTTGTGATCATATATTTTTATTCTTCTCATCTATTTTAATTCATATGTTTCCCTTTTCCATTTCCCAATTCTGTTTTTTTTCTTTTTCCTTTTATTCTTTCTTATTTCTTCTAGGTTGTTATTTTAGAAAATTTTGTTTTTCTCATGATTCTTAACTCTATTTTCTTTCTTTCTTAGATTGAAAAGAAATAGTCATTTTTGTGAATCAAAAATACTTGAATATCAGCAATTTCATATGATTCTACCTAATATGTTTCCTCAGTGTCTAACACAGCTCCTGGCAGATAATTAACAGTTGTCGAATTAGTTAAATATATCTTCCTTTTCACTGGTTTCTCTGAGGGCCTAGATAACATTATGCAGAGAGTTCTTTATCAGTTGTGGACTCAGGATTATTTAATCATCAGTGGTCTTACCAGATTTGCTCATTATCTGATTCTATTAGTCTTTTTGTCAACATACTAACAAAAAACCTGAGGATGTGCTTGTGTGCAAGCATGTGATTACCAACATCGGTGTTATTTTATACATATTTGCATGAATGTTAAAAAATGTAAATTTGTGGAGGATGAATCATTTTGTGAGCATTTGTGTACATGTATGCAGTTAGCATCTCAAAAAGCTGAAATATGTTTAAAAAGAAATAGTTTGTTCAGAAATAGCAGAAATTGAAAGGAAGGTTAGGTTTCTTAAAACACATTATTATTCCATTCTCATTAGCATTAATATGAAATATCTGTTATCCCCAAATTGTTCACCTCTGATATTCTACTACCTTCAATGGGCCTTTGAGAATTTATGCACTCTGAAATAACAGCTGGGCCTTATTAATTGTGGAAACATTTTAGGTTTCCTGATTTTTTGAGGACTAGAATTACTGACCCTGTCCATGAATATTTTTAGTTCAAGATGCTTTTAATACTTTACATGTTCATTCATAAGCGCATATTTTCTAACAACTAAGATTTTCAATGCATTGACAAACAGGTGCAGAGTTTTAAGAATTTTATCTAAGGAAATTTAGTAAGTGAATCAGGGGAAGCATTGAAACTAGGATTTCCGGTTTCTGCTCAATAGGATTTCTACTTCACCTCATTGACATTAGCATTCTACTTAATCATTCAGTAATTGCACTTATGATTCACACCCTGTGAATTATGAAGAATTTTGTTTTCTTTTAGTCATGAAAAGGTGAAGTTCAAGATCTGACTCTGACATGTGGCATCACCCTCTCTTGAAATGAAGGACATACTTTTTCTTTTTTTTAATGACAAATTTACCATTATTTAATAGCAAAACACTACATAAAACATCCAAATAATATAGAACTTATTAGTAAAAAGCCACCTTTTCCAAAAGAAACTTGTATGTTAAAATGTTTCCACATAGCCCAATTCTTTTTTAATGAACTCTGAAGAACTGTTTAAATGCTTATGTCATAGGAAATTTTGTTGTTTTAAGTGATGATTCATTCTTTGGACACATTTAATATTGCAAACATTTTCTTTGCGCAGAATATGTTGCAATGCATTAATGTTTTAAAAATGTGGTTTGAAAAGTCAATTACCTCTCTCACATCTTACTTGAAAATAAACTTCAGATGGCTCTAAGAATAAAATGAAAAATAACTCTATAAAGGAATTAGAAGAAAATACAGGTGGATAATATTTTTACCTAGAGTGAAGAAGGACTCTCTGATAATAAAATTAATGGAAAAATAATAAAGGAGAAGATTGAAATATTTAGCATTTTAAAAATGAAACAGTTTTAGACATAAGATACCATTAAAATCAAAAGGCAAATGACAAACTAAGGAAAATATTTGAAGCACATGTTATGACAGAGAAGGAGTTAAGATCTTTACCCTTTAAAATACTGTAACAAAACAACAAGAAAAAAGACCATTTAAAAAAATAACACATGAATAGAAACCTCACAAAAGAGGAAATGTGAATAGTCAATAAATAAACCTTAGAAAATGTCTAGTTTCATTAATAATCAAAGAGATGAAAAGTAAAATGAGATTCATTTTTTGCTAGTTACATGTAGTACTAGGGCATTCTCTGTCCACTATTGGAAAAAACATTTAAAAAGACATTTTAGCAATTCAATTCAATAAGTGTGGAGAGTCTGTTCTTAAACATTACAAGAGATTATTGCCTAATCCATTTTTATCTACCTAACTTGCATTTTTGCATTGTTGATTTGTAAAGATAACATCTCATGCGTCATTCTCATGATTAGTATCTCATGAGTCGTTCTCTAATTGCAGATCTAATGTCTCCTCAGTTATTTCTATATTTTACCTATTTATCATTTTCTAGGTGTATCACTAACAAGCTCAATAAAGTTCTAGTTTATGCATAAAAGTTTTTTAAAAACTAACAAGTTGACTTTAGCAGAATGAACTGGTTCCCCTTATCTCCATGACTTTTCAAAAACTTAAGAAATACTTTTATTGTTTTCTTTCACAAAAGCAATACTTATGTTTACTGTAGAAAATTTTAGGACTTACAGACAAGGAAGAAAAATGCCTAATTTCACTTCCAACTATACCATTTGGAGTACACCATTCCAGGCCTTTTTCTAGCCATAAATACATACATTCACTATACATGTTGTCAAATTAACCTTCAGAAAGGGTTATAAATGTAAATACTCACCTACATTGAATGGAAATGACAACTAAGACCATAACTTCTCCTTATCCACAGTGGATATTAACATTTAAAAAATGGTTTAAAAATACTTTCTTGTTTTAATCAGCTTTTTTCTCTACATACTTAATGGATAGTTGTAGATCTTTTTTGAGTTCCCAATTTATATTTTTTGCTGGAGTTTATTTTAGCCAACTGTAATCCCAAGATTGTTGTAACATTTTTGTTTTAGTTGGGCCTAGTCTATTCTTGGATTTCTACAGAGCAATAAATTACCATTTGTCTATGGTTTGTTCTTCAAGCAAATTGTCATCACTATAATTTATAGAAGGTACTCAAATTATTTCACTATTGCATTTAAGGCCATATTAACTATCTTTCTCTTTTAAAAATCACTTTCTTAATGATATTTCCTTAGCATTCTTTAATTGAGATAAAATTCACATAACATAAAATTCATCATTTTAACCATTTTTAAATGTATGATTTAGTGGGTTTTAGAATATTCACAATATTGTGCAGCTATGACTACTATCTAATTCTAGAACATTTCATCACTCCAAAAAGAAGCTCCATACCCCATAATCAGTCACTTCCCATTCTTCTTCCTTCTAACTCCTGAAAATCATGAATCTACTTCTGTCATAGATTTGCCTATTCTGGACATTTCATATTAATACATGGTCCTTTGTGACTGACTTTTTTCATTTAGCACAATGTTTTCAAGTTTTATCCACATTGTAGCATGTATTAGCATTTCATTTCTTTTTATGGCTGAATAATATTCCAATGTGTGGATATACAACATTTTGTTTCTTTATCAGTTGATAGACATTAGGGCTCCTTCCACTTTTTGACTACTATGAAAAATGCTGCTGTGAACATTCACGTACAAGTTTTTATGTGAACAAGTTTCCAGTTCTCTTGGGTTTACACCTAGGAGTGGAATGCTAAGTCATATGGTAACTCTGTATTTAAGTTCTTGAGAAATATGTAACATTTCTGAAGGCTTAATATGCGTGTGGCACTTAGCTAAGCACTTAACTTAGATTTTCTCATTGAGTCCTCACAACTTTCTGTGGTAGGTCCAATTATTATGTCCATTTTACGGATGAGGGTGCTGCAACTCAAAGATGTTAACTATTTGTTCAAGTGCTCACAGCTAGTTGGGACAGATCCAGGATTTGAACTAAGGCAGTCTGGCTCCAGAATCTGAACTCTTTATTACTCTTATTGCCTTGAGATATTTATGGTTCAAAAAGGTCAGATAATAACACACAAGTAACAGAACAAGGCAAAATAAAATATGAAGTGTAAGAGCCATGTAATGTGCTTAGAGAATTGGAAGTGGAGAGTAGAACCAGGGAAAGCTTTCTAGAAGAGGGAATATTTGAAATGAGTCTTAATTTATGGGAATAAATTCAAGAAGAGAAGTTGGAGTGAAGACCAACTAGATAAAAGGACTATTATAGGGATGGCAAGTTAGTTTCTCCTCAGGTGCCAATTCTATTTCATTCATTGGTAGTGGCTGTCTGTAGCACTGGGTTCAAACATTGTATCCCAGCTTATTATGATTAATTGGTAGGGGAGGGGACATTTGAAGCACTCATGATATGAATTTTCATCACTGGACTATTACAACATGGGGATGAGAAATTATGGGTCATGTTCCAAAGAATGAGTGTATGATTTTGACTGGATCTTAGGGTATGTGTAGGAAAGTGGAGACTAGAATAAGATCGGAAATCTATGATGAGGCCATATTGTAGGGTGTTGTAAATGACAGACTGAAGAGTTTGTACTTAATTCAGTAGATTGTGAGGCATCATTGAAGATTTTTGAACAGGGGAATAATGTCATAAGAACCCTATGATAAGAAGATTAATTTGGCAATGGCATCCAGAATGAATTGATGTGGAGAAAGACTAGAAACAAAGAGATCATTTAGGGCAATGTTAAAAAAATTTAGCGGGTGGTGATAAAGCCGTGTTAAAACAGGGAACTACTATTTTTTTCCCATTAATTTGATAAAGATTAAAGTGCAGATATGAGGAAATGAACACTTGAACACTCTGCTGGTGATACATTAGTTCAACTTTTTTGGAAAGCAATTTGAATATGTATAAAAAGCTTTTTTAAATGGTCCATGCTTTTTAATCCATTGTCTAGGAATTTATGCCAAGGAGGTAATCCCGAACATATACAAAGATAAAGATCCAAAGTTGTTTATTGCATTGACATAAAAAAAAAAAGTAACCCAGTTAGTGGCTGTGCAGTTTCTCTTCCTGTCACCAGCCCCCTCGAGTCAGGAATTAGCATTTAACTCATCGTAGAGAACGCACTGCATGAAAACCATTTAGTTAGAAATACTGGATTTACTGAAGATTATGTAGGGGAGATGGAAGAGAGGCTTTTTAAAAAATTGAGAAGCACTCAACACTCTTGATAAATTCCCTCGTGGACATTTCTGCTTTCTCCGTGATACTGAGCAGGGATCTTCATCTCTCTGACCCTTGTACACACAGCACTTAGCCCTGCTCCTCCTCCCCTTCTCTCTTTTACTATTCAGAGTTACTTTATCTGCTTGACTTTGAGAATCAAAGACTATTCTAAGCCTTTTTTTGAAAGCTGTTTTCTATTAGAAAAGAAACGGTCGTAAATATTTGTGGAAGATATAAAAATTACTCATGAGTAATGCAAAACACTGGGAACACATATTTTTGAAACAAGATGGGGCAAGGATTTGTTAAATAAATTCTGGTACAACCTGTTACTACTTAAAACTTACTGAGCACTCTTTGGAAATATTTCCTCCCTAGGTGATTATGTTTATTTCCATGGTTTTAAATATTACATATGTGCTGACAACTCCCAGATTTATACTTCTGGCACAAATCTTTCCTCTGTGGTCCAGAAACATATTACCTCACTGTAGACTAATATATTCACACTTGATATCTCCACTTGATGTCTCAGAGACAGCTCAAACTTACCATGTTAAACTTGATCTTTCTCTGCCCGGTCTTTTCAAACTTGGAAAATGGCGGTACCATCTGAAAAGTTACTAAAGTCAGGAACTTGGTAGGCATCCTTGATTCTTTCCTCCTTGACCCCATAACCAATTCATTAGCAAGTCTCTTTAGTACTGCCTCCAAAATACAGCCATCAACCCTTTTCCATATTCCTTACTACCCTCGCTCCAGAAGGTGTTTTCATGCAGAGAGCACATGATGTGTAAAGGCACAGAGACCTAAGAGGGCTGGATTACCTAAGGAAAATACAGGTGCATCAGGGTGATAGGTCCATGCAATTTTAAGGAGATGAGGCTGGAAAAGAGATCCCTGGGGTGGTGGGAGAGGAATGGATTCAGAGCAAAGGCAGCAGGTTTGGGTGAGAATCTAAGAAGGAACCTGGAAGAAATACTCAGGCCATCTGTTTTTTAGAAATACTAAAGAAGAGAATCATACCAATCCAAGGCAAAATAAGTCAGTCTTTTAGTGAGCAAAAAGCTGTTACAACACTTTTCCCATACCATCTGGAAGAATAGGTCTTCCTAAATGTACAATGTCAAAGGAGTTACTATTAAAAGCAGTTATTAGAAAAAGGGAAAAATTCAAACATAAATGTTTACTTTTAGTTATGGGTGAATTTATTTAATCACAAAGGCAGAACTGGCTTCATGTTCCCCCTCCACCCCCTCTCTAGCCTCTGGGAATTACTACTTTCTGTCTCTAAGGATTTGCCTATTTTAGGCATTTCATATAAATGAAATCATACAATATGTAGCCCTCTGTGACTGGTTTCTTTCACTTACCATAGCATTTTCAAGGTTCATTTATGTTGTAGCATGTATTAGTACTTCATCCCTGTGTACGGCCAAATAATAGTCCATTGTGTAGATACACCACATTTTATCTATCCATTCATAACTTGATGGACATTGAGTTATTTTACTTTTTGACTATTATGAATAATGTCACAATGAACATTTGTTTACAAGTTTTTGTGTGGACGTGTTATTTTACTTCTCTTGGGTATATATCTAGACATGGACTTGCTGGATTGTATGGTAACTCTGTTTAACTTTTCGTGGAACTGCCAAACTGTTTTCCAAAGTGGCTGCACCATTTTACATTCCCACTAGCAATGGATTCCATTTTTTCCATATCCTTGCCAACATATACTGTTGTCTGTCTTTCGAAATCATAGCTATTGTAGTGAATTGCTTCCCTTTCTGCTCTCTGAACACCTATCTTACTTGCTGGTTGAAACGTGATATTCACTTATCATTCTATTTTAAATCATTGAAGATGGTTGAAACTGGCAGCCTACACAGTCTTTTAAATATCAGGAAATTTCAAACAAGTCTAGAATATCTGAGAGTCCTGGTAAATGGGCAATGATTAGCTAGAGCTGAGTAGAGGACCTCCAATCTTCATCATCGGCTGTCTTACACTTGGGCTGCTTTTTACATTGATCTCTTTTACTTGGATCCATAGGTAATTGAGTTTGCAGCTTCTGGGTAAAGCCATTTGGCATAACTTAATTGTGAATGTTAACTTTCAGAGCAAAATATAAGGTATTCCATACAGAAATAGATTTAGAATGAAATCTAACCAAGCAGATATGTAAACTTTATGGGGAGAATTATAAAACTTTGCCAAAAGAAATCAAAAAAGACCTAAATAAATGAAGAAAAATAGCATGTTCAAGAATAGAAAGATTCAGTTCTCTTCTTTTCTTTTTGAAAGAAAGAAAGAGCGAGAGCGAGAGCGAAAGAAAGAAAGAAAGAAAGGAAGGAAGAAAGAACAATCTACTTCAGTGCAATACAATAAAAATTCCAACAGGCTTATTTGTGGAAGTTTGACAAAATAATTCTCAAACTGATTTGGAGAGTCAAAAGACCAAGAATAACCAAGAAGCTCCTGAAGAAGAATGTGGCGGAGGGAAAGATACCCTATCAGATTATCACATGACTTTCAAAGCTATAGTGATTAAGATGGTGTGCTAATAGACTAACAGATAAATGGAACAGAATATAAAAGCCAAAAACAGAAACATGGGAAATTTGTGACTCAATATATGAATAGATGTGGCACTGAAAATCTAGGATAAAAGGATTGCTCAATGATAACAGGACAATTTGTTATCTATATGGGAAAAGAAAAGTCAGTCCTCATGTGATACATGAAAATAAATGTTAGGCCATTTAAAGACTTACATGTATAAAGCAAAAGTTTAAAACATTTAGAAGCAAATATAGAAAATATATCTATACAACATCTAGGGAGGGAACCATTTCTTAAGCAAGACAAAAAAATCCTCAGAGAAGAATATTGATAAAGGAAATAAAATATTTTTTTCAGCAAAGAACATAATAAAAAACAAAAAGACAATTCACAAGTAAGAAGAAATATTTTCAAAACAAATAATTGACAAAGAGTTGATATTCAGAATATAATATTAAAAAACTCTCTTACAAATCTATAACACAAAGACCAACAAGCCAATAAAAATGTGCAGTGGAGAAATCAGAATGGCCAATAACTATGACAACATGCTCTCTCCATTATTAATCCAAGAAATGTAAAATAAACTACTATCTGATTAAAAGAAATTTAAAAATCTGACACTTCCAAGTGTTAGCAAGGATATAGATCAATGGGAACTCATAATCACTGCTAGGTGGAGTGAAATTGATTAAAAATTACTTCAGAAAAAAATTTGGCATTGTCTCAAATTTGAAGATGCCCTTACCTTACCACTCAGTGATTCCACTAGTGGAGTATTCTTGCCCCCATGGCACTATATAAATGTCTAACTACTAAGCTATACACTTGAAACTAATATAAAATAATATTGATTGTCAATTCTAATTAAAAAATAAAATTTAAAAAAGAATATTCTTGGCAATATTGTTTATAATAGCAAAAAAAAAATGGGTTTGCCATCAACAACGAATAAATACATTTGGTGTATTCATCTAACAGCATGCAATACAGCTCTGAAAACCAATACATTAAGGCAACATATAATAATTTTTAACAAATGAAATGTTGAATGAAAAAACAAAATTATAAGAACATAGTTATGTTTATGCCAATTACAGAAAGTTTGAAAGCATGCACAAACTAAACAATGTATTGATCAGGGGTGCATTCACATGTAGTAAAACTATAAAGAAAAGCAAAGAAATGATAGAAAAGAATGAAATGATGGGAGAGTGGTTAGTTACTTCTGAGTATGAATGAGAAGATGCAATCCAGGAGGAATTAAAACATACCAATGGTATGTTTTATTTCCTAAAATGTGGTGTGTGTGTGTGTGTGTGTGTGTGTGTGTGTGTGTGTGTGTATCACACATACTGTTTATGTATGAAATAGATAAAATCTCAGAGGAGTTTTCATGAAGAAGGGCAGTGGGGTGAAGAGAGTTAATTGGGAACTTGGGTTAGTTTAGGAATATAAAATGAGGAAGAGAGAGATTGAAGAAAGACTCACAATTTTGTCCATGGTTGGCCTTTCCAAGATAGGGGTTCTATTTCTTTCCACCTGAACCTCACAAAAAATTGGGAAAAGGTACAAATTTTATTTTATTACTATACATAAGAGATTACTATCCCTCAAGGCATGGGAACTGAAAATATTACATATGGCAACAATATGAAAAGTATAAATGAATTTCCCTTTTTCCTCACTTTAAATGGCTTGATGAATTTGAAAGATCACTGGATTAACAGTCAGAGACCTAAGTTTCTAATTTTGCTCAATCCTTAATTAATTATGTGACCTTGGGTAACTAATTTCATCTCATTGAATCGCAGTTTCCTTAACAAGATGATTTCTAAGGCTCGGCTTTAAATTCAGTTATTCTTTGAGTTAGAGAGCCTCTCAACCAAAAAGAAAGTAGGCATGCACATTCATCAATTTAATAAAGATATATTCTATTAATTTGGAAAAGCCGAAGAGAGTATTAATTTTCCTCCCACAGTCTTAATGAAGAAATAAAGAAACTAATTTTCCATTACTATTCAGGGGGCAATCTACTCCTTCACAGATTGTGAAATTAATGTAACAGATCCAACCAAATGAACAGTCTATGCATCTTTCTTCCCCTCTCCAATTCCAAGCCTTGGAACTGTATTTTATATGAGCAAAGTTTACAAAGTTAACTCAAAATTAATGCAGGTTTAATAATGAGTTTAATATAGTACTGTACTTAGAGCAAAATAACTGGAGACAGTTTCTAATATCTTTGACTTAGTAACATTTATTGTTATCTATGTCTGAAGCACAGCAGATATTATCTTTACTAACTGTAGTTTCCTTGATTAAAATAACTTGTATCTATGATGCATTCTTTTCCTAAGATGTTCAATGTAGTTAGCAGATATTAAATCATTTATCTTTACAACATATCAATGAAGCTAGTAGTAGCAAATATTGCTCTCATAATTTAGAGGAGAATATTAAAAGTCAAGGTTAGGTCACGATCATATAGTAATTTTTTGTTATAAACGTTAAGACTAGATCTCTATA
>NW_006433024.1:9841459-9858418 GCF_000325575.1 Pteropus alecto | reverse complement strand
TATTATATATTATATATAAACATACAATACGTACATATTCCTCCCACATCCACTCTCTATTTAGGGGCACTTCCCTATTGTGTGCAACCTTAATGGGATGCAGGGCCCTGCCTTACAGCACTGAAACCAAAGATGAGTGATCTTCCCTTTCTCTGGCTTGGGGCAGCCAGGGTAAGGGCACCTTATATAAGCTCCAGGATTTGGGCACTCCATCTCAGGGCCTTGAAACTTGAGGGAGTAACACACAGATGCAGAAACAATTTAGGAATTACTTATAATAGCAAAGACAGCAAGAATCTGCAATGGTGCTGAGTGTCTGATGTCAGTCATGTCCTATGGTGTGACTTCCCCCAATGTTCTAGCCAGGCTGTTTCTTTGGTATTGTCTGGGTTGTGGCTCCTGCTGCTCAGGCTTTCTTGGCTTCTGCCCATTTTCTGAAGTTCCTCCTCCAGGCTTCTTATCGATTTTGTGAGCTAGCTGCCCAACACCCTACCAATAAATTCCTCTCTGCTTATGTTAGCTGGAGTTGATTTCAGTTGATTGCACACAAACACACAGATTTCCTTAATCTTACTTCATTGAAAGTACCATATTTTAATTACTGAATTGTCCTTGTATACTTAGGGTGTTTACATTTTGCATTAAATATAAACATTTCTAACCATATTAATTGAAGTTCGGCTGCAAAATTATAACAAGCCTGTGTGTATGGGCTTTAAGATAATGTCAAACACATATTTTTTTACTGGACTTAATCAGGAAAGTTAAAATGGAATTACAGATTGAAAATATTTTCATAATACCAAGCAAGGAAAAGCAAGATACAAAGCAGTGTGTGTAAAATGATCTCGATTTTATAAACACATATGTGATTAGAGATAGAGTACTAGAAGGATAGATAATGAAAATATTGATAGGGATAATATCTGGGTAGTGAGATTTTAGGTTTGATTTCTTATTTGTGCTTTATTTAAAATTTTTTATTATGATTATTTTTTAAAAATATGAAACGCTTTACAAATTTGTATGACATCCTTGTGCAGAAGCCATGCTAACATCTCTGTATTATTCCAATTTTAGTATATGTGCTGCTGAAGCAAGCGTGGTGCTTTATTTTGATAATTTGAAAAATTAACATGTATTATATTGTAATTATGAGAAACCCTAACTTAAACTTCTGTTTTTTTATGGAAATTTAGAAAAATAGAAAAAAATACTTATCTTACAAATATAGAAAGAATAGTAGTCATCCCTCAGCTTCAACAATTATCAAGACATGGCATATCTTGTTTTGTCTGATATATGCCCTATTCTCCACTCTTGCTAAATTATAAGCTCAGAAATATTTTTTTCATTTGATTAATTATTCCTTCTTTTCCATTAGTCTGTTTAGTAATTCTTATTAACATCTCTTTCTTCCATACACCTATTCCTTATTCTCTATTGTTCTTTATTGTTTCTCTCTTTATTTTGGTTAAATTTCTAAATTTGCTTCCTGTTTTAGAAACCCTGCTTCTAACTTTTTGTGTATTGCCTTTAGTGCAATTTTAAATTTGGTAATAATCTTTTAAATCCAATCTTTTCCATTCTCAAATTGTTTCATTTTTATGAATGCTTATTTTGCTCTCATTAATGCAATTTATTCTTAGATCTTATTGGGAATAAGAATCTGAAAAATTTCTAAACTTTTGTCTTGTTTTTATAGTAAATTTATTTTAGAGGGTTCCTCTGATTATTCAGGAGTGGGCAAACTGCAGCTCTCAGCCACCTGTTTTTGTAAATAAAGTTGCATTGTAATACATCCACGCCCCTTCATTTACATAGTATCCCTGCTGCTTTTGCACTATGAAAACTACGGTAGCTGCTTTCCTGCTACAATGCAACTCTTATCTAGTTGCCACAGACTATGGCCTGCAAAACCCAAGATATTTACTATCTGTCCCTTTACAGAAAAAGTTTGTTGACTCCTTTTCCTTTTTTTATTTTTTTAAATTAAAATTATTGGAGTGTTGACCCCTTTTCTAGGTAGTTTCTTACTTTTGAACTTCACTGGGTCTTCAGAGGCCCAGTGATTTTTCTTTACTTGCATGTCAACAAGGATTATGAACAGGGGTTAGTACCAGTATCAAATGGGGCCTTTTAAAATTTTGCTTGACTAGGCTCCCACATTAGACCAACCAAATTAGAATTGTCTGTTATGTCAGCCTTCTTCCTTATACTACCCTAGCTCCACACACTGTCCAGAAGATGCCCTGACCACTCTGCCTTCATGGTCGGCTTTGTGGTTTGCACTTTGAGAGGCTAACTGCGTGGAAAAAGTCTACTTGGAAGACTAGTTTCTTTCTCCATGCTTTTCCTTGTTTCTCTTCTATGTTAACACAAACTGATAGGAATCAAAGTGTTTTTTAATCTGTTTTGGCTTGACATAAATAGCTACAATCAGTAACTGAAATAAACTTGCATTTTAAACCTGTTTTTAACCGGTTTCCTGCTCATATAGCATAGATTATACACATATTAGGAAATTCGCATAAGGCAATGTGATCTAAACACCATCATTATCTTAGGTCAAATTAGTTTGCTAATTTATAACAAGAAAAGCGAACTTTCCAAACGTGATTCCTATACCCTGAATAGGCCACAAAATGAACCACAGATTTGGAATTAGTGTTAGCTTATTTGACTTTGGGAAAAGCATTTGAATTTTATGACCTTTTGATTTTCAACCTTCAGAATTGTAGCCAGAGTTGAGAATTTTATTTCCTTCCAGCTCTAAATTCTTTAATGTTATACCCAAGTACAGTCTTAGAGCCTGTAATAGTGGTCAGCTCAAGTGAGTCTCCACAGAATAGCCCTTGGTGGCTCAGAGGGCTGGTTCAGAGCACGGGGGAAAGTCATAAAGATGTAGAAATTAACTGAAACATAATACCATAGTTTTTCCCAATTCTGCCCAGGTCTCTCTTACTAGGTCTTGTAAAATTGTTTTTAACTGACATAAAGATGTTTCAAGCCACATTGGCCAGAATGTGAATTTGTTAGATAAATCTGATCTGAAGAATTTTCTTCGGAAAATTGCCTCAAGTTGGCCTTGTGTTTCATATTTTTAACTTAGATCCACATTTTGAATACAGTTTCTTACACTTTATTTGACTTACTGAACTCTATGAATAAAGGAGCTCAACAAGCATTTGAGTATATTTTATAGCAGTATAAGTTTTAAGAGCTCTTTCATCCTTTTCCTACTTATGTGGAATTCCTATTAATGTCAGAGGGATTTACTATGATTGAAATGAAGGGAGTCTGTGTCCTTGAAAAGTTTGTAAGCAGTCTTTAAATATATAAATGGTATTACATATTTATGAACATCATATAAAAGTTTAAATAGCATTAGCATGAAAAGGATAAAATAAGATGTTAAAGATACATCTATATTAGCAACTGAAGAGAATTGAAGGGGACATAAAATCAATTATCTGGGTAACTGCCTTGCTTTTTCACTATCAGGTTGGGACAGAGTGTTGGGAGACGCTCACTATTCAGGTCGAGTAATGGAAGTGCCTTCTTTGAAATATAAGGTCTGAATGTTTGAGTTAGTATATCAAGGACTGCAAGGATAGAACTATTTTTTTCCTGATGATTTTTTTTTCTGTTCTCTTAAGATGATTTGTCTCTGCATCCACTTCTTTATCCCATAGTTTGAGTCAGGGAAAAAAACAGATAAGTGTTTTATCTAAATATCTACATAGTTTCAGGTGTATAACAGTGATTCAACATATATACTTTTCAATGTGATCACCACCACAGTAAGTCTATTAACTATCTATCAACAAGCAAAGTTGTGATATCATTGACTGTATTCCTTGTGTTGTATTCTACATCCCCATGGCTCATTTATTTTAAAACTAGAAGTTTGTACCTCATTTCCTTTCACCTTTTTCACCCATCCCCATGTCCTCTACAACTAATTTTGGAGAAAGAAGGGAGAAAAGGGGAGAGATGAATATTCCATTACATAACTTAGCATAAGTGGGGGTCCCTTTTAAAAAAATCTCAATGGAAATACTCAGTGAGGAATACCCCTGCTTCATTCATCAAAGGTATCCAATACAGACTTAAGTAAACCTTTGTTTTGAGGTTATGGACTAAATCTTTAACCATAGTATGAAAGAGAGAGAAGAGAATGTGGAAGGCTCAGGCCAACCCATCCCAGATACCCATCCAAGTATCTGGGAAAATGCTTGGCTTATTAAACAAGGGAATAGTTTAGTATTTGAAGGCTTAGAGAAAAGGGAACTCCAGTATGGGGCAGTTGGCTGTCAATGTGAAAAAAGAGCTAATTTTAATCCCCTGATTCTCTCTGGTGTTCTAGTTATTAAAGAAAAATCATGACCAAGGAGAGAGGAGATATCTTCATTTGATAAGAATACTGTATCTAGTGAATTATGTACAAAATGGTCACGTACTGGACTTAAACGTCATACTTGAATTAAAGAGAGTTAGTCATAATTGAAAGTCTAATCTTCAAATATAAAGAAAAACCGATAGCATTATGTCACAATATAATATCTAGGGTAATCCATTAATGAACATTATTTCAGGCATGACAACATGTTATATGTAATTCGATGGCAACATACAAAGTTGAATGTCAAGTTCTTAAGTTAAAGGTATAAAAATTCACTTTTATCTGTTCTCTTATGAAATTGATTTGACTAAATAATTGAATCATGTGAACGTAATTAATAAGTGATTCATAAATATCCAATCAGAGGCTCATCCCTTTCCTCTCATCAGTGATTGATTTAAGATATGCATGTGAGTGAGTTTGAGCCAATGAGAGATGTCTGCTGGGAGGCTTCTGGAAAAGATTTTTCTCCCTTCTAAGTAGTCATTAGATAATATGGCTCATTTCTTCCTCTTTGTGTTGTTGTAGCTGGTTATGATGCTCAGAATGGAAAGCTGTCTTGCTATCAATAAGAAAATGGGGCCAATACCAGAAGAGACCAAAACAAAGAGGATCACTGAAAAGTAGAGCAGAAGACTTATAAATCACATCGAGAATCCTCCATCTCTTAACTAATACATAGTATTAGTCTACTGATGAAAACAAATTAGAATCAGAAGTCATTATGGTAAATAGAAGTTCAGAAAAATTGTGCTAGCCAGGTATGAAAGTTTATTATAGCAGTAGTAATCAGTAATGGGTTCCAAAACGTAAGGATAATAATCACTAGGAATTGCTTGTTAGAATAATCTTTATAAGATAGAGTGAGTTTTTGTTGGGAAGAATTCTGTATATATGTAAGACAATCAAGTACTTGTTGATGTTTGTAACTTGCTTTTATATATCGGTATACAACGTTCTCCTTGATCAGCTATCACTTTTTTTATAGAAATGTGCAATCCTAGCCTAATGGTGTCATGTTATACTAACCAATATTATCACAATTGGTGATATTAGTGAAGACTCTGATAGACATCAAGATAAGGACAAACTTTTTGAGTCATTAAAAGAGATTAAATTATGGTTGATGTGTTTTCATATGAAGTACATTAACTGTGACTGAAAGTTGGTTGTGCATTTATGATATTAGACATTAATGATAATGTGCATTAATTAGAGATCTCATATCACAATCATATCAGAGAAAGAGAGAACAATAAATGTTAGTATGATAGGTGATCATCCATGAATTTGGGAGGCCTGCATAATAGAAAGTATCTTTTCTATTGTGATGTTACTGTGGCTGAAATTTGGCCATCAGGGATGTTGATTAACATATGACTAATAGATATTGGGTGTTTACTACGTATTCAGTGCTTTATACTTACTATCTCAATTGACTTTCATGATAATCCACAAAGGTAGATAACATTATTTCTGCTTTAAAGATGATCGATTTAAAGCCCTCGTCTCTACTTTCTCTTCCTGTGTTATCTAATCTATTCCCAAAGATTAAACTCTTATGCTGTGATTCCCAAATTTATATCTCCAGTTGAGACTCTTCTCTGAGCTTCCTGACTCACATTTTCAGTTGCCACCTTGACCTTTCCATGTGGATGTCTCACTGATATCTTAAACTTAACATTTGCAAAAACAGAATCATTGATTTTTATAGCAGATTGTGTTGGTTGCCTATTCAACTCCATTTATTTCCTTCTTTCTTATTGGCAGAATCTTGATTTTGTTAGATCTTCACATTCCTCCTTGCCATCTGGCTCAAGGAAGACGCTTTCTCCAGGTTTAGGGGTAGATCTTGATTGATCTAAGTCATGATGATCCTTTTCCTCTCATCAGTGATTGGTTTAAGGTATACATGTGAATGAATTTGGACCAATGAGAGCTGTTAGCTGGGAGGCTTCTGGAAAAGATTTTTCTCCCTTCTAAGTAGTTGGTAGACGATATGGCCCATTTCTTCCTCTTTGTGTTGTTGTAGCTGGATATGATGCTCAGAACTGAAAGTTATTTTGCTATAAATGAGAGAATAGAGCCAGCATCAGAGGAGGCCAAAACAAAGAGAATCACTGAAAAGTGGAGCATAAGGCTTAATGAGCCACATCTGGAGTCTTCTATCTCTTGATTTCCTATTATCTGCAATAATATATTTCTTTATTGATTAACACAATTTGATTTCAAGATTTCTGTTATTTGCAGCCAAAGTCATCCTGATAATCATTTTCACCCCTAAAGTGTTGGCCCTCTTTTCTTCTCCATTTCACTAAATGGCTACACCATCTACCCAGTTTTTCAAATAGGAACCCCAGGATTTATCATTTCACTTTCCTTCACCTACTTCAGGCAAAACCCATTAGTAAGTGCTGTAACTTGGAGGAGAAAAGTAAGAGAGGGAAAGATTTTTTTTTTTACTTTGAAGTTTTCTATCTTGAAACTTGGAGCATAATGTTATCTAAAATAGCATAACATAAGGGGTCCAGAAGAGGATCTGGTAGAGGGGGCAATGAATATAAATTTCATAAACTTGCTGAATCTGTCTTCTTGCTTTTCATTAAGATTTGAATATTGAAAGTTAAAAGAAAACCCCAGTATATTAGGAAAAAAGTAAAAAAAGTCTTAGGTGGCATATGTTTAGTGTAAATTTTCTAATATGAATAATTTTTTATTGTTCTCCTGTATAGTGTATATATGAAATAAGGTTAAATAAAAATAAACAAATCAGCTCACAATAAAACTTGTCCTATAGTATATGTAATACATGTAGTACATCTTCCAGATAATGTTTTACAGTTGATTAATATATCATCCTGATATTGATACCTAAAATTCATAGTTAATTGACATGTTACATTCTTATATATGTCCAAGTAAAAAGCCAGAATGAAAACCCAATATACTCAGCAAATTTTAGAGAAATTTCTACTGTAATTTGTGGCACTATCAACTATGACATGAAATTCTTTGAGTTATATACAACTTTTACTTTAAACTTAAGTACATATCCATAAATATTTATTAAATGTATATATCATGTACCAAGCACTGTGCTGAGGTTGCAGATACAAAGATGAATAAGATACAATCTCTTCCCACAAGCGTGGAAACAAATAACTATAATGAAATGTGATAAGTGCTATGACTGTAACAAGTTATAAGCACTTGTTTTCACTATAGCATTTACGTAGGCTGCAGAAACCTGTTCATTTACTTTATGCATATAACATTATTCTTCGATGTGGATATTATCTCCTGTTATTCTCCTAGGGAGTCATTGTGCTTATTCACGACAAATTCTAAGTAGCTCCAGGCCTATTACTATAGGATGTGAAAACTGTGATTATAGAGAACCTAGTTTGGGAGACATGTAAATAGGCTCACTCCCTTTACTACATCAAGTAAAAATGACATACTTTCACTCTCTGACAATTATGGCTAGAGTTGGATTAAGACATTCTGAGGTCTTAATCTATGTCAAATGTAAAAATGATTCCACATGGTAATAAAGATTCACAATCTAGTTATAAAAAAGAACACACACTTTGTAGTGAGGAATGCTTTCACTTTGCATATATGTAAAGTTGTATCAGATTAATCAAGAAGAAGAAATGAGGAGAAGAGTTAAAAGGGGGAAAAGAGAGTGCAGAAGAAAAAAGAACTTCCAATCAACTGCGCTCGGACTTAGGTGTCTGATAGCCATATAATATATAGTTCACTCATTCATTAATTCATTCAATCAATTAATACTTACTGAGTTCTTAAAAATAGTCACAATAAATAGTAATAATAATAATAATAGTCATTACATATTGAATGCTTATTACCTGTCAGGCACAGTACTTTAGATTTTATGTACCTTATCTATCACATTCATATCTTAGAGGTAGGTGCTATCATTATCCTTATTTTACTGATGTGGATTTTGAGGCACAGAAATCAAATACCTTCCCCACAGTCATCAGCTAGTGAATGGCAGAGTCAAGATTTGTATCAAGCCATTTGCTCTTAACCACTATGTGTGTGTCATCCACTGTGCTAGCATTTGGGGATTTAAAAGTAAATATGACCAGAGTCCTTGTCCTGAAGCAGTTCACAGTCTGTTAGGAGAAAGAAAGTGCAAATAATTGCAGTAGAGTGTGATAATTACTACAATAAGGGTATGTAGAATACAGTGATTGTACTGAGGAAGAATGATCAATTCTGCTTAGATAAGAGTGGAGGGTTGACAAAATTTCAAAGAAGAGACACGTGAGTTAGAATTTAAAAAATGAGAAGGGGTTTTTAGGCAGGCAGAGTGACAGTAAAGGTAGAGGGGATGGTATGTGCAAAAGCTAAGGGAACTTTGGGTTGACGTGAGGTTCGAGGGAAGGTGAGCCCAAAAAGGAGGACTACAAGAATATGCCAGGCAAATGGAAGTAGTGTATGGAATTCTGAACCGTTTCAATATGTTTATTAATTTTTAGATAAGGCATGTTGCTATTAGCAACTTATTCAAAGACAAAATAGCCAATCCATTAAATATAATTCACTATAAAATGTAATAACTTTTAATAAAATTTTAAAAATTAAAGGGCTTATGCAACCATTACTTTTGTTTTGGGGATATCACTTTTAGGTCATTGTACAAATGGACATTTAAAAAACATAATTTCCATTTTATTATGCTGTATTAAAATATTTTTGGTTATTTTGACATTGATATCTGGACCACGTAATTTCTATCTGGCTACTAGAATCAAAATTCTGGTGTTCAGACAGAAAAAAATAAGGTAGGCAACATACCTACAGATGGAGGAATTACAGCTCACGTCTTGAAGAAAGGTAGCTAAAGATGAGTCCTCACTTGGGTCTTCTGAGTTTTATAGGCCCTTTCATTAAGAATCCTAGGCTACAGTCAGATGGGTAGAGTAAAGCTCTCCTTTAGGATTTCCCCCTTTCAGTCTATAGGGTTTCTTTCACTTCTTCCCTACATAATTGACTAACACCATGAATTAGATCACTGACAGGTACAGAGGAGTAGGTAGTATTGTTTTAAATGAGTTCACTAGGTAATCATATGATAATTAGGTAATTAAGTAATTATGGTAATAATATGAAAAAAATTATATACAATAAGTGTTTGATTGCAATAAAAAGAGGTTTGTTTTCTCACAATTTTTCTAGTATTTTTGCATAATCTTCAAAATGTCATTTTAGCACACTATAATTTACTCATTCTTTAATTTTGATATTTAGGTTATTTCCAATTCATTCTATTATAGATGGTGCTGTGATAAATATCTTAGCATACATAACTTTTCTTCATGTTATTTCCTTTGTTTGAATTTCAAGAAGTGAGAGGAAAAAAATGACATTTTCATAGTTTTTCTTGTGTTATCATATTGCTTTCCAAAAAAGTTGTATCATTTATAAAGACACCAGAACTATGAGTGACCAACTTAGTCACATACTTCACTGGCTTTAGGTATTAAAATTCAACAAAAAAATTATGTAATTGGAACAAAGTAGTACTTCAAATTTATTGTGATTTGCAATTCTTTGAAGAACTACAAGGATGGTCTTTTTATGGGTTCTCTCATTGTATGTAAAAGAAAATTTCAATTATGGCTTAAGGCAAGTATACATAGTTTAAATTTGAAAGAATAGGCTTTAGAATTTATCAAGTTTTATTAAATACTTTAACAATTAAAATAAGAATTTCATGAATTTAAATAACGTTATATTGTTCTGATCCTACTCAGAATTCAAAGATATATTTATAGTTTTAATTAGCGTACCCGCTGTTGTGTCCTGTCTTCTTAATTTGAAATTAGATTTTTATGCATTGAAACGTTATACCTATTTTTAACAGGTTATCAAGGGTTTGACTTTATTGATATACTATGTAGTTTTCCAAATATCCACCTATTTCAGAGTGATTATTTCAAAATTTTCTTTATTACAAATAGCACTGCTATAAACATTTTTGTCCAAATTGTTATTCTTCCTTGTGTCTCCATTTGATTATTTCCATTGGAATGTTATCTCAGAAATGGGATTATGGGGTCAAAGGATAGGCTTAAGTTTATTGTTCTTGTTGAAGTTATTTTTAAGTAATTAACTAAATTCTTGTTTTAAAATATGCACTTCAATTGAAGCCAAGGTGTTTTCCATTGAACTAGAAATATCTATAGTGAGTGTTTTAGAAAAGGAGAAATGGCAAAAAAATTTTAAAAATTATTTTAAATATCTCTTCAAGAATACGTTATATTTTACATTTACCAATAATTGGGAAATTTGCCTGGAATTAGAAGGGGATCAGAGGTCATTAAGTTTAACTGCTTAACCTATCTGTACCTTAGTTTCCTACTGTGCAAAAAGTATATAATTATTGGATTGTTGTGAAACTAAATGAGAAAATATATGTAAAACACTTAGTTCATTGTGTGACACAAATAAATTATCAGTAAATACTAGTGATTATTAGAGTATAGCTGTTATAGTAAGCATATACCAAATTGAAAAGTCATATTCCATCCATTCATTTATTTGGCATTTAAGTGCCAGGCCTTGTGCTAGAATTTGGTATGCAAAAGGGGATAAAAGTTGTCTCTTCCTTCACGGAGCTTGTGTTCTAGGATATAGACAATAAACAAACAAACATGTTACATGGCGATTGTGTTAAGGTAGAAAACAGCAAAATCTGAGGAGAGTAGAATACACGTGTGGGTGTTACTATTTTACATAGGGTAGTAAGGAGAGGTCTTCCTAAGATGGTGACATTTGGGCAAAGACCTGAAAGAAGTGGGGGAGTAAAAAGAGTTCTCAACAGACTTTTACTTGGAAATACGGTTAAAATTTTGAGTAAAGGGACCATTTCTTTCAGATTTTGGTAGCACAGCAAAAACTATGTAGGAAACCTAAATATATTGCATTCTATATTAGGTGCTGGAATAGCTGTGGTCATTAGTATGATTCTAGCTACGGTTTTTCTCTTTATTACTTCACTTAAAATCTACATTTTATTTTTTGCATAGATAATACCTTCACATGATTCCAACATAAAAGAAGTATAAAAAGGCGTTCAGTGAGAAGTCTGTCTCCACCTACACAGTTGCCATTGCTCCCACCAGGTAACACATTAGATTTTTCTTTATCTTTTCCAAGGTTTTTTTTTTTAAACATGGACATGTAAGCCAATAAATATTTTACTTAAAGAAAAACATCAAACATTCAGAGAATTCTTTCCGAGAGCCTGTAGCTTTAAAAAAAGTCAATCACATTTTGCCATAGGGGTCTACTCCCCACTCCAGCTCAGCTAGGTCTCTTAAGGCCTAGAAACCGGAAATGACCTAGGGTGGGTAAAAGTGAACCGGAAGTTTTTCTGGGGGAGCTAGAGGCGCTTGGCTGAGGTAACTGAGTAGTCACTATCCTGCGGGTGGGGTGTTTAGAAGTAGTTCTAATCATTTTGTCCTGAGTCCGTTTAAGGGTTTAACCTGCGTCTTCCGTTACCTCACCTTCCTCTTCCTCGCTTTAGTTGCTGAGGGGTTTACTGGCCCCGGAGTCTCCTGACTGTAGTGTTGTTGGTGTCTGGAATCTTCAACCCACTTGACCAGGGAGAAGCCATCACTTTTGGACCTCGCTCTTTTTGCTTGGGCTTCTCGTGGCTTATCCTGAAGCGCTATCAAGGCTGCGGGTTAGTAAGGTGGGTCTTGTCTTTTTATCATAGAGAAGCACGGGGGCATTCTATACTTTTTCTTTTTAAGGTTTTGTTTTGTTTTGAAACCACGTTTGTATTATGAATAGAAGGAAATAATGTTGGTCATTTTTGTGAAAGTTTTCAAACAAGTCTGGTGCTCAAAGTTTTTGCAACGTTTTGAACTGTGTGACTGGTGAATCTGGCCTTTGGTAGATGTTACTTCGCTGGATGTTTGAGGTATAATGCAGAAATTCTCTTAGAGCAACAAGAGCGGAAGTGTGTAAATCCTCAAGGAAAAAATTCTCTAGTTTTCTTTATTCTTTTGGTAAATTTATTCCTTCCGAAGCGCCTTGCACAAACAAACTGAAATGGAATTCCCCGCTAATTCTGATCATGTTGAATTGTGGGTTTAAATTAGTCACGTCATTGTTTTAATCTACTTCTATTTAGACAGAAAATGTGAAGATTCCATTAAGTGGAAGCACTTAGATTAATGAAATCATTTAACTTTTCATTATTTGCTATTTTGCCTTAGTTGTAAACGCATGTGGCTGTGTGTGTTTTGCACCTTGAAGGAAAAACCCTTACTGAAATAGTAATCTAACCTGAAAATCAGCAATACTATGTGGATGGATTTTTTTCTGCAGTCCTTCAGTTTTCTTCAGCCATTTCTTTAACCAATTTGAGTATTTATGATAACCCTCTCTGGTTTCAGGATTGGCTTAAAGTAGTTATTGATTTTTTAAAAATTATATTTCCCACTTTGATGATTTATAAGATGTTCAAATGTAACTTGAGAGAATATTTTAATTTTTATTTTGCTTTATACCATAGTATCAGGAAGGAACCTCTATAATAGGTTTTTAAAAATATCATTTTATATCATAGTGCCCACTGGGTGGCAGCATAGTGTTTTTAGTTTCTTTAGCTTTGCCTGGATTTCATAACTACTGGTGCTGTTCCCCAAACCTGTGACATAAGTATTCCTATCATTCTCTATATACACTATGAGGAAGCTATGGGGAAAGAGCTTAAATAATAATGCAAGACCAATAACTACACAGCCAATAGTGATAGAGCCAAAATTGAAACACAGGTGCTTACTACTTTATGCTAATCAAATTAAAGCCATTGTAAGTTTAACCAAATAATGAAGAACCAGCAGTTAAGGTGAGAAATCTGTGGATATTCTGAAAGAGATGAGAATTGAATATTGGTTTTATATAATGTGCCCCAAAACAGTTGGCGGTGCATGGTTTCCAAAAGGCAGTATTTCCTAAATTGTGTTCCAAAGAACACTAGTCTTTTGAAATGCTTCAATAAGAAATGTTTCCTGTGGTCAGAAATGCTCTTGGAGGGTCATTAAGGCTCTAAAAAGTCCTGCAGTAAAGGAACCTATTTAACCTAACTTTTTTTGAACTTATAGCATTCTTAAGCTTTTTTGATTATAGCTCACGTTAAGGAATACATTTTACATGCAAGCCAGTATAAACGTGTGTATATACAACTGAAATAAAGTACACATGAGACAATACTTATCTTTACTGTGACCAATATACTCTTATGTTTTCTGTTTTATTTTTTCTATCCAGGCTTTTTATTTTAAAAAAATTCTAGTTAAGACTTTTCACATTGACTTCTTGACCCACGAATGGATCACAGTCTACAGTTTTACTGCACTAGATCTTGGGTCCTATTTTTTTATTTGAAGCGCATATTAATAGAACACACTGAGGGAAACGTTTGTAAGGGCTATGGTAGAAGGGATTGGTGTTATGGTAAATATCTTTGTTGAAGGTAATATTCTTCTGTTAGTGCCGGTAATAGTTGTATAGTTGAATAGGAAATTGTTTCTTATTGAGAATTTGTTTTTCATAAATGAGGCCTCTAGCAAAGTAAGAACATAGAACATTTTATGGATTAGAATTTCCAAAATACCTTCTTTGGAACACATTTCCTAAAATATTAGTTTGCATTAGGAATTATAACAAAGGTGTTTTATGGTCAAGGCAAACTTGGGAAATTTGGCTTCAAGTTAAACAGCTTCTAACTATGCTGGCGGTACAGTTAATCTCTAAGATGGGGAGTTAGTATGCAGCATTTCCTAGATTTATTTGACCATGGAACGTATTTTTAAAGATGTACCTTGGGGACCTTGTGCCCCTTAGAATACACTTTGGGAGATGATTATGTAGATAAGGCAAAAATGTTCTTGTTGTAATGTACACATTTTAGGTGAAAATTTTTATTGTAAATTACTCATGTAATTTTCATAATTCATTTATTCTGTTTGTTAATATCAACATGATAGAGAATGTCAGGAAGCCTTCAGCTTTCTTAGTTTTCTTATGACCCATGAAAACTTTCCATTAGTGAGAAAAGCCTTTATGACATTCTCTGGCACTGATTAATTTCATATAAAACTAAAACTATTTTTAATTTGAGTTCAGTGAGCAATAAATTTCCAGCTCTGTAGAATCAGCCTTTATTAAGACATTTTGGCAATTCTTGTTTCATATTTGGAAAAATTTAGAGTTTAGTTAAAGGTTATGTGTTTTGAGAAATGTTTAAAGGATTGTCATACATTTTATTAGGAAAGTGGCCAAAATTAGTGTTTATGTGCTTAATCCAAAGATCTCTGTTGTGCTGCTTTAGGTTAAATTTAATGGTACCTTTATAGTTTATTTCGTGTTTGGTTACATAATGATTCTTATGAAGAGCATTTCTAGTTCTCTCATCTCCTTAACACATCTCAGACCATTTGTTTGTAGAATTTAAGTATTTCTCCTTTTTAAAATTTGTATGTGAAATCCTTTTCTTAACACAAGGAGAAATTTGGAAAAGATTTTACTGTGAATAGAGTATTTTATTGTAATAGTATAAAATATTTTCTTTCAAGGAACCATTGTCAATTATCCTGTAATCCAATCCCTGTCTTGCTTTCTCCCACCTTCATGTAATCTTCCTTTTTAATTTCAAATGCGTAAAAGAAACTGAAAAACTGCCATTTCTCCAGAGCATTTGAGATCTTTCTTCCTGGCAGTTGTCATCAGTTTTGGCTCAAATAAACTCTTTACAAAAAAAAAAGTAAGAGTTTTAATGATTTTACATAATTTATAGTAATTTAATAAAGTATTTATCGAGTGTTCCCAAAGAACGTTTCCCACTGCAGCTTAATAAACCTTTTACAAACATGAAACACAATTAATGAAAAATTACATTATGTATGGCAGCATTATAAATTGATGTAAAAATTGCACAATTATGTGTAGCAGACAATAGGGGCGATAACGTAATAATCATCTGATGCAGGCAACAAGTAGAGTTCAGAAAAGGAGAAACTGGTGTGAGCTAGATTCATAAGAAAAGTTTCGTGGAGGAGATAGAATTTGATCTGATTTTTAAATATGTGCAAACAGAGAAGATAGAGAAAGGCATTCTGTATTTGAGAGCAGAGTGCACGAAGGTAATAATTAGTTCAAGCTCCTTAACATGGCATAAAAAACCTCCCAAGACCTGTCTGCTTCTCAAGCCTCCTCTCATTTTCTCTGAGCTTTACGATGGACTCTTAATTTCAAACTGTTTTTAGTTTCTCATTTAAAATGATATTTCTCCTATCTGTGCCTTTGCTTATGCTGTTTTTCTCCTCTAAAATACCCTTACCTAATTTTTTTTTCCCCTGACCTATGGATGTTGCCGTTTCCCCTTAAGAACTGGATCTCTGAAGGCCGGGCACACCCGGGGCCTGGCCCGTGGAACCCAGGACCTTCTGCATGTAAAGCAGACATGCTAACCACTACACTATGGAGCCACTCCCCCTTACCTAATTTTTCAGTTTGCTAACTTCCTAACTTTTAAGATTTTTAAGTCTCAACCCAGAAGTCACATTCTCTAGGTCGTTAGTTACTGACCTTCCCAAGCCATCTTTGATTTTCCCTTGCTGGATTAGAAGTCTCTTCTTTCTTCTACCATAATAACTCTGTAGGGATCTCTACCATTGCACACGATTGCATTGTATTATAATTATCTTTATTATATCTGTATCTCTCTACCAGAGATTCTTGAGGACAAGGTCTCTGTATTTTTTAAAAATTATTACATTTTGAATATAGAAGGACTTAACAAATATTTGTTGAATGAATGAAAACATTTTTCTTTGTTTTTATTTACATTAATATTTTTAGACTTTAAGATTCCTCTTAGTTCTGGTATTTTGAAATTTATTTAACAAGATCAGGTTTGCACTTGACTTTATAATATTCCTTTCTGGAACTTCAGCAATCTTTGTATCTTGGCCCTTTCACATCATTCTTCGTTCTACTTTCTGAGAAAGAAAGGAATGTTCTCTTTTTTCCTAAGGCAGTGTATTTCCCCTTTACCCAACTCCCAGATCTCACTTATCCCTTCTTTGCATATTTAATCACTTGATCTTTACTGGCTTTTTTATGTAAGATGTAATATGTTTCAATTTCTCTTCTATCCCCTACCTTTCTTTGATTTCATATGCTAACTTATACCTCACTTCATATCTAATTTTGTGAAAACTGCTCATCAATGATCACTTGCTTTCCAAATCATTTTGTGTCACTAAGAACTACCATGTTATCCTTCTGCCAAATTCGATTTCTCCTTGCTCAGCTCTATCTCAAAATTCTTTTCTGTGAACTATTTCTTGGATTTTTCAATACCCTAAAATCTCTTCTCTGTGGGTTGTTTAAATCAGAATTGTACTGCTACAAGTAGTACTTAACACTACTCCAATTTGCTATTGTACTTATAACCATTTTGGTTAATGAGATTATTTACAAATTAATGATAAAATAAAAAT